>NC_133658.1:398140745-398481664 GCF_037893015.1 Macrotis lagotis | reverse complement strand
GGGTTGCAACTCATTTCAGAATCTAGTTTGAATGGCCTATAAAAGACAGAGGCAGAATGGGTGGAGTAGATAACTGTACCAGGTCTTAAGTCAGAAGACCTGTGTTCATATTCCCCTTCATTCACTTAGTGACTATATGACTCTTGCCAGCTATATGAGGTTGGGTTTGATGGTCAATAAGTTCCCTTCTAGGTCAAATAAGTTGCATAATGGATAGAATACTAGGCCTGCAGTCAGGAAGACACATCTTCCTGAATTCAAATATGGCCTCACTTACAAGCAGTGTCACTCTGGGCAAGTCATTTAATCCTGTTTATCTCAGTTTCTTTCATTTGTAAAATGAGTTGAAGTGTCTTAGTCAAGAAAACCCCAAACAGAATCAGGAGGAGTCAAATACAACTGAAAGGCAATTTGGACACCAACCAAAGTTCCCTTCCAGTCTTATATCTATCAGTCTATTTTTCCTTTTCTTCTTAAGTCTTTGTCACCTTATCAAGAAAAATGTGTGTGACTACCACATGGGGAGGTGTGACAGAAAATAAAGAATATCTATTTTGATCCAAAAGATTTGGATTCAAGATATGCTTTTGGAATTCTCTGCCCCTTACTACTTGTTTGTCTTTGAGTGATAACAACATCTCTGAGCTTCAGTTTCTTTCTATGTAAAGTGACAGTTTTGGATGATATATTCTCTGGGAGCCTTACCAATCCTAACATTGAATAAAGAAAGGACAGGGAGGGTGCCATGAAAAGAAATGGTAAGAGTTGACTTCCCAAACAAGAAAGGAGACCAAATACCTATAGATTCCACCTTCTGTACTCCTTGTGGGTTTTACATAAAAGCAGTTTTGGGGTTTTGGGGGTCTGACTGACTTTGCAACAGAGTTTCCATTGAATGGGATATAGTGTCTAGTTTTGAGGTACACAAAAAAAGAACAATTTTCCTTTCATATAGAAAGGAAGACCAAAAAAGGGAAATCACTTTCCAGGGTCAATATAGATAAGAACTTACAGCATTAGGATTCAAAAACCAAGTCTTTTGCTTTTTTATTCCAGCATTTTTTTTCACCAAATTGAGATGCCTTTCTAGAATCCAAGGGAATATTTTTTAGAAAGATGGATGGAGCTGTAATTTCAAAAGCCCAGTTCTGGAACCCTCTAGACAGGATTGTATACAATCCCAGAGATCACCACAGCAGGCAAGAATAAAGCCACATGGAATCTTGCTGAAGCCCCCAATCCCCCATGGCCCGACTTAATTGAACGGACATATTTCATTAAACAAAACCCTCCACCATCTGTTCTGCTCCAATTAGGAATTCACAAGGAACATATTTCTCAATTATGCTGGGGAAGGAGATGTCAGGGCTCAGAGGCCTTGGCAAATGGCCTTTCTGGGAGAAGCTTGGGAGTGAATAGGAAAACAGATGATATAGCCTAGACCTGAGTGTGAATTCCAATGTAACCATTAGTTATGTGACCTTGAGTCAGTCACTTCCCATTTCTTGGTTTTAGTATCCTTCTATGTTAAACGAATGGATTTTATGATTCCTGCTAGCCCCAAGTCTTATGATACTCTGTCTGACTAGAATGATATGGAATGAGGAAAGTCTTGCTTTCTCCTCCAGAGACTCTAATTATTAATCATGTCCTGCTCCAGCTGATTGATAAGATAGGGACCTTTTATATCCATTATGCCTTCTGAGGCTCAGAATAGCCTTCTGCAGCAGGTAGTACCTGTATTATTATTACCATTTTACAGATGAGTTCCAAAGAAAGGCAGTAATTCGTTTAAGGTGCTATACCCATTAAGTAGAAGACACAAGACTAGAACCCAGTTCTAGAATAGAATCTTCTATCAAGTGGCACAGTGAATAGAGCACTGGACCTGGACTCAGGAAGACCTGACTTCAAATCCAGCCTCAGTTTTTTCATCTGTAAAATGAGAATCATAATAGCACCTACCTCCCAGTGTTGTGAGGATCAAATGAGGTAATATAAAAAGTGTTTGGTATTCTACACATAATAGGTACTATGTAAAAGTTTATTATTATTATTATTAGTAGTAGTAGTAGTCATAGTAACAAACAATACTTTTACCACTTTGAGATGCTCCCTCTTTGATTGGGAGTATCTTTCCTCTGCCCTTTGCTGTGCAGTCACAATAATATTTCTTTGCACCTTGTCTGATTTCTACCTATTTCTCTTCCAGACTCTAGGCTGGAAAGTGCCTTTGACACTACATCATTCATTCTTCACACTTTTCCTCTCTTATTAGTCATATTGCACAAAAATGAAATCTGGGACCTGGAGAAATTTGAAAGCAAAGTGTCATACATGGATGTTATATAACAGTAATAGAAACAATAATAAGAACAAATAATAATAATAATAATAATAAAATAGTAACTAAGTATTAAAATAAGATGCTCCTGGACCCTCATCCTCTATTGCATTAGTTGTGTATATGGAAGGGATCTTGATGTTTCTTATTCTAATGTTAATGGCTTTGAATCCCAACATTTGGTCATTTAATCTCAACTCTTCATTTTTTCAAGTTAGCAAACCGAAGCCCAGAAATGGAAGGAATACATTCAAATTAGTAAGAGCTAGAATTCAAACTCAGGCCTCCCTTACTCCAAATTCAGTTTTAATCCTGCTATGTATCACAATGTATCCTTGTCCATCCCATCCTTAACTTGTTTAATCAGTTAGTCAGTCAACAAACACTGGTGGGTCAGGTACAACAAATGGGGATATGCCCTCTAGGAGCTCACAATTTAATGGGACAGACAATATGCAAATAATTATGTCTAAACAAGTCCCATGATAGGTAGAAAATAATCAACAGAGGGAAGATCCTAGCTAACATTTGGGGGCAACTAGGTGGCAGTGGATAGAATTCTAGGAATATCAGACCTAGACTCAAGAAGACTCTGTGTGACTCTCATCTTTAAAATGAGGAGAAAATGACAAACCACTCTTGTATCTTTGCCAAGAAAACTCAAATGGGATCATGAAAGTTGGATTTGATGGAAAAAGATACCACCACCACAACAGCAACACTAATGATCATTTATATAGTACTTTAAGATATGCAAATACTTTATAAATATTATCTCATTTGATCCTCTGAACAGCCCTGGGAGGTAGGAACTATTAATGTCATCATTTGACAGAGGGGGAAACTGAGGCAGACAGAGGTCAAGTGGATCACATAGCTAGTATGTTTGTGAGGTCTTCTTGACTCTAGGTCCAGTGTTCTGCCCACTGCACCATGATGTGTTGGGATGAAGGCAAGAAAGGGCGATAGCAAAGGAGTTGCAGAAACCAGTTTTGGCTTCCTTTAAGGTAGGATTGGATCAGTGGAGTTGAGTAGATCAAGAACTGGTCTTGGAGTTAGGAAGACTTGGGCTCAAATGGCATATGCTCCCAGGTTTCCAATGTGGGACACTGGACTCTCAGTTGTTTAGATATGTCCCCTTTTGGGTTTTCCTCCTCCAGCTTATTTTACAGATGAGGAAACTGAGGCAAACAAGATTAAGTTTCTTGACCAGGTGTAACAATTGTCTGAGATCAGATTTGAACTCATGAAGATAAAGATGATTCTTCTTGATTCCAGGGCTGGTTCTCTATCCACTGTGCTACCTAGCTGTAACTCTCTAAGATGATAGATTGCAGAACAATCTGTTTTTACTTCTACTCCCTATAGAGAGAGTTTCTTTGCTGGTAGTATACCTATCTAATCATAGATCTAGTTCAAGAAAAAAAAGTCAGCTGTTTTACCATCACTGAAGGTGTTGAAACAAATTACTTGTCAAGAATGTGGTAGAGGGGACTGTCAGTTTCTGTGAACCCGACTATCTGACCTTCACCATCCCTTCAACAATAGAGATGATTAAGATTCTAGGATTCTGAGTCCCAATCTTGACTAGAACATTCTGTGATCTTTCTTGTGCTGGGAAGTGCAAAATACCCAGGGAGACATGAAAAGAAAACAGCAAAGCGCCTACTCTCATTCAGCTCAGCAGGGAGACTGACCACTGAGCTGAAGATGGCTCCTCAGGTCTGAGCTTCCTGCGATTGCAGGGGGTGGAAGGTTTAGGAGAGGCTGCTTGTCACTCAGTAGCTGCTGAGATTCAGAGAGCCTAAGAGGCAGGTAAGGGATTCCAGGAAATGATTTCCCCAGCCTCCTGCCCCTTGCATGTGAACTCCTGCACAATAGAATGAAACCCTTGGAAATGAATTGGAGACGGTGACAAGAGTCTTAAGCCCTGAAGGCATTTCAGTGTCGTGGCCAGGAGCCATTAACTGTGTTGGTATGAATGGTCCAGATCGGTGGCATATTCCCTGTGTTACTGATTTGGAGGATTGTGAGTTCTCCTTTTTTCTACCCACCCCCACCCAACCCTGACATGAAGAAAATAAAGTACTCCCTTTCCCTGCCTTTGGCCAGTCCACAGTAGGCTCTACTGAAGTCGGCTTTGTCAGTCTTGGAAAGCCCCAGGGCTCAAATTTCAAAAGAAACCTGTTTCCTCTCAGGACAAAAGTTCATAGGGTTTAGAGCAGTAAGACACTTTAGAAGTCATCAAGTTCCACCTCCCACATTTTACAACGGAGGAAACTGAGTCCAAGAGAGAGGGGATTACTGACCAACGATTTTTCGGAGTAGTAAGTAGTAATCAGGGTTTGAATTTAAATTTCCTGTGCCCAATGCAAAGGGTCAGGTATGTGACAGGAAGTAGGAAAGGAGCCTCTATGGATTCAATCCCCCAAAGGGTTTTCTTTCTTTCTTTCTTTCTTTCTTTCTTTCTTTCTTTCTTTCTTTCTTTCTTTCTTTCTTTCTTTCTTTCTTTCTTTCTTTCTTTCTTTCTTTCTTTCTTTCTTTCTTTCTTTCTTTCTTTCTTTCTTTCTTTCTTTCTTTCTTTCTTTCTTCCTTCCTTCCTTCCTTCCTTCCTTCCTTCCTTCCTTCCTTCCTTCCTTCCTTCCTTCCTTCCCTCTACTTTTACTGATAGACTTTCAAAACTATTGGGGGGGTGTTTTCCTCTGTCTCTCATTTTCTTTCCTCCACACCTGGTATTCATCTGACTTAGATAATATCTTCTTTCATTAACTCATATTCATAAGCCAAAGGGTCTTTAGAAATCATCCAGTTTGGCTTGTATCAGAGCAATGGCTACCTCTATAATATCCTTGGAAAACGTTCATGCAATTTCTGTTACAAGACCTATAGGGTTAGAAGTGCTTTTGAGCCACCTCATCATTTTTACCTTATTATCTGAGTCTTTGTTTTACTTTTTGCAGCCCAATAGAAAAAGACTAATCTCACTTTTCTAGGAAATCTGTTCAATACTTTTTCACAAATTTATGGATTTTTTTTAGAAGTAGAAAGGAATTTGAAGACAAACTGTAGCCAAGTGTCACAGTGAATAGTTCCAGACCTAGAGTCAGGAATCTTCTTGAATTCAGATATGACCTCAGACACTTATTAATTGAGGGACCCCTGAGCAAGTCACTTCAGTGGGTTTGTCTTAGTTTTCTCATCTGTAATAATGAGCTGGAGAAGGAAATAATAAAACACTCCAGTATCTTTTTCAAGAGAATTCCAAATGGAGAAATGAAGAGTTGGACACTACTGAAAAATGACTGGATAACAACACTGAAGACATATAGCTAGGTAACAGATGAGATCAGTTGTAGTTGATGTTAAGTGACCTGGTATCATTCTATCTGTAGACAGAATCAAAGAATTCTATAGGCACTGGAAACTCTTTTTTTTTCTTTTTTGGTTTTTGCAAGGCAATGGGGTTAAGTGTCTTGCCCAAGGTCATGCAGCTAAGTAATTATTAAGTGTCTGAGGGTCACATTTGAACTCAGGTCCTTCAGACTCCAGGGCTGGTGCTCTATCCATTGTCTTAATAGGATACCAGACTTGAAAGATACTTTAGGTAGAGAATATAAGAATTGAAAGGGGATCTTTTAAAGTATCAAATATAAAATATCAACTGGAAGGGACCTCGAAGATAATCTAGATCTTGTGAATGAAACAAATATAGTTTGGAATTGTAGACCATATATAAAGATTCCAGTAGTTGTATATTAACATAGAAACTTCATGCTAACATTATCTATGCTATGTGTTTTTATTTATTTTGTTAAATATTCTCCCATTATATTTTAATCTGGTAGAGGAAACAGGAGTATTGCAGAATTTGACACCTCTGATCAAGACCAATTTCTTCATTTTACAAATTTTACAATTTAGGTATTGTAAAAAAAGAAACAAACTGCTGGAAAGTTGTTTGATAAAATTAGTTTTTAAGTAGGATCCCTTATGCCATATAACACAATAAACTTCAAAATGACATATGATCTGAATATAAAAAAATCAAATGCTGAAATATTTGACGAGAACAAGACTGAATGTCCTCCACAATTAGGGCCAAAAATTCTTAACCAAATGAGTAACAGAGACTATATCACAAGTGAGAAGATTATTTCAATTGTAGAAAATTGAAAAACTTTTCCATGAATATATTAATGCAGTTAATATAAGAAGAGTAACTATATATTGGGGAAAAATCTTTGCTTCAAATATCTGTTAAGGGTCTGAAATAGAAGTTGCGTAGAGAATTTACATAGAACGTAAGAATAAGATCTATTTATCAATGGATAAGTGGTCAAAGGTTATCAATATAGTTTTCAAAAGTTGAATTGCAAACTTTAACAATAATATGAAAAATTACTCCAGGTCACTAATTAAAGGGAATATAAACCAAAACTATGTGGTTTATTTATTACTCTATGTAATGTGAAGAAAGATAATAACAAAACCAAAAGCTGAACACCATATAATTATCATGACTCTGGCAGGAATTGATAAAATGCATCTCCTTTACTTATTTACAAAAGCGGAGGACCATGTGTGTGAAATATTGACTATACTGGTAGACATAGTTTTATATTGGTTTGTTTTGCTAAGTTTTTCCCCCTTTCTTTTTAAATCTTTGGTTCAAGGGATGACTTATTAGGTAGGGGAAGGGAATAGAATATGTTTAGAAAGGAAGGTGATATAAAAATATATGCAAATAAAAATAGGATGAAATATTATTTGAATTCAGTAAAAAAGGGTGAGGCAAGAGGGGACATCAGGATGACTGACTTCTGTTTTCAATTCTTTCAAGAACTTGTTTTATCATTTGCTAATACCTCAGTAGACTTATGTTTTTCAAGTTCAGAAGTAAATTTGGAGTACTTCTTTGAAACAGGTTTAATGATATTGTACAAGCAGGGATGGTAGCTCATGACTATAATCTTAGTTACTGGGGAGGCTGAGGCTGATGGATCTCTTGAGCTTCAGTGCTCTAAAGTCACGAGGTGTCCTCATTAAATATGGTCAATATGGTAAGTCTTTGAGACCAGAGGTTGCCTAAGAAATGGTGAACTTGCCTAAGTTGGAAAGAGAGCTGGTCAAAACTTCCAGGAAAGTCAGTAAAAAGATCTCCCTATGACTATGACCAGCCTAAGAAATTCAGACTTTAAAAAATTCAGACTTAAAAAAAAAGTTCCTATATAACGACAGAGAGTAAATATAAAGAGGGAGGACTCTTTCTGACTCCTAAAGTTTATAGTTTGAAAAGTCACCAAGCCAAGAGGTACATTCTGTTCTGACTATAAATACCGTAGCAAGGCTAACTGAGTCTAAAGAATCTGGTGCATCCAGAGACATAAAGGTTACTTGCTCATGGCCAAGGTCACTCAGTGAGTCATTGACTGCTCCTAGAATAGAACTTGGCTTGGGAATCCAATTTTGTCACTTTTTGGTAGAGGAATGCAGACATTGTTAGACAATGGGTACATTTTCTTCTTTAGAAAAAAATGAATATAAGATACAGACACGAATGTCAAGAGATTCAGACCCCTGATGTTGGACAATCTCACCTAGATCAAGCCCTAGGCAGGCAACTTTAAGTCCCTTGCTTTAGAGTCAACACAACATTTCAGACCTTAGCTTATAGAACATAAAATTTCAGGAGGGGATTTTAAAACAAAGAATGTGGATTGGTAGAATTGGAAGGGACATCAGACCACAAAATCTTAGAGCACAGAGTATGAAGTTTTAGAATTGGAAGGGACAAGACCCTATTTGTTTTGTAAAGGGAAAAATTAAGACATAAGAGGCAAAGTGATTTGTTCAAGGTTACAATTTGTTTGAGGACTACTATTTTGGGGGGGGGGGATAGAACTGGGGTAAAGAATTTTATGCCTTGTCTTTTAGCAGTTATTCTGCAGATAGGGTATGTGGAGTCCATTTTAGAGAGTGATTTCAATATTAATGGGGACAACAGTTTTTTATTTTTTATTTTATTTATATTTAAGGCAATTGGATTAGTGATTTGTCCAAAGTTCACACAACTTGGAAATTAATAAGTGTCTGAGGTTGGATTTGAACTCAGGTTTTCCTGACTCCAGGGCTGGTACTCCATCCACTGTTCCACCTAGCTACCCCTGGGACAACAGTTTTTAACAAAAATTCCCTACCCCTCTTAGATAAACCTTGGGGACCTGATCTAAAGTATATCTTTCCTTTGTGATTGAGAGTTATCCTATTCTCTTTAAAACAGGACAATTCCCTTAGGATGGGAGTAGCATTATCTAATATTGTCATAGGAAAGAAGGCAGATTGGTGCTGCAACAGATAGAGTGCTGAACTTGGAATCAGAAAATTTATCTTTCTGAGTTCAAAACTGAACTCAATCACTAACTGCATGTCCTTGAGTAGGTCACTTCACTCTGTTTGCCTCTTCTCTAAAGTTTTTTCTTCTCTAAAATGAGCTAGAGAAAGAAATGGTAATCCACTGCAGTATTTTTTCCAAGAAAAATCACAAAATGGTTTGATGAAAAGTTACAATGGGGGACAGCTAAGTGACTCAATGGATAGGATGCTGAGCCTGGAATCAGGAAGATCTGATTTCAAATTTGATCTCAGACTTTTATTTGCTGTTATGTCCCTGGGCAAGTCACTTAACTTTGGTTTGCCTTAATCCACTGGAAAAGAAAATGGCAAACCATTCTGGTATCTTTGCTAGCAAAACCCCATGGACACTATTGGCATATTATGGTCCATGGGATTATCAAAAATCAGATATGACTGAATGATTCAACAACAAAAACAAATCATAGGAATATTTTTTCCCCCCAGATGAGTACTCTCTTCCAAGAGAGCTAGAGGGCTGCTTTGGGAACAAGTAGTCATCAGAAGTTGAAAATAATCAAGCAAAGAAAATTTCTTAGCCTTGACTTCGATTTTTATTTATTCTCATCCCTTTCATTGCTCCCTAAAATCCCATTTGGTCTAACAAGCTGTAATACTTTGGGCAAGTCATTTCCCTTCTTTGGGTCTCAATCTTTCCATTTATAAGACTCAATGACAATTAACTTAACTAGATAAGGCAGTGGATGGAGAACCAGGCCTAGACTCAGGGAGACTCATCTTTGTGAGTTCAAATCCAGTCTCAGATGGCAACTCTCAGTTTCTGCATCTGAAAAAAAGAACTGTAAAAGGAAATGGCAAATCACTTCAAATCTATGATCTATGACCAAAATGATTTCTAAGGATCACTGTAAAATTAAAGCTTCTAAAAGTTCCTTTTGCTTTAAAATGCTGTTTTTTTCCCTATTTTTCAAATACCCTAAAAAAGATAAGAAGTGTAAATCTGGAAACCCAGGCCTTATAATATCCCCAAAGCAAGTGGGTATGTATTATCTTGCAATGCAAGACTTGAATGAAGAACTTCTGTGACCTCTCTTGTCCCAGTGAACAGTAAATTCCACTCATGGTCAGGCCAGGTTAATGTTCCGTGGGCATTTGATTTCTCCACTGGTTGAACACAGTAAATATCGAAGGTAATGCAATGTTCTTCCTTGTTGGGGCGGGTAAAATGAGCAGAGGGGATCGACCTTTTAGCTGTGAAAGTGAATGAGAATGGAGAGTGTGTGCCTGGAATTTTAAAGAGTTGGAGATTCTTGTTGGCTAATTTAAAGCACTAGTCTTACCCCTTGTGTAGCGTGGAAGTCTGAGATTGGCCTCTCTGTTGGGTTTATGTTTGTGTTGTTGGTATTTCCTTCACCAGTTTTTTCTTTATTATAGCTTAATTGTGGCAAAGCAGGCTAAGTGCTAGATTGAGAGTGGAAGTCCTGGATTCTAATTATGGCTCCTTCCCTTGCTAGCTATATTGTCACTGAACTTTCCTAAGTCTTACTTGCTAAATTGGAGTAAAAATGCTTCATCTAGCTCCTTCACGATACCTTTTTGTATGTGTGTGTGTGTGTGTGTGTGTGTGTGTGTGTGTGTGTGTGTGTGTGTGTATGGGGGGACAGTAGAGTGAGAGATGTGTTATCATTATTATCCTCCTGTTGTCAGTGACTCAGTAGTTTATATAAAGGAGTAAATAATTCCATATGACACACAATGTTTTGCTTGTATTAGGCATGTAATATTTTTTTGAATAGAAATAAATTGAAATAGAACGATAAAATGCTAAAACATCTCTTCCTAGTTATAGTAATCCACTTTTCCTGCTCTAGCTAGATCCCATCCTGTAATATGTCCATTTCTGGGCACCACATTTAGGAAGGACATTGATAAGCTTAGAGTGTGTGCAAAAGGAATTGACCAGAATAATAAGGGGATTGGAAACTCTGCCAAACCAGATCAATTGAAGGGTATGTTTACCTTGGAGAATTACTGTCTTCATATATCTGAGGAGCTGTCATAGAAGTCCAGAGAGGAAAGCTAGTACCAATACAGGGGAGTTAAAGAAAAGCAGCTTTGAAAGGAAGATCAGGAGGCAGAGAAGTCCATAACATAGGATGTTTCCCATGAGAGAAGTTTAGTTGGATGCCTCCGGACAATTGGGGAGGTACAGAATGAATTCCTTAGAACAGAAATCATAGAATGCTCAAACTAGAAGATCCTAAGGGGGGAAAAAACCCTGATAACTACTGGATTTAGAGTCAAGCATCTTGCATTTGAAAGGCAGTTCTATCACATTCTGATCATGTGACCTTGAACAAGTCACTTAAATTCTCTGGTTGTCAGTTTCTTTCTATGTCAAATAAGAGATCCTCTATATGATCCCAAGAACAAAGAAGTTAGAATAATAGTGCTGGTATTGGTTATGGAACCTAGACTGTCAGAAAGAACCTTAGGAGATAGACCAGACAATGTTTCAACTGAAAGGAACCTCAGAACTTGGTGTTCCTTTGGCCTGATTACAGATTGTTATATATCAAATGTGTAAAAATAAAGCCCAGTCATAACAGGAGAATCAGCTAGGGCAAACCCACTACATCAGTAACTAAGAGTAAGGACAAAAGTCTAGAATTCAAGATCCTCATCTGTTCATTACTCTGTTTCAATATTCAAAGGGGTGATGCTATTATGGAAAATGTGAAGTTATTTTTGGAACTCTTACTAAACATTCATCCTTTTGCTAGCAAAGTTATGTGGAAGTTACAAAAAGATACAAAAGGGTCCAGTCTGCACTAAAAGAATTCATAGTTTTATAGGAGATAAGGTCAATATGAATGAAACAATACAAGAATTATACATGGAGGTCTACAGTTCAGTACTAATGTGAAGTGTTGAGCTCTTGATGTTCAGAGAAGGGAAGATGGATTGGGGTGTGGTGATCAGGGTAGCCTGCCTGGAGGAGATGGTCCTTGAGCTGGGCTTGTATGTTGCTCTTTGAACCCTGCTAAATACCAGCTTAGTTCCATTATTGATATATCTCCCCATGAATGCTGAGCTGTTAAGCTTCTTCTAGTTTACCACAAGAGGTTAAAGGATTTATCAAAGCCCCTGATGAAAGCTGTACTAACTGGATTAGCTGCTAACATGGATTTAGGCTTTGAGTGGGATTAACCCCAATTGCACTGAATTCATTCTTCTTTCTTTCACTTCCCTCTCCTTTTCTTGACTTTGGTCTGGGTGAGGCATGACTCAGGAACACAATGTCTAGTAATACTTCTGTGGGCTCCAAGAGATATTGGGAAAGGAACCTGGAAACTGACATTCATGGAGGCTATGGAGCAAATAATACTTATGCCAGAGGTAGAATTTTAGACCCATAGAATTTAAGAGTTTGGCAAGGACCTTAGAACTAAAGAAAAAAAAGATATCAGAATTGGAAAAGTCCTTAGGTATCTAGTCTAATGCATTAATTTTACAGATAGGGAAACTGAGACTCAGAGAGGGGAAGTGACTTTTTCAAGATCACACATCGAATTAATAGCAGACAACTTCTCTAGAGCCCAGTTGATTTTATTATTGTCAGGATCTCTTTATATAGAACTCTGATGAATTCTCTAATACAAAAGGCAATGAGCTGGGATTATATGTAAGGGTCTAAAGTATTTTGCTTTGCCCAAGAAGCACAACACCATGGATAGTTCTTGGTTTATTATCAGAAGGCCATGGAATAAAGCTAGATATTGGAGGGCGGGGGGAAGGAAAAGCCAATAAGGCCCCACAACATTCTTTCCCACCACTTCTCCTTCATGTCAACTTTAACTTCTTTTGACACAGAGATTTCCATTGATAATCACCAGGGTGTGGGCAGATGGAGAGTGATTTAGCATGATGAGTGAAGGCCTGGTTTAGAGTATATGAAAATCACAAGGGCTGTAGAAAACTTGCTTTTCCTGTGCTTAAACTGAGTAGTTGAACTGAATTCTCCTTCCTCTGCTTATCTAAATCCTATCTCACCTTCAAGGTCTAGCCTAAGTCCCACCTCCTCCATGAAGATTTCCCCTTCTATGTGACTGATGTCTTTTTCTTTTTTTTTTTCTTTGAAGCATTTAAGAAAAATAATCTCTATTACCTCCCACCACCATCTCTCCCTGCCCATTTCTCTGCCACTGAGAAAATTTAGGAAAAAACAAACAAATAAATCATAGTCTGGCAAACCAAGACCCCACATTGGCTGCAATGTGACCTTGAGAAAGTCACTTAAATTCTCTGGCTGTTGGGTTTCCTTCTATGTGAAATAAGAGATCCTCTATAGGATATAGATCCTCTAAGAACAAAGAAGTTAGAATAATAGTGCTGGTATTGGTTTTACAGCCTAGACTATCAGAAAGAACCTTAGGAGACAGACAAGAGAATGCTCTTGATATTCAGAGAAGGGATAATGGATTGGGGTGTGGTGTTAGGGCAGGCTGCTTGGAGGAGATGGTCCTTGAGCTGGGCTTGTATGTTGCACTTTGAACCCTGCTAAATACCAGCTTAGTTCTTTGAAATTTTAACTTCACCACCTTCTCTGTCAGAAGACAAGTATCATGCTTAATCTGCATTCTTTTGGATTCATGGTTTATCATTATATTGATTGAAGTTCTAAACTTTCAAAGTTCTTATTCTCTGTGATGTTATACTTACAGTACCAGTTATTCTCCTAGTTCTTCTCACTTCACTCTGCATCAGTATGTAAAGGTCTTTCCAGTATTCTATGAAATTATATATTCTATGATTTCTTCATATATAATAGCTCTATTACATTTATGTACTACAATTTGCATATCCATTCCCTAATGAAAGATACTTCCTTAGTTTTTAATTTGGGAGAATCAGAAAAAAATGCAATAATTTTTTAAAATATATTTTCTCCTCTCTCTCTTTGATTGTTTTTGGAGACAGGTGTTCTCTCTCAGGTGTCCTTTATACACTGAAAAATTATGGATGACCCCAAAAACTTACTTTTATGGGTTACATCTTATTTACTATGTTAGAAATCAAACCATCTTAGTATTACTATGAAAATAGTTTTGACTTTGCAGGCCTTAAGAACCACTGTTTTGGTCTATAGGCCAACTAGTGATATAGGGGGACCATAGGATATGCATAGCTGTCTGTATCTTCCACTAAGTAGCTGTGTGATCTTGTGTAAATTATTTCTTTTACCCAGGAGCTCAGTTTTCTTCCCTGTAAGATGAGGGGTTTGGGATAATGAGTCAATGTTCTCCCTACATTACAGACTATGTCCTCAAGTGCCTCCTTGATCTTGGGAGAGATAGTAGAGGGAACACTAGACTTTTATTTTAAAGAGTATTTTATTTTTTCTAGTTACAATTTTTAACATTAATTTAAAATTTTTGAATTCCAAATTTTCTCCCTCCTTTCCCTCTCCCCTCTATTATGATGACAAGCAATTTGATAAAGGTTATATTTGTGCAATTATGTAAGACATATTATCATATCAGTTATGTTAGTGAGAGAAGAAATAGACCAAAAGAGGAAAAAAAACATGGAGAAAAAGGTGAAACTAGGATGTTTTAATCTGCATTCAGACTGTGTCAGTTCTTTCTCGGGATATGGATAGTATATGAATAGTATATACTATATATAGTATATAGATAGTATTATGAGTCCTTTAGAATTGTCTTGAATCATTGTATTACTGAGAAGAGGGAAGTTATTCATAGTTGCTGATTGTACAATGTTGTTGTTATTGTGTACAATGTTCTATTTCTGCTCACTTCACTTTGCAATCAATTCATTTAAGTCTTTCCAGGTTTTCCTGAAATCTACTTGCTCATCACTTTTTTAAAAAAAAAATTATTTGCTTGTTTTTAGTTTGTTTTTTTTTTTTGCAAGGCAATAGCGTTAAGTGGCTTGCCCAAGGCCTCACAGCTAGGTAATTATTAATTGTCTGAGGTTGGATTTGAACTCAAACTCAGGCACTCCTGACTCCAGGGCCGGTGCTCTATCCACTGTGCAACCCAGCCATCCCACATCTTTTTTATAGTATGATAATATTGTGTTATGTTTATATACCATAACTTGTTCAGACATTTCTCAATTGATGGATATCCCTTCAATTTCCAATTCTTTGCCACTAAAACACTAGACTTTTATGGGAAAAGCTGAAAGGCACCTCAGAAATCATATTGCAATTCCTTCATTTTATAGATAAGAAAAAGTGAGGCTCAGAGAGGTGAAATAATTTTCCCAAGGTCATGTAACTGCCAAACATCAGAGTGGAGATTGGAACCCAAAGCTTCTGACTCCAGAGTCTTTAGCCCTGGTTCCTTTATCTACTCACTATGTGACTGAGAGCATATCAGTTCCTTACTCTGATTGTAAGTCAACCTTTCTACAAATGATGGGTTGGACTTCTTGTTCTCTAAGGTTCATTGAACACTTTATCATTATGATTCCTTTATATTTGTTCTAGCAGAGATTCTTGCTTTACTTTGGGGTCCTCTGAAGTCCCTACTGAGCTCTTAGATTTCAAGATTTACAAGAATGCAATTGGCTTGCAGAGTTGTGAGTGAGAAGAGAGAGAGACAGGAAAAATGTGAGTTATTTTAGGTATGGGAATGGATGAAGTTCACAGGTGACAAGTGATTCAAAGTCTGCTTAGGATCCTCCTGACCTTCTGACAGTCACATGGCCAGAAGAAGTAGTGGCAGTTCCAACAACCCAGGTCTAGCTCCCATTTCAGAAAACTGAAATATTCTCTGCAAACCAGCTCAAGCCTGTGAAGGGAATTTTTCAGGAAGGGACTGTCAGATACTCTTTGTGTTTATTATGCCAAGCAGGCCCCAGGCCCCAGGCCTGTAGAGGAATCATCTTGGGCCACTCAAGGCAGAGTGAGAAAAGTACAAAAGAAGAAAGGCAAGGGGAAATTGTTCCAAGGGCTGATGACCTTTCCCAACCCACTTTCTGAGACAGAGGACAAATTATGATCATTACTTTCTTTAACTTAGCCTAGGACTCCTCACCACCCAATCTGGGTAAACATGGGCTTCTCCTAGGTTAGAATGCTACATAGTTCTGCTACTCAATACATAAACAAGGAGCATTTACTGAAGAACTAGTGGAAAGGACACTGTTCTGGGAACCAGGATGCCTGGATTCTATGCCTACCTCTGCATAGATGAAAACCCTAAACAAGTCGCTTCATCTCAGTGTAAAATGGGGAAAATTATCCCTACCTTTAGTGAACTTTTGGTAAAAAATAAATGAGATAATGAGGGAATAGGTTTTCCCCTGCTAGTCCCTTCCCCAAAATTATTTTTTAGTGATTTATTTATGTTTTTTTTTATTTGTTTTTACAGCACAGTTTTATCCAATAACTAACTTCCTTCCTGAGAAACCACCTTAGCTTCATAGCAAATAAAAATAATTAAACCAAACTAGGTGATGCAGCAACCAGGTCTGATGGTGTATGCAATAATCCAGTCCAAGTCCATGACCTCTTTATTCCTGGTATCTTTTTGCAAGCTGTCAGAAGTTGATTTCTTAAATGGTACTTTAGAAGTCTGAATGAATTCAAGTAATTCCCAAAGTTGCACTTATATAATAACATATACTGGAAGAACTGGGCTTAATCAGAGGAAGAAAAGTAATTGTACAAAAGCATTAATAATAATAATGATAATACTAATCTAAGATTTATATGACATCCACTATGGGACAGACATTGTGCTAAATATTTCATAAATATTATCTCATTAGATTCTCATAACAACTATGGGAACTAAATTATTATTATACTCATTTTTCAGTTGAGGAAACTGAGACAGAGAGTTAAGTGGCCTACCCAAGGTTACATGACTTCTAAGTATCTGAGAGCAAATTTGAACTCATAATAGAAGCATGTAGCAATATTGCTACTGACAAAGAGAATGGATTTCAAGGAATCATAACAGAACTAGAAGAGCAAAACAAAAGTTAGTAGTCTATCTAACCCCTATTTAAATCCTTAACAGCAACCTTGATAAATGGTCATTCAACTTCAACTTGAAGACTTCCAATGGTAGGGAGCTCATTGACTTTAGAGGAAACCATTTCCACTTTTAGACAGCTCTGATTTCTGGCAAGTTCATCCTGCAGCACTAGGATATGAAGTCAAAATCTGCTTTCCTGAAGCTTATCTCCATTGGGACTACTTCTGTCCTCTGGAGGAAAGCAGAAGCCCCCTGCCATGTGACAGGCTTTCAGATATTTGTAGCCAGGGATTATATCCTTTCCAAATTTCCTCTTCTTCAGACTGTCCATCTTTAGGTCCTTTAACACATCCTCTGGTGTCCTTGTTTTGAGTCACTGGGCATTATATCTTTTTTTTTTTTTTGAGTCATGATAGATGTGACTCCACTAGCCAACTTTTCTCTGCATCCTTTCTTTTTTGTATCTTTCTCTTTGTCTCTGTCTATCTCTGTCTGTCTGTCTCTGTCTGTCTGACTCTGTGTGTGTGTGTGTGTGTGTGTGTGTGTGTGTGTTTCTGTCTCTCTGTCTCAGTCTGTCTTTCATTGAATTGCTCTTTGCCTCTCTCTGAATCTTTATCTTTCAGTCTTTTTAACTCTTTGTCTCTTGTCTCTGTCTCTGTCTTTCTGGCCCAGCTGGATTGTACACCTCGAGCTCCTCCCATAGCAGCCTGTGGTTGACCTGCCTACTTTGTGTCATGGGTTCCCCTGGGCTGTCTGTCATGGTGTCTATCCCTCGTTTTCTCCTTTCCTCTCATGGTTTTCGGCAGTCACCTTGCTTGCTTCTTGCTGAGGCAGCTGTCCCGAGTGATTAATGGCTTGGCGCACTAGCTCAGACCTAGTGATGGATTAATCCCAGTGTGGAAGGAGGAGCTGGAAGGAGGATCCTTTAATGTGTTCCAGCAAAACCAGGGAATCAGGAAACCTTGGAAGCTGTTGTTGTTGGGACCAACCTTGAGCAGCACTGATTTTCAGAACCTTAGGATTGTTTGTGTGGTAGTGAGTTCCCTGTCACTGTTAGATATTCTAACAGAGGCTAAATAACCACTTTGCAGTGTTGAAGGAGAGAGTCAAATTTTTGGGGGAAGGTGACCTCCAAGATCTGGTCATCCTCCAGAGTTTCTTCTAGCTCTGATATTCTATATTCTATGGATCTTTATGATGACTCCCTGAATGTTCAGAAACATTCCCTCCTCCAGAAACCAAACCAAACCCAAAGAACATACTCGTCCTTCTCTCAGGTAATAGTGCTACAGATCTTTTTGATCCATTCTATTAAAACTTTCTAGTCTTCAGAAACTAATCTAGTGAACTAATTCTAGCTATGGTTTTAGTGGCTAACTGTGAGCTAACATTAGTTGGGTGATAGTGTGATCTAAGAGAATAAACATTAGACTTGGCCTGGGGAGATGGATTTTTGATCTAACTCTTCCCTGCTTTTGTTTTTCAGTAGTTTTAGTTGTATCCAACTCTCTGTGACCCCGTTTATCTTTTTTTCTTTAGATCTCAGAGTCTTATTTTTTTGCCTGTCAAATAGGGATAATAATTAACTTACATGTATATGAAGTCTTCCAACTGAAGATCACTGCTACCCTCCCCAATTATCTCATCTGATCCTTATAACAACTCTGGGATATTAACAGTGAGAGCATCTTACTTATAGGCACAGAGAGGTGCCATGCCATGTTTAAGGTAATATAGCAATGTAGTTAGCAAATCTGGGAAATTGAATCTAGGACTAGTGAATCTTAGTCTTGGCCTCTTTCCATTATCAGAAAATCTGCCACATACCTACAGAGAATCTGTACCCCATTACTCACTCCCTGCTTTCCTCCCCTCAATATATCTTCTGAAAAGCACACATCACATTTGTTGGGGGGGTGGATGAGTTCCCTGAGTCACCCCCAAGCCCAGAGACTACCTGGCACTGGCTCCTTCCCCTCCTTTTCCCCTGCAACACCTCGGATAAAATAATCATGTCGTTTTTCTCTGCATCCTAACCTCATTCTGTCACTCCTGCCTGCACTCTGGTGAAATACACATTAGACTGGAATAAAGCTTGCTTGGTGCCAGCCTGGAGATGGTCTTGGCAGGGGTTAAGCGAGCATGGCTGTGGGTATAGCCTCAGATCAACCTTGCTATACTGTCTGCTGTCTTTCAGGAAGGTTGGTGAATGGTGCAAGCCCTATATTTGGAGTCAAATTCTGGGTTCAAACTCAGGCTCTACTACCTATTGCTTGTGTGATCTGAGGGAAAATCATTTTCTATCTCTGGGCTTTTATTTCTTCCTTTGTAAATGAGGAATCTGGATTAGATAATCACAGTCTCTTTTATCACTCAATCCTAAAATCCTAAATTTTATGTTACTACCATTCTATATACATTTATACACATATATGTATATATGTAAAGCCATATGGTCAGAGCCATAGACACACATTCTGGTCATTGATTGTCTTGTTTGGATTAGTTATCGATTAAATTGTTCCCTGGGTCTTCTGTGGCACTTGATTTCAGCTCTGGCCCTTTTTGCTGTATGACCTTTGGATAACTTACTTAACCTCTGTAGGCCTGTCTCCTTATCTGCAAAATAGGGGATAGTATTGGGCCTATCGGACTTCTAAGGTCCCTTTTACCTCTTCATCTATGATCCTATGATTCATCTAACAAAGCTCTCTAACAGACCCTTGAGATTTGGGGATTAGCTAAACGAATTTTGAGCCCGAAACCAACAGTACTGGTTATTTGATGTTTCTTTTTTTTTTTTAGGGTCTTTTTTTTTTTTTTTTTAGGTTTTTGCAAGCAAATGGGGTTAAGTGGCTTGTCCAAGGCCACACAGCTAGGTAATTATTAAATGTCTGAGACTGGATTTGAACCCAGGTACTCCTGATTCCAGGGCCGGTGCTTTATCCACTGTGCCACCTAGCCATCCCCTATTTGATGTTTCTTAATGCTTGTTCTAACAACACAAAAATTATTAGATCTTATTGTGTTCAGAGAACCGATTAGTGCTGAGTAACAAAATTTAGAAGGGACATAGTCCCTACCCTAAAGGAACTTAGAGTTTCTTAGGGGGATAGGACTCAAACACAGATAATTGAATGAGAGAGTTCTAAAAAAAAAAGTGTTACTTGAAGTTTGGGAGTGGGAGTTCAATTCCAAAGGAAGGATGAAGGGAGAATCAGAATCAAGAGAACCTTCTGGAGGCAGAAGTATTTGAATTGGTCTTTAAAGGGTAGAAATTCAGCAAGCAAGGGGAGGTGGGGAGGGTGGGGAGGAAGAAAATTACAGATACAGGGAACAAGATGAGCAAAAGCATAGGAAAAAACGAAACCTGGAATATGTCTGGGGAATGAGGAATAGTTCTGGATATAGGTAAATGAAAAGGTGTGATATATCAAATTGGAAAGGTTTGAAATGGATTGAGACATTTCATAGGATATAAAGCTAGAAGAGATTTTGGAGGTCATTTAGTCCAATGGTTCCCAAAGTGCTGTTCAAGGACCACCTGTTATATCTGAGACCTTTTCAGGGTATCCTCAAGGCCAAAACTATTTTCATAGCATTATAAAGACATTTTCTTTTCTAATATGATAATGATTCATAGGTATAGTTATTTGGAGTGGCCTTAATAGATTTTAAGAGCATAAACCAAAGGGATCTTCAGTCCAAAAAAACTTTTTAAAAAATCAGTGGTTCAAGGTCATTTCCAAGGTCACATGAATAGCAGAGCTGGATTTAATTCTCAGTAGGGATCTATTGTTTGGATTTAGTCAGAAGAAGGATCTGGCAATGTGTGTGGGATAGAATGGATGTGGGAAAGAACAAGTCAGGAGGACCATGTAGGAGGATATGTTTCTGGGTTCCTACCTGAGTCTAGTTTGAATTGACAGAGATCTCTGGAAGTGACCTTGATGCTGATCTAGTCCCCTCTCTGAGGAGTCCCCAGCTTAAGAGTCAGAAGAAAGAAATGGTGAAAGTTGACCTATGTTTCCAAGAAACTGTGGCCAACAAAAGAAGGTATGGCTGTCTAGATCAGTGGGGTCAACCTCAAATAGAAATAGGGTTCATTAAACCATAGGTAAGAATTTCAAAGGTTATATTATCCACTTAGAAAATCACATTTTAACATTTTCTATATTTTATTATATTTAAATTAATTTTATTTTTTCTAATTATATTTTAATTTGGTTCCTGCTGGGCTGAAGTGTGTGACTGAGTATTTGACCCCTTTAGTGGAGAAGATGAAGAAGATGATGTTAATAGGAAGAGCCAAAGCTGGGTAGAACTGTGATGGAAAAATTATTTGTCTTTAGTATCCTATGACCTTAGAGAGTCTAGATAAGCCTCAAGGAGACTGGAGAACCAAGGGTTGATATTAAATAGGCTTTGAGTTGAAAGGGATTTTATTTTAGGGACCCTGAATATATCAAAGACCTGATTATGGATGTTCGCTTTATTTCATAACTTTAGGTTTGAAATTTCATCATTTACTTAACTACATGAATACTTTCTCCTGCAATTAATCTGTATTGTCACAGGTGGGAGTCACTCATCTGTGTCTTATGAACTGAACAAGGCAGCTCTTCTACCTGAGATTTTAATAGAATTTTTGTTCAAGATTCCCTTTATGAATTTATGAACCTATATTTTCCAACTTAAAAAAGATTAAGAATGTATCTAATTAAAACTTCTGAGGTTGACCATTTATTTAAAAGTAGATAATTCTTTTGGTACAATAAGATTATATTCCTATATATTTTGCATATATATAAATATATATATATATATATATATACACACAATTACATGGTTACTATTATCCCTTAAACAGCACTTGTCTATTAACAATCCTAGAAGGTAACTAGTGACAATATTACAATTCTCATTTTATAGATGGTGAAACTGAAGCTCAGAGATATAAGTTAAAGTATTTGTCTATAGGAATAACAATTATATAATATGTTTATATTTTATATAATAAGAGAATATACACAAATATACACATCAATGACAACATACACATATACACATACACACACATATAATAATACATCCATTAAATATTCTTCAAATCCTTAATATCATTTGATTCAATTAACAACGTTGTTAAGGGGGCGGCTAGGTGGCTCAGTGGGTAGAGCACTGGCCTTGGAGTCAGGAGTACCTGGGTTCAAATCCGACCTCAGACACTTAATAATGACCTAGCTGTGTGGCCTTGGGCAAGCCACTTAGCCCCATTCCCTTGTAAAATCTAAAACAAACAAACCAAAAAAACCCAACGTTGTTGAGTAGGAAGGACTATTCCCACTTTATAGGAAAGCAAACTGAGATCTTGAAGCGTTCGCTGACTTGCTCAAGGTCATTCAAGTCATAAGCCCCAGCTCTGAGTCTCCTGACTCCCTGTTCCCTACCTCACATCACCTGCCTTAATGCTCGTAAAAAGCCGGTGTGCGCTGGGCCGGGCTGGAAGCAGACGATGACGTTCCTCCATGAGTCACCCGACGTATCGGGCCGTAGGAACACCGCAGAGGGTGTACTGTCAAGGCTCATCCAATGATATTGCAGCTGGGGACAGCTGGAAATCGACAGTGGAAGCCCTTGCCCGGGGCGTTTTCTATGTACTCTGAAACATTTATATTTCTGTTAACTCCGACTCCAGGGCGCACAGAGGTGGAGAATTAAAATAGACCGGTTTTTCACTCACCCTCCTAGAATTCCCCATCTGTTCTTTTGTCCTGGGGACACCGAAGGTGAAATTCACCCCATAGAACAGTGAGAAAGTGAGAAAAGATTCAAATGGGCTTTGGTTTCATATCACAATGGACCCATTCATTAAAAAAAAAAAGAACCCCCCCACCTCTACATAGACAGGCAGACAGACAGACAATCAGACACACACACACACACACACGCACACACACAGACACACACACACAGACACACACACACACACACAAACAGTCTGAGACAAAGGCTTCTCTTCTGTCGTCTTCATTCTCACACTCTGCTGTCTCTTAGGCTAGCTTTTCAGCATTGTCTGATGATTGAGTGCGATAGAGAATTACTGAGCCAACCCAATACTGTGATGTCATGTAAAGGAGGAGCTCTGAGGTTCTTCATGTTTGTTTACAAAACGAATTCTCTCTCTCTTTTTTTTTTTTGCTCTTGGGGAGAGTGATGTTGGGGGGCAGAGTATGCTGTGCTTTGGTTTGGGGGATTTATCTCATATTATGGTCAGAGCATTGCTTTAAAAGACCTAGGTTCAAACCCCAGTTTCACCATTTATTTGAGAAATGAGAGACGATAGGAGGATATCTCTAATCTTCCGGTTAATATATGCTGAACCTTGCACAGAAGTAGGACCTTACACAAATGTTTGTTAAATGAAGCAATGCCATTAGAATTAACCAGTGTTGTCAAGACAATGGCCTTTGATTCATTCTGTAAGAAAGCAAATACTGGGACAGTCAGGCAGGCGAAGCCAGGTTTATGGTATTTTTAGATACATCAGAGTAGAAAGAAACCTGGAGTTTTTAACCCAATGCCTAGGTTTGAATCCTGAAGTATTTATTGTTGTACTTTTACATTCCTATTTTCCTCATTTAAAAAAATGAAGGTATAGGTGGCTCAGTACCTGAGTTCAAATCCAGCCTCAGACACTTAATAATTACAAACTATGTGGCCTTGGGCAAGCCACTTAACCCCATTTGCCTTGCAAAAACTAAAAATAAAAACCCCAAAACAAATAAAAAATGAAGGTATACAAAACAAATACTTACACAACCTTCCTCACAGGGTTATTTTGCTTTTTGCATCTTAAAGCCTACTGAAATGTGCTATGTGGAAGCCAGATGAGGAGAATTTAGTTCACCTAGCACATCCATTATGGAGCCTTCTCCATATTGCTCAGATCCCTGTTCCTCTGTTTTTATAGCAATCCTTTGTATTTTTCTAATGCATACATAAGAGTTAATTTGTATTCACCTTGTTTGTTTATACATCACATCTTCTCTTAATGCTCTGTAAGTTCTGTGAAGTCAGATACCATATCTAATTGAACTTAAGTGGCTTGTACTTCACAGAAATCACAGAAATTTTAGAGGAGGGAGACATAATGGGAATAAGTATGTTAAATTAAAATGGTCAACTCCATCTTGCTGAAAGCTTACATTTTGTGATGTTTCTATATAAGATATTTTTAGGTAAGCCATAGAATGCTATAGTTTGGCAATGACTATTTCCCAAAATTGGTAAACCATTTCTTTCTCTTCCCATCCCCCCTGCATTTTAATAGAAGTAGTGGAATGCTGAGTGATTTGATTCCTTCACAGCCAAACCAGAAGTCAGGAACTTTTTAAGTTTCTCTGCCTTCTCTTTGTTTGTGATGACCAATGTGTACAGGTATCTGCTGCAGTGGTCCTTAAACTTCACATTGTCCTTGCTTTTTCTTGACCTTGACAGATTTAGCATCCCTTTATCTGGCTGTGAGCAGGAAGTCTTTTATTTCTTCATTTATTCAGAGCATGGTTATGGCAGAGGCTGTATGAGTGGGCAGTATGTGGCTAGAGAGCTGGAACCCTAGGCCTACCACAAGAGAGATACTCACAATTTGGTAAACCACTTCCAATGACATGTTTCCCCACCTTCCAATAGTAAACTATTGTTAATGATATGTATTTACGAAGTCTGGTAAATTACTGGTAAACACTTGCTACTGGCATTAGGAAACAAAGGCTTTGATTGGTAATTTCCTTCATATGCTTAGATTATTGATCACCCAACAGAATTTATATTTAACTTGTAAACACTCTTGGCCAGAATCATAAAAGACTATTGGAGGCCCTAACCAAACTGGTTTCCAACTTTTGCATTCCCCAAATTTTGAAAAATTAGCATCTTGTATTCTCTTGAGAGTCCCATTGATTGATGAAGACTGGCCATAGTGCCACCTTCAAAGGAGATTCATGGAACTTTGTTATGAGCTTGAGTTTAAGAAACATTTGCTGGGGTCTTTAGAAATCAGGTTAGTGGTTTCTTCCTACTGGGTTTGATTTATAACTGTTGAATAGTTAATAAAGTTTGATTGCATAGCAAAGAAATGGTCATCCAACCTCCCCTTAAAGACTTCTATAGAGAAAGAACCCACCATTTCCCAAGACAACCTGTTTGATTTTTGGCAACTGAAATTCTTGGAGATGTTTTTCTGATACCAAGCCTGACTTTTCCTCTTTGAAATTTCCACTCTTTGCTTTAGATTCTGCACTCTGGGTCCACACTTAAAATCTGATCCATCTTCCACAAGATACATATAACTTGAAGACACATATAACTACAATATCTATCCCAGGTTAAACATCATTAGTTCTTCCAGTCAATTCTCTGTGACTTGGACTTAAGACCCTTCATCATTCTGATTTTCTTCCTCTGTATACTCTATTTATAGCATATCTATATAGCTCTATAATTTATTGTCTTTCTTAAACTGTAACACACAGAACATATGATGATCTGATCAGGGAAAGCACTGAGGGGCTATCCTCTCCTTACAACTGAAAACTATGTTACTCTCTTAATGCAGTTCAAGATCACATGAACTGTTTTGGCTACATCTATCTACTGATTCACAATGCCTTCCTCCTTGAAAAATTTTCATTCTAACCATGCCTCAACATCTTTTACTTGTGGATTTGATTTTTTTGAACTCCAATATAATTTACATTTATCTTCATTGAATTTCATTTTATTTGGTCTAGTCCAATGCTTTACAGGATCAATTTTTGGATCTCAATTATGACTAATGGCATGTTCCTTATCCCTTTCAGATTGATGACAGTTGCACACTTAATGAAAATTTCACCTCAACTTTTATCCAGGTCATTGATAAAATTGGGAAATGTCAGGGAACTAAGCACAGACACATGGGGCTCTCCATTGGAGACCTGTTAAGTATTAGTGACTATTCTTTGAATTGAGTCATTCAGTAAGATCTCAAACCATTTAATTATAGTGCTATCTAGTTAGTTCACATCTCTTTGTATTCCAAAGGAATAGAGTGAGATACTTTATCAGATGCTTTGCTAAAATCTAGATAAATTATATTTATAGTTGTACCCTGATTAACCAGCTCAGGAATGCTGTCCAGAAAGCAAATAAATCTGGCATGACCTGTTCTTGATTAAGCTATATTGGTCCTATAATGATTGCTTCCTTGTCTGAATGGTTGCTAACCATGTTAATAGTGATCTGTTTTAAAAATTTCCAAGGAATTGAAACTGGCCTATAATAATTCAGACTTTGTTCTCCTTCCTTTTTTTGAAAATTGAAATTATATTGCCTTCATGCAGTTCTGCTGTAGTTTCCCTAGTTCACATGATCTTCAGATATCACCAATATAGACTCAGCAATTTCATCTGCCAGTTTTTTTAGTACCCAAGAATATAGTTCACCTGGGGCAGGTGACTTGAATTTATCAAGGACAAGGAGATACTCATTTATGTTCCTTTTCCTGAGTATTAGCTCCCCATTGGTCATTTTTGCTTTGTCATTCCTGGGAAAAATGGCATTCTTCTGAATAGAAACAATGGAAGAAAGTTAAGAATTGAGCATTTATGTCTTTACATTTCTTTGTCAGTTATTTTCATCCTATCCACCCCAAGCAGTGGTTCTATTCCATGCATGATCCTCTTCTTTCCCCCATTTCCACTAAAAATCCCTTGCTATTATCTTTAGTTTCCCCTGCCAAATTCAGCTCATACTGAGTGTTTGTATTTCTGACATGAGTTTTATAGGACTGTGACGGTTTTTTATAATTTACCTTTTATTCTCTGCTGTTGCTTCCATCTTCTGTTCATATCTTTTTGTCTTTTCAGACCAACACCCATTTTTTCCTCATTTAAATTTTTCCTCTTTAAATTTTGTGATTTTCATTCTAAAAATCTTTCTTGGCTATTTTCCCTAATAAAGTATTAGTTCATGTGCTAATGTCTATACAAAGGCGCATTGGTAAATGCTTAAGAACCAACTCAATGGAAAAAAATGTGCACCTGGCACACTTTTAATTTTAATCAGTGTGATAAATATTTTTCCATTACTTTCATAGCTATAGAAAATCCACAAAACAATAAATCATTTGTAGTATTTACTGTTTTCCAATATGTAAATGCTTACACTGAAAATTTAACAATCTGTTTTCACTACCTGGTTCAAGCTTGGTCTATCACACTTCTATATATAAACCTTCCTTTGAACTTTTTGAAATGATTCTCCAATATTACAAATCACCATACTCTTATGCTCTGTCATAAACACCAAGAGCCAGTGATCGTTTCCCTCCAGGGTTCCATCACTTTCATTATAGCAACCAGTCCTTCCCTGATAGTGATGATAGGATTCAAAATACAATACCCAATGTTGGTCTTTATATCTTTTGAAAGATGAAAAGATCATTTAAGCAAGCTAAGAAGTTATTAGATGCTTTCCTTTAGGCAAAGAGAGAGCTCCAGCAGATGTCAGGATAATTGAAGCCTCTTGTCACTACTCTATGCCACTCAGATCTGGTGTCACCTTCTCTATGAAGACATTCGTGAATTCCCCATTTGTTGCTCTCTTCTTGAAATTATCTTAGACTTATTTTGTAAATATTAATTTTGACTCATGAGTGTACCACAAGCCTATTCCAGTAGAATGAAAGATCCTTTGAGAACAGGGACTGTTACATTCTTTTCTTTGTATCTTAACTGCTTAGCAGAGGAACTGACACATATAACTACTATTTAATAAAGGTTAAATGTTGAGTTGGAGGATATATTTTGGAAACAGAAAATCTGGGATTGAAATTCAGCCTTTAAACTGACTCTTATATCATGGGGAAATTTTTCTCTTTGGTCTTCAATTTTCTCATCTATAAAATGGGAACAATTTTATATTACCAACCTATTATCATCAATAATATTAATGAAAGAGAATTCCCAAAAAATGTCAAATTATAGGACCATGAGCAGGTTACCTTATCTTTTTTGTTTGTTTTCTCATCTGAACAAATACTACTACTTCTTTCTTTCTTTCTTTCTTTCTTTCTTTTCTTTCTTTCTTTCTTTCCTTCCTTCCTTCCTTCTTTCCTTCCTTCCTTCCTTCCTCCCTTCTTTCTTTCTTTCTTTCTTTCTTTCTTTCTTTCTTTCTTTCTTTCTTTCTTTCTTTCTCTCTCTCTCTCTCTCTCTTTCTTTCTTTCTTTCTCTCTTTTCTTCTTCTTCTTCTTCTTTCTCCTCCTCCTCCTCCTCCTCCTCCTCTTCTTCTACTACAACTACCACTCCCATTGTCACTACCAATCACATCACCACCACCACAACTACCACCACAGTTGCCACCACCACTCTTCCTCCTCAACTTCCTCCTTCTCCTTCTCTTCCTCACAGGGTTGTTGAGAGGAAAGTACTTTGTTAACTTTATTACAATACCTGAATAAAAATGAGTTATTATCTCCTTCAATGACAGATTACCATATAATGACAGGATTTCCCATTTTTGTTTTCATTTATTTCTATCTTTCTTGTAGAAAGAAATTGTTTTTCCTGTCTGCCTTTCCATTCCCTCAACTCCAACAGTTCCACCATAACCTGAACTCCAATCCTGGATCATACAATTTTCTATTGCATATTTCAAATTGGATTGTATGTTACAAAGATAGCTCCAATTAAACATTTCTGAAATGGAACTTATTATTTTTTCCCAAAACTCACTCCTCTTCCAATCTTCACTATTTCTGTTGAGAATACTGCCATCCTTCCAGGTTCTCAGGTTCATAAACACAGCATTATCTTCAACATTAGTTTTCCCCATTGCACATATACAATCATTGGCTAAATCTTGCTGTTTTTACTTTAAAACAGTGTCTCTCACATTAGACCCCTTCCCTCTAGTCACACAACTACTATTCTATACACTACTGTCAAAGTGACACTTCTTAAGTACAAATCTGATCATGTCACTTCCTAATCAATAAACTCTAGGGGGTTCCCTAATGCCTTAAGGAGAGAATGCAAACTTCTCTGTTTAGATTGTATAGTCCTCTTCAATCTGGTCCCAACCTTTCTTGCCAGCTTGACTGTGTATTAACCTCTCTTCTTCCTGCTGTGATCCAGAAAAACTGACCCTTTCTCTGTCCTCACACAAAAGACTCCATTCCCTCATCTCTATGCCTTTGAACTAGTATTTGCATGCCTAGAATTCACTTCCTCCTCACCCCTCTCATGGAATCAATCTGGTCTTTGCTCCAAGTCTCAGCTCAAGCATTACCTTCTATAAGTCTTTCCAACTACTGGTACCCTCTCATCTTGTATTTAACAAGGTAGTTGTTTATTAAAAAATATTTTGTTGGAAGATATTTTTCTTTATATTTAGTCTGAATAACCTTGGATACTTATTTGTTTTCTTCCCCATTAGAATATAAGCTGTGTAGAGATTCTTACACTCTTTGCATTTGTATTCCAAGTGCTAGTACATAGTCAATATTTAATAAATATTTGCTGATTGACTAATTGTGGAGAGTGGGGGCAGAGCAAGGCTATTCATATTATATTACACAAAACTCTAGCAGAGAAATTGTGGCTGATTTGCATAGAGATCTCCAAAAGCCTTTCTATTCTCATTTGTGTTAGAATTCCAAACTCTCCTGGAGGACACGGTGACCTAGTTAAAGCTCCCAGGGAAAATACTATTACTCCAACTGACCCCTACATGCCTTAAAAGGCTCAGTCTTTTAGTCAACAGACTAATGAGAGGCCCATCATCTGTAAAGTTGAACTCATAGTGGATCATTCATTACTTAAGGTGACACTGAATTGTGGTCAGGAAGAAATATGGTGGCTATGGGCTTTTTCCTTGGGAGAAAAACAATAGTTATTTTAAAACAGTTTATGAGACAAGGGAGGGAAGTGACTGAGATTATAGCATGGCAGCACTTGTGTCTTCTCTTTGAACTCTGGGGTTCTGAGGCCATTCAGACTATCTATCTGACTCTAGGAAGGAATATATTTTAACTATTCCAGTCATATTGGTTATCTGTCCTGTTCTTGAAAAATATAATTCCTAGGAAAATTTTGCTCTCACTATTTTCCCATTTCCATTCCTATCTCCTGATTACTTTTCCTTTTTGGGGGGGAATGGGATTATACTTCCTCTCTAACCTTACCTTTCTCTACTTGGTTATATTTACCTCCCTTTCCCTTCAGTTCATGTTCTTATGATTCTTTGCAGCTCTAATATTCTATGTTCTAAATTCTCTAGACAATGACATTCTATGTTCTATATTCTAAGGTTCTTTTCAGGGTGGAGGAATACATAGAATACTGGACTTGGAAGTTAGAAAATTTGGGTTCAAGTTCTACCTCTGACACTGACTGGGTGAGTTCTCTAATCCTCAGTTTCTTTATCTGTAAAGTGAAGATAATGATACTTAACTCATTTCACAAAGTTGTGAGGAAAGCACTTTGGAAATCTTCATATATTTAAACTACAAATATCATTCCAAATATATATAAGTATCCTTGTGTTCAGTGGTTCTATTACCTCCCTTGATATGAATATTATATTTTTTGTTCTTAGAGCTTAATATTCAAGGTTTAGATTGGACCTCTGAGGTTCCATTCCACATTTAAGATTCTATGACTTTAAGGTAACTACAATAAGAATCTGAGTACAATCTGGGTACCAAGTCAAACAGATCCACTAGTTCCCTTATAATTGGGCAACACAAGCCTGACACCCAGTGGTTAGTTCAGACCCATTCCCAAGGAAATGATTCTCATGGGAGATGAGAGTCTGTCTGTCTGGGTGAGTATATATTCATGTGACTCAGGGTCCATAGGTAAAAGGACAAGTCTAAAGTCTAAATTCAGCCATGGTGTGCTTGCTATCTGACACAGTTAGCCTAATGCAAAGGATAGTGCCAGCTAGCTTCATACAAAGGAACTAAAATAAAGCTTCAGACAAGAACAGCATTGCACCAAAGGCAGCCTTTCCCAAAGCAGACACTGAAGCAATTACACTCAGTGCTCCCTTGAGAATTCTGATCTGTGGCACAAAGAGGAGGGATATGGAGAAAATGGAATATTTAAAGGTCAGTTTCTAAATCTAATCCATACTGTACTTCTGTGGGATATCATAAGGGAACAGACTTGCCACCACCGAATGCGACTCTTCCCAGATATTGGGCTAATAGGGTAAAAGCTGGATTGTGCATAAGTATATACAGTCACACACATGTGTGGAGAGGAGGACCACCATCACTATTTCAGGGGAGTCAGAATGTCAGAAGTTAGGAGGGAATTCTAAGGGGATCTAGAATGACTGATTTCTGAATAAGTATTCTCTCAACAGCATCCTTGAGAAGTAATTTTCTAGTCTTTGCTGAAAACACTCCAAGGACAAGGGCCTTACCACCCTTGAGTAGTACCTTATACTTGAGAACAGCTCTTACATTTGGGAAGGTTTTCCCTTCATAGAACTGAAATTTGCCTTCTCTAAATCTCAGCCACTGATTGTACTTCTTCCTTCTGGGGCTAAGCAAAGCAAATATAATCCCTCTTCTAGGGACATATCCTTATGAACAGCAAATAAATATCCTTCTGAACTACAAAGCAAAATTTCTATCAACATAAAGTCTTGAAGGATGCCACCTAAATAGAAAGGGGGGAAAAAGACCACCTTCCCAGACCTCAATTAAGATAGATGTTCTTTTATTTGTTTTATTTTACTTTATTTATTCATTTATTTTTTATTATATAAATATTTTATTTGTTTTTCAATATTATACAACAGTCATTTCTACCTATCATTTTTTGTAAGGACTTGAATTTTATAATTTTTTCCCATCCTCCCTTCTCTTCCCCTCCCCCATTAGATTGCCACAGAAGGCAATCTGATAATCTTTACATTGTTTCCTTTGCTATACATTGAACAAAATTGGTGAGAGAAAAAAACATATCCTTGAGGAAGAAATAAAATATTAAAGATAGAAAAATTATTGAGTACATAAGACAACTTTTTTAAAAATTGAAGGCAATAATCTTTGGTCTTTGTTTAAACTCCATAGTTCTTTCTCTGGGTACAGATGGTATTCTCTATCACAGATACCTTAAGACTGTCTCTGATTATTGCACTGATGGAATGAGCAAGTCCATTAAGATTGATCATCACCCCTGTGTTGTTGTTAGGATGTACAATGTTCTTCTGGTTCTGCTCATCTCACTCAGCATCTGGGCTTCTCTGAAATCCTAACCCTCCTGATTTCTAATAGAAAAATAATGCTTCATCATATATATATATATATATATATATATATATATCACATATATTCCATCATACACACACACACACACACACACACACACACACACACACACACACACACTACAATTTGCTCAGCCATTCTCCAATGATGGACATCCCCTCAATTTCCAATTCTTGCCACCAGAAATGGAGCTGCTATGAGTATTTTTTGTACAAGTGATGTTTTTTACCCTTTTTCATGATCTCTTCAGGCTATAGATCCCAGTACTGGTACAGCTGGATCAAAGGGTAAGATTCATCTTCTTGAATTCTATTCTGACCTCAGACTCTACCTTTAGGACCCTGGGCAAGTTACTTGTTTGCTTCAAATTCCTTATCTAAAAAGTGAGCTGGAGAAGGAAATGGTAAATCATTTCAGTATCTTTGCTAAGAATACTCCAAATGGGGTCATGAAGAATCAGACACAATTGAAAACAACAAAAGGTTTCAATTTTCTCATTTGAAAAATGGTACAGCTTTGACTATGCTATCTAGATAGTGATGTCCAGTTCTGACTTTCTGGGTTCTAAGATTTTTCTGACTCTGACCTTTTAGGTTCTAAGATCCTAAGTGGACCTAGGTTCTAGGGCTCAGTCAAGTTCTTTGCCTTTTTCCTCACCTTATACCACCTTCCCTAGTTTTTGTATAGAAGTCTGTGTGCATTGAACAGGACTGCAAGCAGATGCTGACGTTTATTCTCTATGAGTCACACAGTTATCAGGCCATAGCAACATAGTGGAGGTTGTATTGTTGCAGCTTTCAAAAAACCATTATGATGAAAGCATTAGGAATGTGAGTTTCTTTTAAAAAAATGTTAAATCCTGTGCTCTATCCACTCTTTCCTGGGAAAGTTTTGTTAATTGGGAATCATGGGAACATTAATTCATATGATCAACCCTGTCTAAGCTGGTGACCCAAGACCGTTCACTCATTCATTCATTTAGCAAACATTTATTAAAGACTAAAAATACCTGTACTAGACCTCTAGGATATAAATCCAAAAATTAAAACAGTCCCTGTTCTGAAGGAATATAGATTATTTTTTTTTATTTTGTGGGATGGAGTGGGAGGTAGACTTGGGGAGTGGTGGTATTATAACACATGCACATAGCTAAATCATGCAAAGTATGGGGAACAACCCAAAATAAAGTTCAATGGGGATGGGAAATGTGTTAGTATATGGGGGTGTCAAGGGAGCCTTCAACTCAAAAGTGAAATTCCATCTTCGCTGAATGACAAGCTGGCCCATTTATTAGGAATGTAGAGAGCATGAAGTCCTACAGTAAGCATTTATTAAGTAGTTACTATTTGTCAGTACCTACTACTGTGTGAAGTGCTGGGAATACAAAGAAAAGCAAAGGAATTCATCTGCAAATGGGGAAGATGTACAAACAAAACAGGTATGGATACATGGAAGCCAATCTCAGAGAGAAGGCACTATCACGGAGGGTGGTAGTGCTACAGGAAAGGAAATAACATCTTTTATAAGGTGGAATTTGAGTTGAATCTTAAAAGAAGCCAGGAAAGTTGGCAGAGGGTGGGGGAAAATGGAAGAGAGAAGGAGCATATTCCAGGCATAGGGGACAGCTGATGAAAAGAGTTGGGAGAAAGTGTCATATGTGAAAAATAGCGAGAAGACATTTAGAATGTGTGGAAGAGAGTAAAATGGAAGAAGACTAAAACGTAGTAAGGGGCTAGGTTATGAAAGACTTTAAAATCCAAACTGATTTTTTTTCATTGGATTCTGAAGATAACAGAGCTGGATTTGGGGGGCGGGGGGATGGGGTGATGGCTGACATGGTCAGACCTGGATTGTAGAAAGATTACCTTGGCGTCCAAGTGGAGAATGGACCAGAGTAGGGAGAAACTTTTGGTAGTAAGACCAAGAAATATGTTCTTACAATAGTATTTTTGTGGGGTGATGATGACCTGTTCCAGGGTGGTGGCAGGAGAAGAGAAGAGGAGAGAAGAGAAGAGAAGAGAAGAGAAGAGAAGAGAAGAGAAGAGAAGAGAAGAGAAGAGAAGAGAAGAGAAGAGAAGAGAAGAGAAGAGAAGAGAAGAGAAGAGGGTGTATAGGAGAGATGTAGTGAAAGTAGAAATGACAGGACTTGGTAACATTGGAGGTAGGGAGTGACTAAAGGACACTAAAGTGTCATAACATAGAAATGTAGAAGAAATACAGATTATGAAGACCTTTAAATGGGAATAGAATTCATATTTGATCTTAGAGACTAAAGTGAATCTTTGGAGCTTCCTGAGTAGAGAAATGACAAGGATTGATTTATGCTTTTGAAATGCAATTAACTATTGGTGGAACTGTGAATTGGTTCAACCATTCCATAATTTGGAATGACATAAGAAGCATCCTTACCCTTTGCCCTGTTCATTCCAAATGTTAGTCTTATACTCAGAGAAATCAAAATAGGCAGAAAGGTTTCAAATAAACCAAAGTTTATTTTTTATAGTAGCACTTTTTGAAGTAGCAAAAAACTGGAAACAAAGATGATGCCCAACAATTCTCAAAACCCCTTGAAATCATTCCCTTTCTCTCTTCTTTTATTCAGACTCTTAAGAGGCTACTTTTTCTCTTCAAGTTCAATTCTTCTACTAGTGTGCTTGATCTCATTCCCTTCTGTCTCTTTGTCTCAAAACCACCTTCTCCATCCATCCCAAAACTCAATCTTTCTATTGGCTTCTTCATTCCCTGAAAATATGCTCAGGTCATCTCCATCTTTTAAAAACCCAACAACTTTAAATTGCTACAATTTCCTGAAACTATTGTCTTCAATATCTATTCTTATTCACAACCAAACTCTTAGAGAAACCTAATAACATTCCTTGTCTCCAATTCCTCTTTTCTTATTCATTTTTCAACCTTTTTCAATCTGATTTTTAATTTCTTTAAACTCAGATTACTACCTTCAAAGTTACTAATGATTTCTTTATTGTAAAATCCATACACTTTCCTCAATTCTTATTCTTCTTTATCTCTTTAATATTAAAATCTGATGATTCTTGATATTTGCTAGATCATTCCTTATTAGTCTCTTCTGCCGGATCATAAGTTAGTCCTACTCCTTAAGCATGAATATACCCAAAGGCTCTGTCTTAAGGCCCTCTTCTTTATATTTTCTTAATGCCCTTGCTAACATGTGACCTTGTTAACTCCCAGGGTCTTAATTATCATCTCTTTTTGCAGATGTCTTTTTCATAAACAGTCTTTGTCTTTTCACCTGTTGCCCTGCATCACAAACTGCTTATTAGACTTTTCAAACTATAGATTACACAGACTTCACACATCCAAGACAGAACTCATTGTATTCCCCTCTACATGCACCCACCCTTCTTCTGAACTCCCCTGGTTCCATTGCAAGTTTTATTCTCCTAGACCCCAGGTCTGTAGACTCAGAGTCATCTTCGATTCCTCACTCTTCATGTCACATATCATAGTGAGGCTATTCCCATGTCATCTCCCACCTTCATGCCCTTTACTTCATCCAGAAGAGTACTATCATAGTGAAAGCCCTTTTCACTCCTCACCTGAGCTATGGTAATACTTCCCTGATCAATTTCCTTGCTTCCAGTCTCTTGCTTTTCTAATCAATCCAATACACCACTGCTAAAATAATATTGCTAAAGTTCAGTTCTAATCACTCACTCTCCTGTTCCATTACTTCTAGTATCTACTTATTTTTTTTCTGGCATCCAGTGCGAAACTTCTGTTTGATATTTACATAACTTCACAAACTAGCTCCAGTCTGTCTTTATTGTCTTAGTTTGCTTGAGTCCCTTTGAAGTCTCTGCTCCAGCCCAGCTAGTCTATTTGCCACACTCTTCAATCCATCTGCATTTGCACAGAGTATCTTCCATACCTGAAATTCACTCTATCCTTACTTTTGTTTCTCAGAAGCCCTAGTTCCTTTCAAAATTCAACTCAAGCATGGCATAATAATAATAATAATAATAATAATAATAATAAAAATAGCTTATTTAACTTTAAGGCTTTCAAAGTACTTTATAAATATTTTCTCAAATTTTCCTCACAACAACCCAAGGAGATAATTGTTATTATAACCACCACTTTTCAGGTAGGAAACTGAGGCAGGTTGATTAAATGACTTGTCTGATATCACACAGCATAGTATCATACACAATAGTTATCTAAGTTCAGATTTGAACTTAGTTTTTCCTGATGTCTGGTGCAGTAATTTCTCCTCTGCATCCCCCTGCTGTTTTCTAAAAGAAGCCTTTCCTGATTCTCTTACTGCTGTTAATGCTTTTTCCCTAAAGTTACACACACACACACACACACACACACACACACACCCATGCACATAATTTCTGTATTTTGTGTGAACTTTTTATGCATCTGTTGTCTCCATGGATAAAATGCAGTTTCTTTGAGGGTAGGGACTGGTTATTTATATTTTTGAATTCTCAGAGTTTAGCCTAGTTCCTGGATTATAGTAGGCACTTAAAAAATTGATTGATTGGAAACAGCTAAACAATTTTATTTTATTGTGATAATCAATGTAGGGGAAGATAGGTGGCATAGTAGATAAACATTGAATTTGAAATCAGGAAGATTCATGTTGATGAATTCAAATATGGTCTTATAGATTTGCTAGTTGTGTGACCCAGGGCAAGTCACTTAACCTTGTTTGCCTTAGTTTCTTCATCTGTAAAATAAGCTGGAGAAAAAAATGATAAACCCCTATAGTATCTCTATCAAGAAAATATCAAATAAGATCATGAAGAGTAAGAAAGGACTGGACAACAACAACAATAAAAATACATGAATGAGGAGAATTTTTTAAAAAATATTGAAATATTTATAAGGAGCTTACATGCAGAGAGAGACATGCTGCTACTATTAGTCCTTAGGTTTCAAAGAAGTGAATAGTGGTGTGAGTTGCATAATTATGTTTATTATAGTGAGGGGTGTGCTGTGCAAGACATCCTTCTCACTTGCCTTTACCAGAATTGTTCCATCTTAGGGTGTGATTCAAAGGAAACAGGACTATTGGAGATGGTCTGGTTGCTGCAGGAGTCTGGCTTTAAATTGGCTTCCCTTCCTCTTGTATCATCGAGGCAGCACATAATATCATTAATGCTGAGCAATCACGATCAAATGATATTTGGCCGATAGAAGGCAATAACTTGATATATCCTAACCTGTTACTCAATGGACTAAGAAACAAATAAGAAGGGGTGGCTAGGTGGCGCAGTGAATAGAGCACCAGCCTTGGAGTCAGGAGTACCTGGGTTCAAATCTGAACTCAGACACTTAATAATTACCTAGCCGTGTGGCCTTGGGCAAGCCACTTAACCCCATTCATCGTCTTGAAAAATCTAAAAAAAAAAAAAAAAAAAGAAACTAGTAAGAAGACCCAGGAAAACAATATTTACAATGTAAATAAAAAAATATTCACCTCCTTGAAACTGAATGCTATGTCATTATATGAGTAATCTTGGCCCCAAAGATGAGCAAATAGACCTCTCTCCACCTCTTTGAAGAGGTTTTCAGTGTAGAACACTGTATTTACAGTCTTATTCAGGTGATGTGTGGGTTTGTTTTGTTGAACTGCAGTATTTTTCTCTTTCTTGTTTGTTTGTTTTTGTTACAAATAATGACTTGCCAGATCGGGGAACTGAGAAGGAAGGGAAACATTTTTGGAAATGAGGCTGGTGTTAATCAGTCAGTCAATATCTATTAATCACCTGGTATACTATGGAGTACAGTCAGCTCTGGAGATATAAAAAGAGGCAAAGGAGAGCCTTTAAATTCAAGGACATTATTTAAACTGGAGGCTTGTGGAAGGCAGGAGCTTTCTTGCTTGTTTGGCACATACAAGTACTAAATGATTTTCATTCTTTCATCCAGCACACTATTTCAATTATCTGGTTGAGAGGTAATGAGGACTTGAACTAGGGGATGACAGTTCAAGTGAAAAGAAGAGTGTGGATGTGACTGCAAGGCTTACAGGAGCCAGCTCTAATGAGTTTGTGAACACTTAGTTGTTAAATTTTCAGTAAGAGCATCTGCATCTCAGAAATCGGCAGTCACTACCAAGCAAGGATTGATTTATTGTTTTGTTGATTTTCCAGACTTGAAAAAGTGTTAATAATGCAGATTAAGTTTAAAAGTGCATGTGCATACATTTTTTTAGGGCTGTTAAACATTTACCTCCATATCTTATATTGCTCTATAAACATTGCTTGGGCTTAGTAGGCGTATAATTAGAAGATTCAAGGGATGAAGTCATCACCAGATTGGAGGCCTGGTAATTGTAGGCTAATAATAACAGCAATAATAACAGCAACAACACGTATTTATAAAAATGTTTTAAAGTTTGCAAAGTGTTTTACTTTATCTCATTTGATCCTCATAACAGCCCTGGATATGAGAGATTCCATGTTTGTAGACTTTAACAAGACTCGGTAATGGCTTATACAGAACTAGTTTTAATGTAGTGCCTACTATGTGCTTCACAAATATTATCTCATTAGATCTTTACAACAGTCCTGGGAGGTGGGTACTATTATTCCTCCCCTCACTCCTTTCACTACTTTGCATTTGAAGAGACTGAGATAAACAGAGGTTTAATGAATTGACTTGCCCGAGATCACATAGCTAATAAGGATCTGAAGTCAAATTTGAACTCTGGAAGTGTTTTTTCCAAGAACAACGAACTTCCTGAATCCAGGTTCAGCTTGCTATCTATTAAGCTGCGTCTAAGAAGCATGACTTTGACGGGTAAAAAGAGTGGGAAGTAAGTGTCCAAGCATCCTGAGATGTTGAATCTGTGTAACTGGAAGGATCTTAGTTGGAAAAAGGGAAGCTAGTACAAGGGGAGTAAAAAGGAAAAGGAATAATAAATTCTGTTCCTATTTGAAAACCATGGGCTAAAGGAGTCTGGGTTGCCACCTTTTCCTGGTCTATTCTGAGGCAAGAACTGGATGGCATTTGTCTCTGTTCCCATGGTTATGAAAGTAAATGTTCTGGGGGGGGGCACAGAGCATGCCTGGGAGAAAGTTCATTCTCCCTCAGTGACTTACTTCTAGAACTGCTGATGCAGGTGCCCCATGGAAAACTTGGAGCATATTCTATTTAGAGACAATTCATCCTTACACAGCACATCTAGTGACTACTGTTTGCCTCGTTACCCATTAAGGGGACATTTGCATGCAAATGATTTTTTTTTTTCTTCTCAGCTCCCCAGGCAGAGTACTTCAGAATGTCCTGTTTGTCCTGCAATGGTCAGACTAGAGAGGAGTGAATAAATAGGAGATTGAGGTGAGAGGATTCTGCTTACCCATCTTAAGAGGAGTGGAAAAAAAGGAAGTATGACCAAATTTATTGATCAGATGAAATCCATTTTACTCTCTACTATATCAGTAGCTTATCCCAGATTCATTTTCCCAGAGCATTCTTTTGAACAATTATTGACTATTGCTATCCATTGTATATTGGATAAGATTAAAATTCCTTGGTCTAATATTTAAGACCCTCCAAAAATATCATCTTCACTTTATCTTTTCATATGGAATAAATATTAGTATTGGTAGGAATTTTAGCACAAAGAATATCAGAACTGGAAGAGATCATAGAATGTAAAGAAGTTCAGAATATAAATATATGTATGCATGTATATTTATATAGCTATGTGTATACACATGTATATATGTGTTATATATGTATGTGTATATTGGCAAGTATAGACCATAAAATATTCTATGTCCAATATATATATAAACATATGTCTTACTTTTTATATATGCATATGAAAAATACATATCACATAGAATGTTTTAAGCTTCACACATTCAGTACATTATCTTATTTGTTCCTTACAATTATTCTGTAAGGTAGGTGGCTAATATTATCTTCCTTTTATGGAGAAAATGTGACCAAGAAAGTTTGAGTTGCCCAGGGTCATATAGTTTTTTTTTTTTTAGGTTTTTGCAAGGCAATGGGGTTAAGCGGCTTGCCCAAGGCCACACAGCTAGGTAATTTTTTAAGTGTTTGAGGCCGGATTTGAACTCAGGTACTCCTGACTCCAGGGCTGGTGCTCTGTCCACTGAGCCACCTAGCCGCCCCCAGTCATATAGTTTTTAAACGACTGAAGTAAAATTATGGACTTGAGCCTTCCTGATTGCGAGTCCAGTGTTCAAGAAGCTTTAATATAGCTGAAAGGCACCAGAGAGCCCTGAATTTAGAATATTAGAGGCAGGAGGACTTTAGAACAGAGGATGTCATAACTAGAAGCTTTAGAACATACAATATTAGAACTATAAGAATTCTTAGAATTTAGAGCATAGAATCTTGGATGGAAAAGTTACTTGCGATGCTATTTATCATATTGATTCAAATATGTTTGGCATGTCCCTTTTCATTCAATAAACTGCTTGAGAAGAGAGACCATAACTTATTCTTTGTAACTACCATTTTTGGAAGGTATGGGTGAGGGAGGGGTAGAAATACAAGCTGATTCATACTTGCAGTTCTGACTTGAAACATGAATGCCTCTCCAGTAAGTGAACAATCTTTATCTACCTGAGTGAGATTGTTAGTCTTGTGAGTGTAAAAGATTACACTGATACAATGATCCCTGGCCAATCTGCAGAAAACTACAAGCTTCAGGAAAGTGCAAATACTTTTATCTCCTTCTTAGAAGACTGCCTTTGTAATCAAGGTCCCTGTCTCTAAGGATTAGCTCAAGTGCTATCATAATAAGAGATAATAATAACTAGCATTTTTAATAGTACTTTAAGGTTTAGCCAGCACTTTACATGTATTGTCTTATTTGATCTTCACAATGACCCTTTGAAATATTATTATTCCCTCTTAAAGTTGATGAAAATAGGAAGACAGAAGTTAAGTGACTTGCCTAGGATGACCCAACTAGTAGGTATCTGAGGCAGGATTCAAACTCAGTTCTTCCTCACCCTAAATCCAAAAAGTCTGGGCACTGAATCACCCAATTTATATCTAATCTCATAGTACTTTCTGTTCTTCTTGTGGTTTTCTAGATTTTATCATAATCTACTTTGTCTGGTGTCCATGTCTCATCTTTCCAGACAGAAGATCTAAAAGGTAAAGAATCATACTTTCTGAACTTTATGTGTCCTCCAGCATTGGAATGGTATTTTATGTGTAATAGATGTTTAATATTTGTTTGTGAAATTGAATATTTTTTAAAAAGATGCTTGTTGACTAATGGATAGAGATTCATGAAGGACTGTATACCAGTCCTGGTTCAGTTACTAAATAGTTGTGATCTAGGACATGTCCTTTAGTATTCTGGGACTCATTTTGTTCTCTATAAAGTGAGTAAAGTAGTTGAATTAGATAATCTTAAAGATCTCTTCCATTATGATATTTTATGTCTAAGGTTCATTTCATTTTTGGCATTTCTATATTCTAACATCTACAAATCTTTAACCAAAGGCAAGCTCAGTAAACAGTAAATTCAACATTCCCTTTGCATACAGAACCTAATCATGAGGGACCTAACTCTCTTTAGGGAGGCTGATTCAGAAAGGCAATGGGACCAGAGCAGAAAAAAGGGCAAAAGAAAATGGTTTCAATGAGGTTTGGCAGTTTTTGCTTGGAGCTAGATGGAGACTGAACCAGTCAACGATTGTCCCTGAGGCTATTTATCCTTGACCAAAGTTCTGTGAATTGACTGTGGCAGGCTTGGAGGTCAGGGCTCAAACAAGTAAGGACAGAGTATGGGCCTGATGGGAATTTATGTTGTTCTCTGATCGTTGTCTACTTTAATGTTGACCCAGGAAGTTGAAGATAGGGAGTGATGTGGAGAAGACCATGTGTATGATCTTAATTATCTCCACAGAATTTTTTAAAAGCATAGACAAAAATTAGAAGAAGTAGAGTTTGAGTAAAATCCCAAGAGGATGGAGTAGGTGTCAGGGAGCAAGATAGTTTGAGCAGGAAATAGAAAATGAAGAAAATGGCCTAGAAATGCCTTTGGGGGAGAGAAATAAGAGTCTGGATCTATCAAGATGTAAGCAGATAACTATGAAATGACAGTCAGAAGGATTCTTGTAATGTAGGCTATTAAGAGTTAGATGGAACTTTAGAGTATAGAACACGGAATATTTGAGTTAGAAAGGACCTTAAAATATTAGGGCTAGAAGGGACTTCCTATTTTAACTAACAACAACATAAAAATTAATTCACTTTACTTTCTAATTATTCATTCATTAATTCAACAAACATTTATTAAATGCCTAATTATCACTGTGAAACAAGGTTGGGTTGACCCTGTCTCCCTTCATTAGTAGATCATTAGCACTAGCTTTAACCACTGTGCTACCTTGTGGCTAACCCAAATAGCTCCACAAATGTTTGAATATCAGTGAGATAGAATATTCTCTCAGTTTTTCCATAGATTTAATATAAGTGATGAATTCTGATTTTTAGTAGTTTTTCTAATAAACAGCTTTGTGATAGATTTTTGTCAAAACATATTGGCATAGAGGAAAAATGGAAGTCCATTCTTTTCTGTTTTAGTCATGGCTTTTGATGTGATTTTATTGCCTGAGAAAAATGAATTTATTAACTTTGTTAAATAATAGTATAAATATCACAACTCTTTTAAAATTGGGCATGAGAAGGCCTTAATTTCACTCCAGTAGCTTCCTATCATCTCCAGTATCAAATAGAAAATCCTCTGACATTTAAAGCCCTTCATAACCTGGTTTCCTTCTACCTTATTGCCCCCATTATTGCTCCTTTCTCTGAGTCACTGGCTTCCTTGATATTCATCTAACCAGAAACTCAATCTCTAGACGCAAAGCATTTTCACTGTTTCCCATGCTTGTGAAATTCTCCTTCCTTGCTCCTGCTTCCTAACTTCGACTTTCTTCAAGTTCCAGCTAAAATCCCACCTTCCTCAAGAAAATTTTCCTTATTTCTCTTAATTTTTTTTAATGGCAATTTGAATTAAGTGACTTGCCAAGGGTCACACAGCTGGTATGTTTCTGAGGTCAAATTTAAACTCGGGTCTTCCTGAATTCAGGGCCAGAACTCCATCCATTGTGTCTATCACCTCTGTGCCCTCAAAAAAATTTAGGAGTTACCTAAATCAGTATAATTCATATTCTTGCCAAACAGAGAGATATGGCAGGCCAGAGCAATACTTGTGCAAGATTTATTTCTCCTAGGACTTGTATTGTTCACGTTCTTGACTTGATAAACTGACTTGGATGTCCAAGTTAAAGAATACTAGCAGGAATAGGGATTGGGGCCATTGTCTTCCATAGTCAAGGATCAGGACTGATCAGAAAATTTTCTTTCTCTACAAACTCAAGTACTAAAACCTTGGACCTCAGGAACTCATGACTCATGAGGTACCTGTCAAGATAGGAAGCATACATTTTTTTTTATTAACCACTACCCTGTGTTTCTGCCACAGCATAATTGCTAATGAGGTATGGATGGAGAGAGAAATCTACTCACCTGAATGGTTTCACTTCATAGTATACTTGGGTTATAATAATACCAATAAATTAATCAACAAACATATAACCTCCTACTATAATGGTAGGTCCTGTGTGAGGAGTGAATGACTGTGTCATTGGTGAGAATGGTATAGATGAGAGATCTGCAATTGATATAGAAGCATCAAGATTTAATAATTGGCTGAATTTATGGGTTGAATGAAAATTAAGACTTGGGAATAATATCAAGGTCATAAACCTGGTACACTGGAAGGAGGATTGTGACTTTGACAGAACAGAAATTCAGATGTAATAGAAAAAATAGAAGAATTTGAGGGGAAAAAGGCAATGAATTCTGTTTTGGATTTGCCGAGTTTGACATATCTGCAGTTTATCATTTGAAATATCTGATAGGCAATTAGAAATTTGGGATTGGAGCTCAGGAGAGAGACTAGATCTGGATATACAGATGTGGGAGCCATCTGTATAAAGATATCAATCAAAACCATAGGAGTTTATGAAGAGAAGAAGTCTCAGGAGAGAACTTAGTGGGATAAATCTGCAGTAAGGGAGTATGATATGGAAGAAAAAATCAGCAATAGGGAGAGTTCTGCAGTCCTGGAGAGGAATGAGTTTTATCAGGAGAAATGGGTGTTTTATAAAAAAAAAAGGAAATGTCTCACTTAAACAAATGTATTTCATACATTTGATGTCATAATCAGGAAGTCACCTACTATGAAGTTTGAATGTCAAATGTAAGTGTAGAGGGTGGTAGATGTAACTATACAAACCCTCCTTAGCTGTGAAAGTTTGGTCAAGTCACTTTCTCCTCTCATCTAATAATACTAATAATGCTATCTCACTTTGCTATAGCATTTATGTTTAGAAAATTCTTTATATTCATTATCTCATCCCAGGTGTCCTGTAAATTAGACTCATTTTCTTGATGAAACTTAATTGAGAACCAGAAAGAAGTAACATACCCATTGCCACATATCTAATAAGTGGCAGAACTAGGAATTTGACCTTTGGTTTCTTTCTGCTACAATACTAGGGATTTTACTAAATCCTCAAATTTAGAAGGGCTATGCAAAGGAATTAAGTGGGTCATTGATGCATGGACCGTTGATGCATAATAATAGGTTCTTTTCTTTTGTCAGGGAAGCCTATGTAATTTATTCTGCACACCTCTCTGGGAGTTTGGATGAGGGGATAGAGTCAGAAAGAGAAAGACAGGGCAACATGCACCTCCCAAAGTGGATCAGGAACTGAACTTCCTAAAATTAGGGTAATACCCATCTCACCAAATCAGAGGTGATCAATATTTTCAAAGCACAATGGGGAAGAGAAATACAGGGAAAAAATGATGGATAGTGCATGGATAGATTGAATTTCAAAGTCAGTGTCTTTAGAGAAAAGAAAGAGGGAGGAATCTATATTAGTTATGTGAGAGCCTTCTCCCAAGATTCTGTACCTCTTTACACCAAAGTCTTAGCCACTCCTCCTATTGTCACTTCTGTATAATTTGAGGGTGGTGAAGAGGAGGAAGTATTTTATGGGTAGGCATAAGGACTTAAGCAAACCTTCTCATCTCTTATGACCCAATCAGAGAACTACCAACCATCAACCATGGAAGACAAAAGTAATTAGTGTGGCAGCCTTTTTTTTTTTAGATTACAACATTTGGATTACAACATTTAAAAAATTTTAGATTCTGAGATAGAACATGTATTGAATTAAATAGTATACACATAGTCTAATGTTTTATTTACATCTTATTTTACTTGAATCCCTTTCACTTCTGTGGGAGTGAGAAGACACATAGACTTCTTTTCGTTTCCAGTTTTCAACCCCTCTTGAATCTAGCCAAATCTTAGTATCTAAGGACCTGACAATTTGCATTTGCTTATGTCCACATACTGTGTCTTTATTCTTTGTTCTCTTCTTATCAATATAATTTAAAATTTTAAAATGATCCCAAAATGAAAATAGTCTATGCCTGAAGGGTCATGAAAGTATACTACTACTAACTCATAGAGTTGCAAATTGGTTCAATTATTCCAACTAACAGTTTGAAATTAAGTGATAAAAGTCTCTAACCTGTTTCCTACCCTTTCATTCAATGATTAATATCACCAAGAAGGTGAAAAACAGAAAAATATGTTAAATATATAATAAAATATTCTTAGCACCAATTTGGCTTATGTATATGTAGCAGCATATACATAAGTATAAGATAGGATAGTTATTTCCACTAAGTAAGTTACTATTGACTGGGGAATGATTAAACAAATTGATAATTGAAAGAAATGGGATATTACTGTGCAGTAAGAAATGAGTAGTGTAAGGAATTCATAGAAACTTGGGGAGAGTGTATGAACTGATGCAGAGAAAAATTAGAAGAACAGTATATACAATTATTACCACAATGTAAAGGGGGAAAAATAACTAAAATAAACAAAAATATGCATAATTAAGAAAATATACACAATTTTTTGGAGTCTTAGAGAATAGATAATGAAACATGCTTCCTTTTTTAAGGGAGGCAAGATAGGGGACTATGAGGGTAGAATGTTGTTTGAATTGCTAAATGTGGTCAATTGATTGATTATTTTTGCTTAACTAATTTCTCAATTTCAAGGGAAAGAGAAGAGAGACATTCAGAAATGACTATGTAAATACAAAAGGCAGCAGCAAACAATTAAAAATAAATATGCACAATAAAACATATGGCATATGATTAAAACATGTATTTAACATAAGCAAATAACTCAGCATATATGAAGTGAATCATCCCTATTTGCATTGATGAAGGAATGAATGAATGAATTTATTAAGCACCTACAATGTATAAAGCACTGTTCTGGGGCTACACAAAGAAAACATAAATAATCCTTGTTCTCAGAGAGTTCACATTCTAATGGAAGAGACAATACAAATGAAAGGTTTCAGTGTCAAGTTAGATGGAAAGATCCCAAAGTACTTAGGGTGCAGCAAAAAAGTATTTACACTGATAAAATAATATCACTTTCTGGTGCTGAACCATCGGACAGTGCCAAGGATCTTAGTGGAAATAATTATCCTTTCTATGCATTCAGCAGCTGTGGTTGTGGTTGTAGAGCAATGACCAGGCTGCATTTCCACATGGATTGCTTCCCAAGATGATATCTGAGGGCACTGGAAGTATTGTTATTCCCAAGACTGGATTCAGGATCCTGGGCTATCTCCATCTGTATCTGGACAGAGATATTGGTCAAGGTAGTAACAGTAGTTTGACTTGCCTGGAACATGTTTTTACTCTTTGTGTCTCAAAATATCTTGACAGGTATTGTAGAGTATAGAGCACTAGACATGGAGTCAGGAAGACCTGAGCTTAAATCAAGCCTCAGTTATTTACCAGTTTTCTGACCTTGGGCAAATCATTTAACTCCTGTCTGCCTCAGTTTCCTCAAATGTAAATTAGAAACACCTACCTCACAGGGTTGTTGTCAGAATGAAATGAGATATTTATTAATTATTTTACATGTTGTCTAGCACATAGTGATACAAAAAATAAATATTTGATCCCTTCTTGCTGTTACAGGTAAACTTGCTTGCTTGGCTCCTCAATAGGAGTTGCTTCCCTGGATGAGAATCAGGCTGAAAGCAGATATGGTAGTGTAGGGAGCACCAGGCAGCAAATTATAACACTTATCCATACTAGCTCTGAGTTTTAATGATTCTTTGTGATATACATGATTGAAATTTAGATGTGATAGAAGAAACACTGAACACAGAACTAAATTCCAATTTCAACTTCTACTGAATCAATCAGTCAGACATTCAGCAGTGGACAATCACTTATTTTCTGACTCTCCATTTGTAAAAGAAAGTCATTGGAATAGATGGTACCCATCAGGAATCCTGTTGTGTGTGAAAGGTGAAATGACTGAGAAAACAAAGGTTGGATCTTCTGAGCACATCAATTTATTAAGCAATATATGCCAATTATCTAGAAAACTGGTGTCAGGCCTCTTCCTCAATATAGGGCAAATATAGGAAAACAGAGTTTTATATATTAAAAACAATCAAATAAAGCCACTTAATGAAAAGGAAACGACATAATGTTAGGTAATTTGATTTCTAACTGGATGTAAGATTAGATTTCCAAATTGAGAGGAAAGTAAACAAGTACAATTCCTTGAATTCAGAAAAAGAGGTATCCCACTCCCCAAAGTATCTCTAAACAATCAAAGGAACATAGAAACAATAATTGATGGAGCGCTTTTTTTTTTCAGATAAGGCATATAGATTGCTTGAGATTGTAATTGTGAGAAAACTCCTTTCTTTCTTTGAATCTGACTGAGTTTCTGGGTAGCATAACCTATGTCTTTGGTTAAGGGTCTCTAAATAGAAGTAGAAATGGTCCAGCTTTCTAGTCATGGAGGGCTAGATTCAAACAATGAAATAATTCCTACAATTGAGCCAAGGGTTCTCTGTCTAAGACAGAATTTGGACTAGACCCAAAGTTAATTAGAAAGGGAACTAAACTAGCCGTGGGTTTGAGTCAAAAGATGAAGTCAGTGTAGTGCACTCAATTCCTATAGTTAACTACTTGCTGTCCTAATGCCCCCACTTCCCTCAATTTATATTCCACATTCATGGATTAAGATGCCTTTTAGCTCTTACCTTCTGAAGCCTCTTTCATTTCAGTGTTCTAAGGTCCATCCCACTTTTTACATTTTGTGTTCTAGTTTTCAACTTTCTGTATTGTGAGGACTGACAGGGAAAAGGGGCTCTCTATGTTGTTATCCTCCCAAAAATTGGTGAGAGAATTTCAAATATAGCTAAACTAGTGATTGCAAATCTCCAATACTTAAAATAAATTGCCTGTCTGCATATCATTATTCACATCTGAAATGATTTATACTCCAATTATGTAAAGAGTTTTCTTCCATTTAATCAGTTTCATAGTTTTATTTGTTATGTTTCTTTTCCCCAACCTTTCCCTCCTCCCTATAAAGCTTGAGGTGTCCAGGTCTTGGTCAACCATGGAATTTGACTTAATGTTTGTTAGTATGGCATTGTGCAAAGAACTTTGGGTTGAGTTAGAAGATCAGGTTTGGATGTTTGAATCCTGGTTCTGATCCTGGGCAGCTTTCTTGCTTGACCTTGATCAAACCACTTGTCTTTGGATTTAGTTTCCTTGATGCAAAAGAAAGGATTGAACTAAATGATCTTTACATTTCATCTCAACTGCAATATTTAAAATCCCTTTCAGTTTCAAGATTTGAAATAGCTACTAGCTGTCATTATCAATACTGGGACTTCCTAATATCTAGATTTGAGTATTATAATTTAGGAAGGGAATTGAACAACAAAGAGTGATCAAGAGAGTGAGGGTCTGAAAAAGTGTTTAGCTTGGAAAAGAAAAAGATATGGGGAATCATAGCCTTCAAATTTCTGAAAGGCTTTTATAGAGAGATGAGATATGATTATTCTGAGTTGCCCTGGAGGACAGAATTAGAAACAGTTGAACAAGTTTCCAGGAGGAATACTTGAGCATCACTAGGGCCTGTTCTAGGAAAAATGATGATGTATTTGTTTTCTCTGGTGTCCCAGGGACCTTTACCCTATTCCATGATGCTTTTATCTAGCTTAAAGTAACCAGTGTGGACTTACACTGATGCTACGTTTGTCTATAGCTAGCCTTGTGCTTTGCCTAAAAAAAGCCACTGGAAAATGAATTTGTCCCCAAGCTCCAAAGTATAGCTCATCTGGAGCACAGAACAGGCAGCAGGAACCTTTTTGACCTTAAACTGAAATGCTAAGGACAGCAAGGAAACAAACTTTCCCCCAGAGGCCAGCTGGGCCAGAGCTAAAGATTTAGAATATAAGCCTTTACTGAAATGACTCGGCAGGAGCCATGTTTTTCCCTGTTGTAAATCACCCATAACTCAGAGCTCCTTATAGGGTTTCTTGGCTTGTTTATTCTGGATAGGAAAGGAGGACTGTCTCAAAATATGATTCTCAGAGAATCATAGGATTTTAGAGCTACCAAGCAATTGAATAGCAGCAGCATGCATGGAAAAAACACAGGATGAGAGATGAGGAGCTCTGGGTTTGAGTCACCACAATCATTCACTTCTTAGCTGTATGACCTTGGGATATCTTTTCCCTCATCCTTCCTCATTTGGAAAAGGGGAAGCATAATACTTCCTTGGCAGGAGTAATAATATTTCTTGGGAATGATTAACAATTCTCCTGGGACAGTGAAGAAGGTGCTTTGTAAACTTCAAAATACTGTGGAAGTGAAATCTGTTATTATTCCTTGTTCTTAAATTCTAATCATGTTAACAGTGGCCTACATTGGATGCCAGTCCCAATTGGACTATACTCTGCTGGGTCCTGGAGACTGACTTGTTTAGTGATCCTCTGGAAGACAAGGCATCACTGTTTTATATCCCAGTGGCCATTTGAATCTTTCTCTGAGATAGTTTGCCATCCATGTTTTAGGTTCCCTGGCTTTTCTCCCAAACCCTCTCTCAGTTTCTTCCAATGCAACTGGGTGAGCTTTCATTCTGAAGGGAGCAAAGGTGAGGATGGGGAATGGAGGGGGAAGAAATAATTAGGGGCTAGGAACACTGGAACTCAAAAAGCAAACATTCCTTTTGATATATGCCTATCATAAATTAAAGGCATTGATCTTCATTTGTCTAGCAGTGTGTGGTTTTCCTCAAACAAGTGTTTTGTTATATCACATTGGAAAAATATCGTACCAATAGACTTTGAGGAGAAAAACCACAGAATCCAGGAATCTTGTATAAGTATTTGAACTGAGTACAAGTACTCAGAAGGCATAGAATGGGGTGCAATGCTTGCTTGAACATCCTGGATGAACATCCTGATTATCAACAAACATTTCCAAAAAACAATATATCAAGATGCTGAAGAGACACTGTTTCTTCTCCCTTATTAGAATTTTAGCACTGCATCATCCCATGGCTTCTTCCAGTTGCTCAGATAAATTTATCATTTCAAATATCACTGGATTTTTTAAGCTTATATTTCAGAGTTCTTGCTCAGCTCTATGCTTTCATCAGAAATGATTGTGAGTCCCACAATCCATTAAAGATCCATTTTCCCTCTTATTGTATTATACTTAGCTTGGCAGAATAAATTACTTTTCTAAGTTTCTATTTTTTGCCTTTTGGGATATTTGATTCCAACATCTCCTTTTATTTATGATAAAAGCTGAAAGATCTTGAGTGATCTTGACTCTTGTTGCTTGGTACTGGCAATATTTCTATCTAGATGCTTGTGATATGGGAGGCTTTGGATTTTGTCTATGACATCCTTGGGGCTTACCCCAGGAGGTGATCAGTGAATTCTCTCTATCTTTACTTTGCCCTTTGGTTCTGATGATTCTAGACAGGTTTTATTTAATCTTCCTGAAATATAGTGTCCAGGCTTCTTATTTTTTTCCCCCATGGAGTCTAAGATTTTTAAAATGTTCTCTCTTTTATCTATTTTTCTAGGTCAGATGTTTTTGATATCAGGTATCTTATATTTTCTTCTATGTTGTCAATCTTTTGATTTTGTACATCCATCCATCCATCCACATATGTGTGTGTGTGTGTGTGTATTATATATATATTAACATAAATCTATAGTGGAGTTAATGAATTCTATTTGGTATAATCCAGTTTTCAGGGTGTTCATTTATTGGGTAACTTATACTACTTTTTTCATATAAATGATTTATTCTCATTCTAGTTCTTTCCTCAGATTCTTTTTCATTTTTTTATCTCTTGCTTCATTTCTTCTAGGTATCCCTATAGTCATTGAAGGAAATACATTTTTTGCATTGTGTCTTTATAGTTGTTATATGCTGCTTTTTTAGAAGACCTTTAAAGTGACAATTTTTGATGCTTAGTGTTTTCTATAGTTCACATATCTCTTTAGTATTAATTGCTGATTTGTAGTTTTGTGCCAGAGCCAGCTTATATCCCTTATTACACTTTTGGGTGGGGTGACTAAACTGGTCTATCCTGAATTCTTTGGGTTCCTGTACTGATCTCTACCTCATTGATTTAGACGCCCAATGGATCTTTGAGTTTCAGAACATTGCATCTTCAGAGCCTTCTGGAATCTCAGGACAGAGTGCTAAGGAGCCCAGAGTTATTGGATGTCTGTGCTGTCCATCTAAGTGCTGTAGTAATAGAAGGTATCTTCCCTATGCTGCACTGGCTTATGAGGTCCCTCCCATGGTACTTTCTTAGAGGAATTTTCTGTTGGCTATCCCTAGACACAAAATTTTGCAAGGTACATGTGATCCTGGCCTATCTCTGGTATGGGGAATCTATCTTATATTGACCCTGATATTGTTGGTAGGTCCATTTTCCTATTACTAATTGACTTCTGACTGATTTATTTTCAGGGTGCATTTCTAGGGTGGAAGAAGTAATTTATTGTGATTTATTATTGTGTTTCATGATCATTATTCAATATGATTGTGAACCTCAATTTTTCTGAAGTTGTGAGAGTTTTATTTAGGAAGTTATCTAGGCTGAAAGTTCTTTGTAATCGCTTATTCACATGAGATATAATTATGTTGCCTAAAGGTTAAAAGCCTTCTTTGGCTTCTAATTGTTCTAGAGCACTAGAGAAAGAAAAGGATCTTGAAAAATAGATGTGGGGGATGGAGTTCTTTCTGGATCTTCCTCTCCTCTCCCCAGCATATCAACTGGTAGTTAAACCACAGGGCCTAGCACTACTAGTCACAATCAGAGGAAAACATAGATCTTGTCCTTTCCCAACTAAATGCTCATTGTCCTTTTGTCCATTTCCCATCAGGCACTGAACGGACATTGCTGGATCTTGACACACTCTTTTCCATTTACACTATACCACCTTGCCTGATGATATACGAGAGCCACACTCAACTCTGACTCTTGGATACTCTATTCTCTTGGTTTGAGTCCATCTGTCTAGCTTTCCAAGATCCTATGTGCTTTGATTTCTACCTACTATTTTCCCTGCCAGAGACTACATACTAATTGACTTTTCCATCTTCCATGATTGGGAGTCATCTTTATATGTTGTGTACCCAAAATAGTAAAGTTTTAGTTTTTTGAGATCAAAGAAACATTAACTTTTCAATGAGTGTTTTCAGTATTTAACATGATGCTTGACATTCAGTAAGTGCTTAATAAATGTATTTCTGTTCTGTCTCACCCCACTCCATTAGTAATCATTCAACATAGGCAGAGGGAAAACATTTCAAATAGAGAGAACAGACTGGACAAAAATGACTTGAGAGAGCAGTCTAGATTCAGAAGACAGTCGGTAGCCATAGTTTTTCTAGAGCATAGATTGAGTTGAAAGGAGCAGTATGGTTTTACACAGAGTGGAAAGGCATCATCACTAATGAACATTTTTGAATGCCAGGCAGAGAAGCTAAGTTTATTTGGTAAATAATGAGCCCCTAAAGATTTTTCATCAGAGAAATGATAATTCCAAGACATTGTAGTTATAGAACCAAGTCTAGGCATAAGGAAGGTACATGTGGTAATAGTAAGAAGGGTACACTGGAGTAGAGGAGGCGACAAGGCTTAGAAAATACTATAGCAATAGTCTAGATTGGTGTTAACAAGGGTGGTGGTAGTGGAACCAGAGACAATGGGATAGGTGTTCAGTGATGCAATTAAAAGATCCAGCAACTAACTAGATTTGACTACATGAATGGTAGCAACATGGATGGAAGAGTGAGGTCAGGAGGCATAGGAAGTTTAAGAGAAAGGAAATTAACTCTTTTTTAGTAGCTAGGAATTGAAGTGCTTTGGATATTCAGATGGAAAGGTCTTATGGGTGGTTAGAAATGTGGATCTGAAGCTATAGGTAAGTCTGCAAATGCCAAAGTAAGGCAGTCATTGCCCCACAGTGGCTTAAATTATTTTTTAAAAAATAGATTTTTATTGAAAGTTTTTATATAAGCTAGAGTTCTCTCAGTATCCCTCCTTCTCCATCCTTCCAGAGTGCCATCTCTTATGATCCTTAAAACAAAAAGGAATAAAGAAAAATGGGAAGAAAAAATTTAACAAAACTAATTAATATATCCCAAATATCTCACATTCTATGTAAGACACCACTCCTCCAATATCTAGCTCTAAAATGGAGGTAGAAATATCTTATCAGTCAATAAACATCAAGCATCTATTAGTTGCCAGGTACTGTGCCAAGCATGGGAGATACAAAAAAAGGCAAAAGACATTCCCTACCCTTGTAGAGCTCACAAATTAATTAATGAGGCACAAAACATATAAACAAATGTGTACATATAAGCTATATACAGGATAAATAGAAAATAATCGATAGAGGGAAAGTACTAGAATTAAAATAAATTCTCATCTCTTCTTTGGGGTCAAATTTGTTTTTTTATAATTTTTTTATATATCTTTATATAATCTTTTTATATATCTTTACTTTTGACTGTTGCATGCATATTGCTTTCCTGATTCTGTTTAAACCATTTTATATTGGTTTCACTATGCCTCTCTGTAGCTAATATATTCATTGTTCCTTAAAGCACAGCAGCATTCCATTACATGCAACTGCCAAAATTTGATTTGGTCATTGCCCAATAGCTATTTTTGCTTTTAGCTCTTTGCACTACAAAATGTACAGTTATATTTTGGTGTATTTGGAGCATTTCTTTTTGATAATAATGATCTCCTTGGGATATACAGATAGTAATGGAATCTTTGAGTCAAAGGGAATGGACATTTTGGATACTTTATTTACACATTGCCAAATTTAATTCCAGAATAGGTATGTTAGTTCATGGAGCACCTTGCATTCTATTGGGAAAGCAACACATGTGGAGGGTGGTGGAGAGTTTTGGTCAGGGAAGTCCCAAAGAGAATGAGTGTAACAATAATGCTGCTCATTGACTTGTTCTTTCCCAAGATCAAAAGCCCTGATGATTTAATTACAATTATCAGAGCAAATGGTCTAAAAGGGGGGGGGGGATTGTATGCTTTGTGAAGAGGAAACTGCAGGATTCTGGGGTGTGCTGAGTTAAGGAGTTCAGTTCTTCCTAGGCTTGATCTCTAGATATGAGAACCAAGTATAGATTTCTGGGGACCATTCACATTTGGGCCAGCAAGATGCAGTGTCAATGAAAGAGAGAATTAGGAAGAGCATTTTGAAAAGTGGCTCTGAAGGGGGGGAAGATCTAGCAGAAAGGTGGGGTCAACAGTGTCAACATCTCCAGATAAGGTCACTTGAATCGAGTAATTAGGTCCTTACTTGTGGCCACAATGAGGATAATTTCTGTAAAATGGTAGGGCAGAAGCTTCACTAAAAGGATAAGAATACTGAGGAACTTTAGGAGAAGTTAGATGGCTAGAGTGCTGGGCCTGAAGTCAGGAAGACATCTACCTGGGTTCAAATCTGACATCAGATATTTACTAGCTGTGGGATCCTGGGCAAATCACTTCACTTTGTCTCAGTTGCTGGAGAAGGAAGTGGCAAGCTATTCTAGTATCTTTGTCAATGGGGTCACAAAGAGTTGAACTCAATTGAAATGACTGAACAACAACTACAAATAATGATTCTATCAAGAACAAGCACAATATAGTGGAAAGACAGGATTTGAAGTTGGAGAATTTAGGTTCAAATCCCAGAATCTACTCCTTACCTGTGGGACCTAGAGCAAATCACTTGCCATCTCCGGAGAGAGGGAAAAAAAGTTTGCAACAATGTAGTAGGTAATGAGATAAGTCAATAAAAGTGGGATACAAGAATTTTTACAGCTCAGTAAGGATCAGATGAGAGGTTATGTAGTATGCATTTGTAGTAGCTGAAATACCCCTAGTTTCATTTCTTTACTAGTAATTCTCCAAAGTGATGGAGTAGAAACAGAAGAGGAGAAACTGGAAGGCTGAGATTGACCAGGGATAATAATCCACATGTTTCAAGTGGCAAGAGATTCAGTAGTACAAGGAGTTTGAGGGTAGTATCTAGGGAAACATTAAGTAGTTGACCATTGAGTCAAGGCTGGGTTTGGAAACAAGTAAAAACAAAATAGTGGGAGTCAACTTGGAGAATTGGAAAGAATGAGGGATGTAGGGAAAGAGAAAGTTTAAGTGTGAGTCATAAAGTGGGACAGTTAGAAGGATGGGAAGTTGTGCCTGAAGAGTGGAATTTTTGGAGTTCCATGTCTTGGAAGTGGCAAAGTTCTGTGAGATGGTAAAGTCTGATTGTGATTGTATTGTTATTTGACTAAAGTCAAAGTGGAGATGGAGGTCCTTAGAGTTTTTAGGTGTTTAAGGACTTGTGAGCTCAGGTTGTTAGAGGAGTTATCTGTTGGAATATTGGAGTTCCTGAGAATGAAGGCAGGGAAGGGTAGTGAGAGATGAAAAGCAAGTTGCTGAAGTTACTGAGAAAGTTGGGAAAATGAGTGACTTGGACACCAGTCCTTGATATTTCCAGAAAGGGAAAATTTACAGAAAGAGAGTAATGAAGGGGCGATCATATTGAATTGATCTTGAAAGGAGAAACACCACTGGGACAGATGAATAGTTTAGATTCAACACATCATGTTCATGTTGATCTCTGAATTTTTTTTGATGAAAGAGAATATTTCACAGGAAAGAAGAGTAAAGGGATTGGCTTTTATTAGAACAAAGAGGTAACAAATAATGTTAATTGAAAAAGTTAAAGGATTATAGATTTAGAGATAAAATCACACATCATTTTATTGGAAGAAGAAGACAAAGTTCAGAGAGGTTGCGACTTTCCTAAAGTCACATAGGAACAGAACTGAATGTTGGAACCAGGTCATCTGACTCCAAAGTCAATGTTTTTCTCCATGTACTACACTGAGAAAGTGGAGGAGAGTTGACAACAGAACTTTCAAAAGGACAGTGGAATGGGTTAAATATAGATGAGCCCAATTGCAATGGGTCTTGGGGCTAGGAGTTTAGGTGATTAGAACAGGAGTATTTCAGAGAAGTAGTAAGGGCATCTGCTTTAACTTTCATAATGAGCCTGGATGTCTGGAATAAGGGGGCAGAAGAGCAAGAGGAAAGTTCCATCAATAAACTTCAGTGTTTGAGATAGAATTTGAAAATCTGGTGTTTCAGTATAGGCTTACATGAAATTCCTTTGAATACAGGTAGGCTTTGGCTCCTCTGAATCCCCTGAGAGCATCCTTGGGTTTCCAACCTATAGGTTTCTAGATTCCCAGTGGGAAAAGAAAGAAGAATTATCAATCAGAGATTAGACCTCTAGGAGATGTATCCTCCAGGTGTATGTCTTTGATGCTTTATTGGAGCTTTCATTTTGTGCAAAACTGTTCACACAACGAAAGACATAAGTTTTCCCTGTTCCCAAGGAACTAGGAAAAACATATATGTATATATACTATTAAGAATTTAAGTGTATAAAAGACAGTTCAGAAAGACAGAGGCTTATCATATATAGAGATGAGGAACTTTTAGAGACTTAGAAAGCATTGAAATTATATATATATGTATATATATATAATATATATAATTATTCTCAGTAGTGGTTTATATAGGAACATACATAAGTCATTTCAGCATGCCCATAAGGTCTTCTAGGCAAAATCTAAATCCAAGGCTTGATCAAAGACAGGAATGCCTTCAATTTCTATTGGGGCTTTATGATTTGTATTTTTCTTTACAAGAGAATTGGAGCCAAAATTATTATTCTCATTTTATATATGAGGTAACTGAGGCTCAGAGTTTTAGTGACATCCTGAAGGTCATATGGTGAACCAAAAGCAGAGCTAAGACTTAATTCTAGATCAGCTGATTCCAAATCCTGTGTTCTCCCTTCCATCACAATGCTTTTCCAAGGGTAGTGCCTATTTAACTATCCCTGACCTGAATTCTGGATGCTTCTAATCCTCATTTCTCCCTTCCCCCCCTCCCAGCTGTGGGGAGTTTTAGGGCTGACTGCAATGTGAGAAGATATTAATAGGAAGAGAATGCTTGTCACGTTTCCACTCATTCTCATTCTCCTCTGGGGCAATCGTTTTCATAAAATAGGACGAGGAAAGGAGAAGGAGTAGTAGTGTATGATCCTTATTGTTGTTAAACTGCAGCAATCTTGAATCAGTTTCTTTGGGAGGAAAACTTTCCCTCAAGATTGACAAAGAAGCTTCCTCAGTTAGCCCAAGGGAGTTCTAGGATAATAATTGCTTATGTATAGGCAATAATTTGTTGAAAAAAAGTATCTCACTTGATCCTTTTAATTACCCTGTGAAGACAGCAGGACAGGGATTAATATCCCCATTGAACAGAAGAGGAAATTGAGGCTCAGAGAAGTTAATTCCCTTATCAAAGAGAGGCTACAAATAAGTGATAGAGCCTGGGCTCAAAGCCAGATTTTCTAATTCTAAGTTATCTTTACTGCTTCAGTTATTGTAATTAAATCCCCCTGTCAATAGTTTGATTGATTTGGAACAATTCCAAGAGCTATGAGGCCAAGGTGGGGTGGGGAATTCCTTAGAGCTGGTCTCACCAGGCTAAAGCATCGATTGGAATGCCTTGGGGTTCAGTCATTCCTCCCTTGGAAAAATGTCCGTAGAACACATTTATTCTCTCCAGTTCCCAGATATAAAGTTCATTTCTAGGGTCAGGCAACACATGTAAGAACTTCATTTAGGAGGAATGGGAAGCTTTAGTAAGTTGAGAACTCATCCTTGTATGTGTGTCAGGAAAGGTTTGATGATCACTTGATGATAATATTACAGAGGAGATTCAGTACTCTGGACTTAGGAATTCTCTCTCATGTTCTCCTTCTCTCCAGCACTAGTGAAATCATTGTTCTTTCCCTCAGTATAATACTCATGTGAAAGAATTGTGTCATAGCTCTCACCTTTTGTGGGGTGGTGACAGCAGGCAGAACTAACCTTTAGAGTCTAGTGAGGCAATTTGGGGGTTAGTTCTCACAATTGCACCAAGAACATGTCTGGCTTTCAAGTGTCTGCTAACTCTCTTTTTAACCTCTGTAGACAGACACAGAACAATTCTGGCCCTCCCAACCTACACCTACTTCCCTTCTTCCAGAGAGTTATTCTCTAGGTTACAAAGAAATGATGAAAAAACTCTCTGGATACATTCCTGTGATTTGGTGCTAGGAGAAACACACTTTCCTACAAAGTTAAGGTTAGTAGAGATCTTTGGAGTTCTAGGCTTGACACATGTTCCCTAAATTGTGTTCAATTTGACTAATCTGCAATCAGTCCCCAGTGAGATTGTAAAGGGGCTCACCCTATGTTACAGAATCACCAGCTCTGGAAAGCCTCGAGTTCTGGCTGATTATAACATAGCAGATCTATTGCTTCTGGGGGGGATGGGGAGCAACCTTTGGATTTGACTCCTGCTGGGTATGTGGGATGCTATTCACCATTTTCCATGGCTGTGAATTGGAGCCTAGGCAACTCTTTTCTTCAAAGCTGCAGTTTTTCAATAACTAAAGATTCTGAGTCATTAATAAGTCACAGGCTACAAACTGGAGTCTATCCAGCAGAAGGCAACTATAGATGACTATAATATCAAAGGTGAAAGAGCTGAAAGACATCTGGATATAAATTATATGTAGTTATAAATAAATATAAAATAGTTATAAATTAACAGGAATTTACAATATCTGTGATATATGCCTATCCTGCTTGAAGTTCTCCTGAGATCTCTTCCTCCCAAGACAGGGCATTATACTTCAGTCTGCTATATTTAGTTGGACTTATAGCTGAAAGAGACCATTGAAGTCATAAATTCAAAATCCTCCAATTCACAGATGAAGAAATTGAGGCCCAAAGAGATTATGTGATTTGCTCAAGATCATATAGTTTAGAAGTGGCAGAACTTGTATCTGAAACCAGATTCTTTTCAAATTTCTTTCTCTACAACATATTGTTTTTTCCCTTAAATGGAGTCTAAATCAGATTCTTACATTTTTCACTTATGGGGCAGTTTTATGGTGCAGTAGATAGAGCACTGACCTTGGAGTCAGGGGGATGGGAGTTCGAATCCAGCCTCGGACACTTGCCACTTACTAGCTGTGTAACCTTAGGCAAGTCATTTAACCCTGATTGCCTCACATTCAGGGCCATTTCGAGTCATTCTGATTCATGTCTGGTCACTGGACTCAAATGACTCTGGAAGAGAAAGTGAAGCTGGTACCTTAGTATAGCACCCACTCACTCAAATCCAATTTGTGTACTTGTCATGGCATCACCTCCCTGATATCTTGGTCTTCTTTGAGAATGAAAGACAAACACCATCAAACATCATTATTGGAAAGTCCTACCTGTACCCCCCCCTGGGACTAAACCAAAAAAATTAATCTCATTTTTACATGATAACATTTTAACTGCTTGAAAATAGTTATCATGTCTTCCACCTCCACTCCAAGACTTCTCTTCTTTAGTGAAATTACTTTTAATTGTTTCAAGGTCTTCTATTAAATAGCAATAAGTTACATTTGTTTCCTTAGTTCTTTAAGATCCTCAAAACACATACATAATTGCATTACCACTCATGATAAATAATCTTGGTTTATTTCGCTCTGTTTTATGGGTTCCCATTTACCAATGTTCTTTTCCAAACATGGCACCCCTAACTAAACCCTAACAGTATTCCAAGTAGGATTTGATCAGTGCATACAACAGTTTCAGAATCATCCATTCTTCATAGACAGTCCATCTTCAATCCCTGAATTCTTCTAAGACTCTATGCTGAGAAGTGAGATCGGAGAGAGGAGATCCCAAGAATCTAAACTAAAAAGATCTAAACAGGAATTCTCACATTAGTTCTATATAAAATCCAGTGCCCTTTGGTGGCAAGACATTGACAAGGAGCTGGCTGGGAAACCTTGGAGGACAGACTGTGTGTAGTTATTAGGATGTTGGCTTATGCTGGAAAAAGAGATGGTGTCTTTGATGGCTTTATTTTCCATTGAAGAGACCTCACCCACTCATTTCTTCCTCTCTTCTTGGCTTCCTTTTCTAGCATGCACAAATGTGCAGACCCCAGCTGTACCATCACTGCAGTCACAGATGCCCTGGCATCTGCTGAGCTCTGGTCAACTTTGTTGTGTGACTTTGGGCTGTGCGACTGACTCTGGGCTGTGTGCCATTGGGTCCAGAAGGCCAACACTCCCTCCCCCTCCTATCTCTGTCTTCCCTTTGTTAAAGTAACCTGCTTTCCCATCAACCAATGAAGGGGAGGAACAACAGGACCTGTCCACCAGTCACTATATCTGAGTAATGCCATTGCTCCCCCTGCTAGTTCTTTCCCTTGAGTCTGAGGTTGTTAGGTTATTCTCCACTCCTCCCTCCATAACAACTTTCCAGATACACACTCCTGCCTAACTGATCTGAGAGGACTCTACTAGGAGATCAGATCCCTAGGAATATTGGTAACTTACCTGAACTCATTGCTCAATGTTTCATAAACTCCCATAGGACCAAACCTTCCTCATCTCAGTGATTCTGAATCCTAAACTGTCATTTTCCACTCCAACTCCCTTATTGCCATCCTCTTTACTGTCTCCTCCTCTCCTAAGTCTCTCTCTCTCTCTCTCTCTCTCTCTCTCTCTCTCTCTCTCTCTCTCTCTCTCTCTCTCTCACTATTTATGCCTTCCACTGTGCTCTCTAGTATACCTGATCAATAGGTAACTGACTTTCATCTTAAATTTTTTCCTTTCTCATTCCTTTCTTCTTCTGACTCTCATTGAGACCTAGCTCCCTCCTGATGATAAAACTCTGGTTTGAACCCTTTTCAGCACTAGCTACAGTTATGCTTTATCTCTCTGTCAGAAGTCTCTCCTCACTCTAGTCCACTCTCCACTTAGCAGCCAAAGGAATCTTCCTAAAAAATATGTCTAATCATGTCACCCCTCCCCCCCACTCAAAAAACCACTAGTGACTCCTCTGCTCACTACTGAATCAAATATAAAATCTTCTCTCATCCAAAGTCCTTTATAACCTGCCCTCCATTCATTTCCTTTCCAATCTTCTCATGCCTTACATCCTTTCATATATACTGTGATTCAATGATACTGGTTTCCTTGCTATTTCTCAAGTAAGAAACTCTATCAGGGTATTTTCACTGACTTTCTTCTTACTTGGAATGCTCTTACTACTTATCTTCTCCTCTTGGTTTCCCTGGTTTCTTTCAATTGTAGATAAAATCCCATCTTGTTCAAGGAATCTTTCTCAATATTATTACCTACCATCTTGTATATTTCCAATTTAACTCTCCATATAATATATAATTGTTTGTATATTGTCTCCATTAGATTGTGAGCTTCTCAAGAGCAGAGATATTTCTTTGTATTTTCAGGAATTGGCACTTTCCCTAGAACATAGTAGGCATTTAAATAATTATTGATTGACTGGTCAAGTTGTATCAGGTAGTGAGAGAGAGAGAGAGAGAGAGAGAGAGAGAGAGAGACAGACAGAGAGAGACAGAGACAGAGACAGAGAGACAGAGACAAAGACAAAGACAGAGAGAGGAAATAGGAGAAATGAAAGCAGAAAGTATATGAAAGAATGAGAGAAATGAGATTTGAGATACATCTCTGTTCCAAATCTCTTTCCTAGAGATCTACCATGGATATTCCATTCTTTTGTGTTAAGATCTTGTCCCCTGCAGATTACTCCCCTGGGAAAGATGATTCAGAAAATCAAAATGGTTTCAGTCATATACATTGTAGTCTGATTAAAATTGTTTTCTATTTTATTGTGACACCTCCTCAGAGCAGGAAGTTGAGGGAAATGGAAAGAGAAACAGGTCTAAAAACGGGAATACTGTTGAAGGACCTGGATATGGGATCAAGGAAATGGTGGGGGAAGGGTCACAAAAAAGTACTGAAAGTGGAGGTAAGGAAAGATCTCAAGATAAATTTCATCTATTTTACAACTTTTCCTTTGCAAGTCAAAGTCAAGACATCTAGACTTTCTAGGCTAGACTTCCTTGACTTGGTTTCTTTCCCATGTTCCTAAACTGATAGCCAGAGAAGGAAGGGGCTATCAGATGTATGGAGGTTGAAGAATTGCTTTCTATGTCCTAAGCATGGAAATTAAAAAGAGATGAACTATCATATAGTAAAAGTCTGGAGTCAGTTTATAAGGTTTTGCTTCTGGGTCCATCACTTTTTAATCCATGTAGTCTCAGAAAAGTTATTCCTTCTTGCTGAGTCTCATTTTCCCTTATTTGTGAAGTGAGATAATTGGTTGAGATGATCTTTCTGAGGTTTCTTCCAACTCTAACATTCTTCTTAATCTGCAAAATGAGCTATCTGATAGGGTTATTGTGAGGAAAGCACTTTGTAAATCTTTATGTGCTATGGAAACATGTTTATAGTAGTAATAACTTTCTTAATAATAATAATGATTATTAATAGTAGCAATGATATGATTATTGTTATTCCAAGGTACTTTCTAGCTCTTGTATTTTATGCTTTGTTTTAGTTGGTATAAAGCCTCATGCTTTCCCCTGATAATCTTCCTTAAAACTACCAAGCAATTTACACATTAATTAGTGGTTCATGTGGCAATTACTAAATCTCCTATTGCTCCTTTCCAAAGATGAAAATAATATATTAGCTTTTGATAACTTGCCATGACGGTTCCCTTGTAATTATGTGAGCACTGGAAATTGTGTGAACAGTTGCCGGCAGACCTTGGTTAAATCTTGAATAGTTGCATATAAATTTAATTTCTGTAAATCAAATCACATTTTCCATCCACTGACATTATGCTCTCAGAAATCCATTTTTACATGGCATTTATTCCTAGCATTATTTTTTTAATAGATCTCTGGGACTTCTTTTCAACCAATGCCTATATTACCCTGACTTCATCCCCATGGCTACTCCCACTTATCTTCAACAGGGTCAAGAATATAACAGATGAAATATAGGGAGAGAGGTCAGGAATCAAAGTCAAGGTCAAGAATACTGAGATAGGTGTCTGAGTACAACCTTGGGAGGGTATGTGGGTACTGTATCAAGGATATAGTAAAGGAAAACAGAACCGGGAATCAGGAGGCCTAGACCTTGGTTTCAGATCTAACCTGAGCTCAGTGTGTAACCTTGGACAGGTCGTTTGGCCTTTATGGGTCTCAGTTTCTTCATCTCTAAAATGGGAATGAATTGCTCCATCATCTCTCATCTCTCTCTCTCTCTCTCTCTCTCTCTCTCTCTCTCTCTCTCTCTCTCTCTCTGTCTCCCTCCCTCCTCCTCCCAGGATTGTTGTGAGACAATGAGATTAAGATTAAGTGTTTTAACTGTGAAACATCCTAGAACTATGAGTTATAGTTTTGCCTGGATGACAGTTTGGTTAAGGCTTGGAGATTCTTTGGAAGTGAGAAAAGGCATCTGGCCTAGGTGTGTGGGTGGCACTTCAAATAGATGCAAGATAATAGCAATAGCTTTGGGGAAAGAGAAGGACACCTATCAAAATGATATTGCAGTTTAGGGATTTGTTGTCTTCAGGTGATAAAGGGAAATTCAATAAAATATCTCTGAATCTTTCAGAAAGAGGGGTTGGAAGGCATCTTGGCTGAACCTCCAAGGAGAGAGACAAAAACAGGAATGTACCTTTTGGGGTGAGGTATGTAATTTCCCATATTTTCCTGAATTCCTCAAATTCAACAATTCTTTTTTAGTGGCTTAAAATGGATACCTGGCTGTGGGAGGCATGGTATAGACCAAGTAAGTTACCACTTAATTATTATGAATGTACTATGGCTATATTTCTTTTTTCTATTTGTGTCTCTCTTTGTCTCTGTCTCTCTTTATCTCTGCCTGTGTCTCTTTGACTCTGTCTCTGTTTCTGTCTTTTCTGTATTTCTCAGTCTTTGTCTCTGTGTCTCTGTCTCTTTCTCATTCTTTTCCTCCTCCCCATCCACTTGACCATTTTACTGGGGAAATTTTTGTTGATTGCTAACTCTAAAAGAAAACCAGGGTGAGGGAAAGGTACTGGGGGCGGGGGGAGTAGAATAAGGGTCTGGAGTCAAAGTTTCTGCTATTCAGTACTTATAAATCATTTTATCTCCTAGACCTCAGTACCTTTATCTATAAAAAGAAGAGGTTAGATTATATAAGTTCTGATGCTCCTGCGACAATTAGATCAACATTCTTATGATTCTATGGAACACCATAAACCAATAATTGGTATACCCAGATCATGATGATTCTGACCAATTCTTTCCTAGCCTCACTGGGATGATTGCCAAAGAGTGTAATATAAGAATACAGAGAGGGAACTGGTATGATAAACAACTCCCTGAGTTGTCTAATGGTTGGGTCAGCCCTGCCTTTGAGTATGCATGTTCCCCGGGACCTGGGTCTCCTGATACAGTAAGGTGATGTAATGGATCAAGCACTGGCATCACGAAGACCTGGGTTCAAATCCAGTCTCAGATGAATCATTATTACCTGTGTGATCCTGGTTAAGTCACCATTTGCTTCAATTTCCAGATTGAACCCAGGTCTTCGTGCCCCTCATCCCCATTCAGAACTGAGATCCATATTAAGAACTTTCTGGTCAGTGTGTTTCTGGGATCATGTAGATCAAGGGGAAATTTGGAACTGACCAAATTATCAGGAGGCCAAGGCCAATGTTAGGGCTGGCCTCACAGTTTGGCTCTGGTACTGCATAAGAATCATTTTCATCCTGAGTGCCCCCCCCACCCCCGCCACTTGCTCACTCTTACTCTCGCTCTTTCTTGCTCTTATAAGAAAATAGGAAACCTGAAATAATCTTTCCACAGATATATTAGCTTGGCATAAAAGGAAGAAACCATGTTTAATCATTACTTTTCTTCCTTCCCCCAAACTCAACCTTTACTTTAATGCTAGGAAAGGGTTTCTTAAATCTACAGCAAAGTAAAAAAAAAAATCTGTATCCGTATGATTTATATGGATTGAAATGGGTAGTGACATGGTAATAAAATGGCAAAGTTTGGGGGCCTTTGGGGAAATTCATCTTGAGCACAGTCTGCTGTTGGAATAATGAGGCCACTATACTTCGGTCACGGAGTTAATGATTTCAAAGCAGGTAGAATGATGAACAAGTTGTAACTACCTTTTGAGAGGTAAAGATTATGGGAAACTTAAGGTTCCCAGAAAGGAATAGGAAAGTGTTATGGAAGTTGAGACTGTGTGAGTTCTAGTTTCAACATGATCAACAACCAGCTGTGTGACCTTCAGTCATTTTCTTCCTTTCTTGAGGTCTATTTCCTTTTGTTCTAAAATGGGAATGTGGTGAGGGTTGGGTTAGATACTTCCAGCATCCCTTTCAACTTTAGCATTTTGGGGGGTTGCATGCTTTTATGTAGTCACCATACCCTAGTTATGAAGTGAATATCATTAAGTTCTGGGCAGTTATTCAAGCACAAGAGATACTATCAGTTTGGTTCTCTATGATATTGAAGCAAGGTAAGGAAACAATTCAGCAGATCATTTTCAGTGACATACCAAAAAACAGAAAAAGGGTGCTAAAGGTTGAGCTTTAGGATTCATCTAATGAAACCTCATTGTTTTGCAAAGAAAATACTCAGTTATGGAGAAGGGATGTGCATTTTTTAAAAGCTATTTCACTTTTTCCCCTGGGAACAGTTTACATATAAAGACAATTTTTTTTATCATTCCTTAAAATTTTATTGAATTCCAAATTTTTCTCTCCTACCTCACCTTCACTGTCCCTGGGACAGTAAGCAATTTGATAATGTTCAATTGTGTAAATCATATTACCATATTTGTGAGAGAAGATATAGACCCAAAGAGAAAAAAAAAACATGAAAACTTTACAGAAAATGAAAGATGGTATGTTTTGATATGCATTCAGACTCCATCAGTTCTTTATCTTGAGGTGGATAACATTTTGCATCATGAGTCCTTTGTCTTGTATCATTGTATTACTGAAAATAGCCAAGTCATTTATAGCTAATTATCCTATGGTACTGTTATTGCTGTGTACAGTGTTTTCCTAGTACTGTTCATTTCACTTTGTATTAGTTGATTTGAGTCCATGTTTTTCTAAAATCAGCTTGGTCATCATTTCTTATAGCACAATAGTATTCCATCATAATCATATACCACAACTTGTTTGGTCATGCTCCAATTGATGGGCATCCCCTCAATTTCTAATTCTTTGATACTACAAAAAGAGCTGCTATATTTTTTGAACAAATAATTCCTCCCTCACCCTTTTAAAATCTTTTTGGAATATGTGGGGTCAAAGGATATGCCTTACTTTATATTTTGGCATAGTTTCAAAATGCTGTTCAGAATCGATGAAACAGTTCACAACTGAGGAGGGATGTATTTTGCCCAAGATCACACAGGTTAATAGTGGGAGAAAAAGCACTAGAACTCATTTAACTTCTTGGGGTTTTATTCTGCAAATTCCATTCATCTGTAAAATGAGAGAGTTAAACTAAAAGGCTTTTAAAATCTTTTTTAAGCTCTAAATCTCTGATCCTATGATTCCATATTTATGTTTTTCTGATTTCTAACCCTATTTGGATTTTCTGACCCTATTTGGATTCCCTTTTCCTTTTCTTTTTGTCATTGGTAATGGGTTACAACTAGCTAACATTCTAGCATCATTTGCAGGAAAATGTCTGCTCTGTAATTGAAAGAATGTATGACTACAGTCAGAGTATGGGTTTTGGTCCCAACTCTGCCACTCCCTCACCTCTCCTGGACCTTTGTTTTGTTTTTTTCCCCCTGTAAAATGAAAAGATTCTACTCAGGAGTCTATCATAAATATTTAACAACCAGCTTTCCAAAAAAGCATTGATAACTGTATTTTAAGTTTAGTCAGCTTTATTACTATTTTCTCCATCATTTTATTAAGACTAGACAATCAACAAAGCAATAAACCAACCCTAATATGTAATGCTTGCCAAAAATCAAGAGGTTTAAATATTTTCAATGTAATTTAGCAATTTAATTATTTTGAACTAGTTTGAAAACACTTCTGGTTCTTTTAAGTCACCTTCCATCTCTAAAGTCTTTTTTATACTCTAAGACCCCCCCCCTTTTCTCAGTTTTTGCCAGGCAAATGGGGTTAAATGGACTGCCCAAGGCCATGCAGCTAGGTAATTATTAAGTGTCTGAGGCTGGATTTGAACTCAGGTACTCCTGACTCCAGGGCCGGTGCTCTATCCACTGTGTCACCTAACCACCCCTATCTAAGATCCCTTCTAGCTTGTAAATCTATATATCTCTTTTGAGACACACACACACACACACACACACACACACACACACACACACACACACACAAACACACAGACACATATGTGTCTATATACACACAAATATACATATGCGTTGTGTATATATGCATGTATATAGAAAGGGGGGGTGACGGGAGAGAGAGCACACTTGTGGGTTAGTGTACAAGAGCTTTGGATTCAGGAAGATCTGAATCCAACTGAATGCAATTCAACCTTAGAAACTTATTAGCTATATGACCCTGAGGAAGTCATCGTATTATCTCGCAGGGTTGGTGTGAGTAAATTTAGTTTTAGATTTCTAACTCCAATATTTTAAGTGCTCAAATCTCATAGAATCACATATAGGTCATTCTAAATTCTATGTTTTTTAATTTTGCATTTATTTTATTTTTGAAGAAAGATTTTATTTATTTTGAGGTTCACAATTTTTCCCCTAATTTTGCTCCCCCCCCCACAGAAGGCAGCCTGTTAGTCTTTGTTTCCATGGTATACATTGATCTAAGTTTTGAATGTGATAAGAGAGAAATCATATCCTTAAGGGGAAAAAAATAAAGTATAAGAGATAGCAAAATTACAAAATCAGATAATGTGTTTTGTTTTTGTTTTTTTTTTTTGGTCTTTGTTCAAACTCCACAATTCTTTCTCTGGATACTCCATCATAAATAACCCAAAATTGAGTCTGATTGTTACACTGATGGAATGAGCAAGTTCATCAAGTTTGATCATCACCCCCATGTTTCTGTTAGGGTGTACAATGTTTTTCTGGTTCTGCTCATGCAAATCCTTCCAGGCTTCCCTGAATTCCCATCCTTCCTGGTTTCTAAGAGAACAATAGTGTTCTACGACATACATATACCACAGTTTGCTAAGCCATTCCTCAGTTGAAGGACATTTACTTAATTTCTAATTCTTTGCCACCACAAACAGGGTTACTATGAATATTTTTGTACAAGTTATGTTTTTACCCTTTTTCCTAATCTCTTCATGGTATACACCCAGTAGTGGCATTGCTGGTCCAAAGGGTGTGCACATTTTTGTTGCTTTTGGGCGCTATTCCAAACTGCTCTCCAGAAAGGTTGAATGAGTTCACAGCTCCACCAACAATGTATTAGTGTCCCAGATTTCCCGCATCCCTTCCAAAATTGATCATTGTCCATTCTGGTCATATTGATCATTCTGAGAGTTGTGAGGTGGTACCTCAGAGAAGCCTTAATTTGTATTTCTCTAATAAGTAATGATTTAGAGCAATTTTGTATCGCTTTGATTTCCTCATCTGTAAATTGCCTTTGCATATGCTTTGACAATTTGTCAATTGGGTAATGGCTTGTTTTTTTTGAAAATTTGACTCAGTTCTCTGTATATTTTAGGAATTAGTCTTTTATCAGAAATACTAGTTGTAAAAATTGTTTCCCAATTTAATACATTTATCATTTCTTTTGATATTGGTTACAGTGGTTTTGTCTGTGCAAAAGCTTTTTTTTTTTTAGATTTTTGCAAGGCAATAGGGTTAAGTGGCTTGCCCAAGGCCACACAGCTAGGTAAATATTAAGTGTCTGAGGCCAGATTTGAACTCAGGTGCTCCTGACCCCAGGGCCAATGCTCTATCCACTGTACTACCTAGCTGCCCTAGCAAAAGTTTTTCCAATTTAATGTAATCAAAATTATCTAGTTTGTTTTTAATGATGTTTTCCATCTTTTCCTTGGTTATAATCTGCTTCCCTTTCCATAGATCTCCTTGATCTTCTAATTTGCTTATAATATAGTTTTTTATGTCTAAATCCTGTATTCATTTTGATCTTATCTTGGTATAGGGTGTGAGGTGTTGGAGTAACCCAAGTTTCTTCCATACTAACTGCCAATTTTCCCAACAGTTTTTATCGAAGAGAGAGTTTTTATCCCAATAGATGGACTCTTTGGGTTTATCAAACAGCAGATTACTGTAATCATTTCCTGCTATTGTACCATGTCTATTCTACTGATCCACCACTCTGTTTCTTAGCCAATACCAGACAGTTTTGATGACTGATGCTTTATAATATAATTTTAGATCTGGTAAGGCTAAGCTGCCTTCTTTTGTGCTTTTTTTTCCCATTAAATCCCTGGAAATTCTTGACTTTTTATTTCTCCTTATGAATTTACTAACAGTTTTTTCTAACTTGTTAAAGTAATTTATTGGAATTTTGATTGGCAGGGTACTAAACAAGTAGTCTAGTTTTGGTAGAATTATTATTTTTATTATACTAACTCAGCCTATCCATGAGCAGTTGCTGTTTGCCCAGTTATTTAAATCTGATTTTATTTGTGTGAGAAGTGTTGTGTAATTGTTTTCAAAAAGTTTTTGAGTCTGCCTCAGAAGGTAGATTCCCAGGTATTTTATATTGTCTGAGGTTACTTTGAATGGGATTTCTCTTTCTAGCTCTTTCTGTAGCTTGCTAGTCATATATAGAAATGTTGAGGATTTATGAAGGTTTATTTTATATACTGCGACTTCACTTAAGTTGTTAATTATTCCTAGTAATTTTTAGATGAATTTTTTGGATTCTCTAGGTATACCATCATGTCATCTGCAAAGAGTGAGAGTTTTGTCTCTTCCTTCCCAATTCTAATTCCTTCAATTTCTTTTTCTTCTCTTATTGTTGAAGCTAACATTTCTAATACAATATTGAATAGTACTGGTGATAATGGGCATCCTTGTTTCACCCCAGATCTTATTGGGAATGACTCTAATCTATCCCCAATGCATATGTTGCTTGTTGATGGTTTCAGATAGATACTGCTTGTTATTCTAAGAACAACCCATTTATTCCTAAACTCTCTAGTATTTTTAGTAGGAATGGGTGCTGCATTTTTTCAAAAGCCTTTTCAGCATCTATTGGTATAATCATATGATTTCTGATAGGTTTGTTATTGATATATAAATTCTATGTTCTAATAAAGTTCCTCTCTGCTCTGATATTGTATGATTTTAGAACCACAGGTTTCTGAGAATTGAGGGAGGGGTATGGAGAGATCATTTCTGGAGCTTTGTCTTGAGGGACACATTTGTAAAATTTGATTCTGGAACCTCAAGGATTGAAATTTCCCATAATAGTAAGATCTTGAAAGTGCCAGCACTGAAAGGTATAGAACAGGGCAGAGGAGTATGTTTAATTGAGACTAAACAATCAGAGGCAATCTAGAATTCATTGAATTCGTTAGCTGAATAGAAAGGGTGCAGGGAGAGGGGGGATATTTTCACTGGGCAGCAGTTGCCATCAGTCCACAGGGCAGATACGGGTTGGGAAGAAAACATGCAAGATGTTGCATCTTGTTCTCTGTTCCATTGCAATCTTAGAACAGAGTTGTCCTTTCCTAGCCCATTCCCACAAGACTAATTATTATAAAAAATCCTCTGTCATGGCTTTGCAACGGTCCATGGCCTAACTCATTTTAAAATGTAAATGAATGCTAAATAACACCAGATTTGGAACTCTTCCCTGCCCATAGCCCTAGCTCTGGGAGGCATCATTATTGGCTGAGGCTCCAGCTGAAGGGCTCTGGGTAATTTAATGAACACAGGTGGCGTCACTGGTGACATCATGAGATTGGAACAATTGGTAGAGACATATCAGGAGGCTTCCCTGACAGCCAATTATTGGCCTGTCTTCTGCCTCACAGCTGGTCACGATGGTACCCAGATGCTCTCACATAAGCAGCTCAGGGGTTCTCTCTCCCTCTCACACTTGATTAATAGGTCATGACTTTACATTTTAGTCCTCAGCAATTTCATCTTCCCTCCTGATCACCCTTCATTGTTGGGCATACAAATCTATTTGAAATGAATGTTTGGGGGTGAATAATCATGCCAGAGGGCTGCAGATACTGTATACGAAGTGAAAGCACCTGATTTGAATCTTGCTTTTGCTTCTTGGTTGTGTGAATATTTCATTTTGTATCTCAGTCTCAGTTTTCTCATCTGTAAAAGGGGGTGATGATTTTAAATCTGCCTTAAATGTAAACTTCAACAATAACAATTAAATGGGAGATAGCTAGCAACTGCATTTAGATTTCTTTTTCTTTTTGGCAAGGCAATTGGGATCAAATGACTTACCTAGGGTCATACAGCAAGTATCAGAGGCCAGATTTGAATCAGGTCATCCTGATCCTAGAACTGATACTCTAGGGAGAGAGGGATAGAGGACAAAGTCTTCCCTTGGACCTTCTTTCATGAATGTATAGGATGAAGCTTAGAAAATCATAACAGATCTGGACAGTATCTTAGTACATAGATGCCAGAGCTATTTAGAGAACTTCAGATCATTCAGTTTTAACTTCCTTAGTGTATAATTGGGGAACAAGCCCTAAAGAATATTTTTTTCAAAGATATACATTAAGTTAGTATCGAAGTCACTTCTTCCCTCATTTCTCCTTCTCTTCTTTACTCTACTTCTTCCCCAACTTTAAAACCTAAAATGACTGAGAAAGGTGGAGGAATGGTTAAAATTGGAGACCTAGTAAAACTTTTTGGAGATGGAGATAGTGGCTACTAGAGAAAATCTCTTTTCCTCTTGATTTACTCACTTGATAAACATTTATTAAAGTCTTACTATGTGTAAGGAAGAATTCTAGCAGCTGAAGACAAAGGATAAATACAATATAGACAATGCTGTCAAAAACTTATGATCAGTCTATTACAATGTGCCTGAGTCTCATGGTAAACTTCAGGAAAGCAGATAGTAAAGCAAATATATCCTGGATTTGGAGTTAGGAAGACTTGAACCGAAATCCTTCCTCAGCCACTAAATTGCTGTGTGATTCCAAATAAGTCATTTAATATGTTAGCCTCAGTTTTCTTTTCTGTAAAATGGGGTTATAATAGTATTAATAAAGAATTGTTGTGAATTCATAAGAGATAATATATGTAAAACACTGTAGAGGCAACTGGTGGCCCATTGGGTAGAGCACTGGGCCTGGAATCAGGAAGTTGTTCATTCATTTTTCATTCATTTCATTCTTTCCAAGAGACCTTATTTTCATTTCATTTTATCCTAAATGGTCAGTGTTACCATATTTCTGTCTCCTACCCTTCACCTGGATTTCTCTGTTAAGTAGTTGGTGATCTATTATCACGCTCCTACATTGCCAGAAAGTTGTAAGATAGAGTAGAAATTCAATTCCCATAAAACTTTGATTTTATATCTATGTTAAAATATTTGTTACTGTTCAGTCATTTCAATCATGTCTGACTTTTCATTATTTTATTTGGAGTTTTCTTGGCAGAGATACTAGAGTGATTTTCCATTTCCTTTTTTTAGTTCATCTATTTTAACTGATGAGAAACTGAGGCAAAGTTAAATGACTTGCCCAAGGTTATACAGCTGTGTTTGAGGCCAGATTTGAAATCAGGAAGATGAACCTTCCTGATTCCTGTCATTGTTTTCTATCCACTTCACCAAGTTGCCCCAGTTAGGAATCAGAAGGACCTGAGTAAAAATCTAGCTTCAGATACTTACTAACTGTGTGATCCTGGCAAATAATATAACTTTTATTTGCCTCAGTTTCCTTAACTGTAAGATAGTGATAAAAGGAACACCTAACTCCCAATGTTGTGAGAATCAAAGGAGCTAATATTTAACAAGTATCTAGCATATAGTAGGGTCCCCATAAATGCTTATTCTTTTCCCAAACCTTAAAGTTCATTTACTATTTAATTTTTCTGCTACTATTATTATCCCTATTTTAAAAGAGATGAAACTGAGAAAAATGCAAACATTGCTGGGAAGAATAAATAAGTAAATAAATAAATAAATAAATGAAGCATTTAAGTTCTTACTGTGTTCCAAATATTGTGGTAAATCTTGAGGATGTAAATAGAAAAATACTCCTTTGCTGTTTCTAAGAAGCTCATATTCTAATTAGGGGAAACAATGTATTAGAGGAGGGTTCAGCTTCAGGGTGAATGGCAAATCACAGTGATTCTTAAGGTGTATTTGGTGTATCAGATGGTCATGTTTCAAAGTCTGGAGAGTACAAAAGCAGAGCAGATGGGAAAGCCTGGTGGTCCTTAGGGTTCAGTGGCAGGACAGATGGAATCAGGTGGCAATAGAATATTGCCATGATTTCAGCTATAATGAGGACTCAAGTCTTGGATAGGGGTCATGGCTCAATTCATGAAACTTCATAAACACATACAGGCTAGTGTGTATGGAAAGGTGAGAGGCAGAGACTGGTTCCAAGGCACCAACGGGAGGAAAAGAAAATCTGTTGTAGGGATTGCCTCCTTCATCCTCAAATCTTGACAAGTGCTTCCTGGTTTACCTCAGAGGACTGCTCATAGCATTGCTGTTCTACTGTGGGAGCTGTGGACCCCTAGACCATAAACTTTCAACAGAATTTTCATTGTAAATTGAAATACCAAAGTGTCGTGTTTATCCTTCCAAATAAATGCCAGATTTCACATGCATTATGCTAAAATAACTGAAAATTGGAGGCAAATAATTGATGTCAACGGCTCTCACTAAGGCCAAGATTTTCATATACATACATCTAAACAAATACGATAAACACATATACACAATATATGTGTTTGTATGTATATGTATGTAGATATATGTATATACATAATATATATATAATATGTATACATAATATGTATATAAATTGTATATATACATGAATATGTAAAGGTATAATATACACATAAAACACTACATAATAAATTGATATATCTATTATATAATAATAAGCTGATATATCTATTTATATACACATAAATGGAAATATGTGTGCATATGTATGTGCATTTGTGTGTTGTCCTTTACATCAGCCTTCACCACTACAACCCTCCCATCCCTCACCCCCAGAATCAAATACATTATAGAGAATGCAAGCATGCTTATCCCAAGAGTGGCTGAGAAGTTGTAGAGCCTCAGGCACTCTGGTGGGGTAGGGGATCCTAACCCTCTCCAGGGAACTTCTATAAGTGACTTGGGTTTAAATTAAAATTCTCACATTCTCACAGTAGAGTCAGCTTAATCTTTCTACAGAGATGCCTGCCGGTTAATCAAACCCCCATGCTTCAGGCTGTACGCAGCTTTGTTTAACATGAGCTTAATGCCAAAGCTCTCAGAGACAAGCTCACCTGCTTGGAATCCACCTGGTGTCCCCTGCTGTATTGTGAGAAGAATTCTAATACACTCAGATATGGGAAAGAGGATTGGAAATCACCGAAACCAAACACAGATACAGGACACGATTTTTTTCAGAGGTTGTCGACTTCTACAGATTTCAATCTATCTGTGACTTCCATCTGGGACTTAGTAAGTCCTAGGAAGTGACCTAAGACACATAGAGAACAAATGTTAGTCCAGGGTTAATAGTAAATGTCAACATTAGGATCTTACCCCACATCTTTCTGATTCCTGGTCCTTCACTGTATTTACTACCCCACATTGCCATGGAAACAACAATGTCCAGTAAACTCAAGACCTATTCCACTTTAATCCCTTGGTTGGTATCTGACTCTTGTGCTCTTGGAATCATACCCCTATGTTACTTTTTTCCTGAGAACTTTAACCACTGATTGATTAGTCTTCTCGTTTTCTCCTCTTCCATTTCTTCATATATTGTCTCCTCCCCTGATTTACCCAGAAATATTGCCTAAAACTATTCTAAGTTCTTAAATACTAAAATATATCTCACTTATTAAGTTGTCTCAAATACTGCAGATCATCTTTCATTCATACCTCCCTAACTAGAGTGATGCTAGCAAGTCAATCTAATAGGCTTTCCTCTTTCTACAAACAGAACAAGAATACCAGTGGAGTACTTGGGGGCTATCCACAATCCATCTTCCATTTCCCTCACATAGTTTCTTGGTGACATCATCTACTTCATTTCTTTAATGAAGTATATTGGCTATATTATAGGAAACGACCTGTTTATACTACAAATTATATTAAATATTGCTACCCAGTCATACCCACTATGCCTTTCTGCATGATACTAGTATTCAGTTCTTCAGAAACTGTTGTGTTCCATGTTTTACAGCCAAACTATAATTCTGGTACAATTAAAACAGAAGAACCTTGAATTCTAGGATAAGTTTTGGGTCATTAAAAGATCTTTGCAGCTTTCCAAAAGTAACTTTGTCCACTTTCCTCCTCCTATTCAATTGAGGATCAATTATTGTTCATTTGTACTATTTGTCATATTTATAAGTATATATAAATATGCATATGCATATGTGTACGACTTTATACATTTAGATAAGAGTATATATACTTATATATGTGTGTTTATATGCATACACATAATCTTTTTATCTTCATAATCTGGGCAATAGACATTTCTGGTGTGCTTGTTTTCTTCTAAGCAGATGGTTATGCCAGATTCTTTTTGAGTGTTTATATTTCTCTTTCAAAAAACTGCAGTATTCCAGGGTTTGACGCAATAGGCTTAATGCCATTTATGAACAAAAAGACCTAGTACCTCACTATTTAAAATGGATTTCTCTCCAATTTGGACTCTATACTGAATCTTCTGCATCACACTGTTGAACATTTTTTTTTGAAAATACATTGTCTCGTTTTATGTCTTACCTGATATTTATGGTGAGTCATTGAAAAAAGGTCATTTCTATTTTACCTTACAAAGAACCTTGAATAATAGTGATGTATGAATTGCATGAATGGAGATGTCTCTTGTTGGAAGAGAGCCTTTAAGGCGACATTTTATTCTTCTGAATCAAATGTTTTTATACAATCAGGAAACAATAATCACAGTGGGATCTTTTATTTTCTCCATTTGACATTCAATTCCATGGTGGTAAAAATGTGGTCTAGTGTGGAGTATTGATTGCAAGAGCCTGGCTGTTGTTACCTAATTCCCTCCTTTAAAAAGTCCTTGATACACATGCAGTATTTCTCATAAAAATATTTACAGTGTTTGAAAAATTAGTCATTTTTTTACTTTTAATAAGGTCTGATTTTTTTTTCTTCTCATAAATTTGGTAACTTTTCTTTTCTTATGCTAGTTTGTAAGTCAGTTTGTTAACCTGTTCACAACCTCCAGAATGGATGTCTTCTTGGTTTACTTTGTCTAATCTAGTTGTTTTTCTTGAATTTCATGGAAGAGGTGTTTATCATGCATTGTCATTGAATGTACTAGCCCAGATGCTGTCTGGACAATACAAGCCCCAGAAGGAATAGGTGCTGTAGGGAGACTCCCTCACCTTCCAATTCTCATTGTGACCCTGTTCTGTTCTCCTTTTCTTCTCTTGACTAAAAATATTAACTTCTCCTGGTGGAAGGAAAGTCAAAAATCCAGTCCCACTCTGATCCTTGGGCCTATTTCTTATTCCCAATGGTGATGTGCCAGTCCCTACTATTTTGTACCTCCTGTCCTACCTCTACTCTTTTCTGCCTTCCAGTGCCTTCTAGGCAAGGAGTCAACAATTACAATCTTTCAGGTAGGATGGTGGGCCAACAATAGTTTATCTTCCCTGCCTCTACACCCTCTGGTCCACTGAGTTTTACCATTTTCCTTGACACTACATCCTTTATACTGCCCCCTCCCAGGTATTGCTATTCAACATGGTTGAATGCACCCTAAGGAGCCCTGCAGCTTGCTATCCATCCTACTCTTTTAGCTTTAGAAATACTAGGCCTTCTTATCTTTCCTACACCTCAACTCTCCTATTTGTGTTTTCTAAAAGGACAAGTCTAGTCCCTCTTCCACACAACCCTTCAAATACTTGAAGACAACTACTATGCCACTCTATGACTTTTCTTCTCTAGATTCTTAGTTCTTTCAAGTGCATGATTCTCCAATGCTATCACCAAATTTTTTGTACAGTTCAGTGTGTCTATTTTGTTTCTAAAATATGATATCAAAACTAAACACAATATTTTTCATGTAACTGGACAAGAACAGAGCATCATGAGACCATCAGCTCTTTTGTCTCTTTTAAAGTAGCCTGGAAGAATATTAGATACTATTTCAAATTGATCATTTAGATGTATATATTGAGATTGCGGATCACTAAAACATCTTGGTATATTTTTTTAGTTTTTTTTTTTTTTTTTGCAAGGCAAATGGGTTAAGTGGCTTGCCCAAGGCAACATAGCTAGGTAATTATTAAGTGTCTGAGGCCACATTTGAACTCAGGTACTCCTGACTCCAGGACCTGTGCTCTATCCACTGCGCCACCTAGCTGCCCCTAGGTATTTTTTCATGAGACCTGTTGGCTGATGACATCTCTCCTATCCTGTAGTTGTAAAGTTTTTAATCAAAGTATCGAACTTTGCATAAATCCCCACTAAATTCAATCTCATTTGATTGAACCAATTGTTCTTGCTTTTGAGACTTTTTTTTGGCTTTTAACTCTCATATAATGTATTATAAATCCTTTGCAACTTTGTGTCATATAAATTTGACAAAATGATTTCTATTCCATCACCCACATCTGTGCTGATTAGGATAGAACCAAGGACAGAACTCTAGGGTTCTTTAGGAAAGAGCTCTGTCCAGATTGAAGTTATGTCTAAAATGAGAAGGGCTTGGAGTCCAAATCCTGAAAAAAAGTTACTTGCAAGTTGTGTGGCCCTGGGGAAGTCACTTAATCTTTCCTTTGGTTTCCTCATTTATAAAATGAGGAAACTACTCTCATTGGCTTTTTAGGTCCTTTCTACTTGTAACTTTCTGATCTAGTGTTCCTCTAATCTTGTGATCTTTCAGCTGTGCCATGCTATAAATGTTTACCGAATAAAGCTGACAGATATAGTTTACAGAGTATCAATGACAACATGTTGTTTACATAAGACTAGACAATAGCTAACAGAACATATACAGAGTCTTGGCAGTACAGTATTGTTTCCATAATAAAATACTATTTACAAAGGATGGTTTGCAGAGGCCTTGTGGATCAAAGAGGCTCTAGTATCTTCTAAAATTCTTTGAGCATTGCTAATGGGGAGGTAAAATTTGCTGCATTACAATTTATTTGTTCTCCACTGTTTCTCTGGTGAATCTGAACATTTTTGCACAGTATATGATTCCTAGGAGTCATAACTGTGATTATCTAAGAGTTGGGGATATTGACTGTAAGGGGACTGTAAGGGGAGTCTGCAATTAACAGTTAAGATACAGAGAGTGGGTTTCAATAGAAACTGCAGGTAGTGATAAAGAATGAAGTCAAAGAAACTGTAGGGCCTGGGCATTAGAGTCACTGGTGTTTGCTATCAAGGTAGGACTGTCCTTGCTGCAATATTTTTCAAATGGTGCAGAAAATGATAGAACTGTTTTTCTTTTCTCTGAAAATAAAAATAGTGTGTCTTTATAAGGCAGCTAGGTAGATCAGATTATATCCCTTAAAATGGGATTGTAAAAAAAAAGTAAGAAAAAATGGGATTGTACATAGTGAATATGTGAGGGAACCCAATTAGCTTAAAGAACCAAAACTAGTCCTTACCCTATATTGTAAAAGGGAATTTTAATTCTCTATTTTGACTGGGGCTCAGACAACCTGAGCTCTAAAGTACTGACTCTGTTACTGTGTGAGCTTGAAAAGGAGACTTTACCTTTCAGAGATTAATTCTTCTTTTTGAAATAATACCTAGCAAACAGTCATATATTACTTTAGGATTTGCAATTTGCTTTATTAATGCTATTACAATAGCCCTGTGAAATAGATATTATTATCATTTCCATTTCATAGACAAGGAAACTGAGATTGACTGAGACTTATTGACTAGTAAATATCCATGGCAGGATTTGAATTTATGACTTCTTGAGTCCTGACTCTATATCCCAATTACTTTCTCTTTCAGTTTTACTACCTAGGAATCTATGAGGATTTTACATCTTGTACTTCCCATAGCACAGCGATGTTGTGATGAAAGCAGTTTGTGAACTGTTTATTGTTACCACTATGATTTGCTAATTACTGCTACAACTACAGAGTATAGGTAAAAGAGCTTGCTGAGTCCCATCATGTTGGAGCTTCATGGTTCAGGTTCTAACACTAGAAGAGTATCTCTAATTCAAAGACTGTTGTGTAGCTTCATAGGTTCCAACCTGATGAGGTGGGGGGAGGGAGAGGAAGACAATCTGTTCTTCTCAGGCCAAAAGGGTGAGATAGGAGAGCAGAGAGGAGATCTACCAACTAATTTCACCTCCTTGAGGGACATCACAGAATGGTACCCAAGGTTTCTCAACTGGGTGACCCCAAATGTTTCCTTCCCTTCAGAAGCTCATAATATTTCATAATAAATGTTTCATAATTGCCTCATGAATTATTCACCTCCAACTTAATAACCTTAAATTTTATGGGATTATGGTTTTACAGAGGGAAAAAAAACACCAACTTGGGACCCAGCTGTGAAGGAAAAGTGCTGACGTCTCCAAATTATTTTCTCTTTGCAGGGAAGATTTTTTTTTTATAACTAGGAAATATAGAATATTAATAAAAAAGAAAATAAAAAGAGGGGGTAAAACCCTTACGTTGCTCTTTTTAGCAAATTTAATCTCAAAGTTGCCTTGGTGATATTTTTCCTCTAGCCAAGAAAAGGATTAGTTTCATTATAGTTGATGTCTTAAACTTTAAATGAAACCTAAATAAAATCAGCTTACCTGCCTTGCCTCTCCCTAGCTGATCTTACTCCTAGTTTCTTCATTACTCAATAATTCTCAGAATCCTGAAATCTATAGGGGCTTTCCAGTCCAAACCTTGTCCAATGAATGGATCTCCTGCTTTTATGGAGAATGTAGTAGTCAGAGTCATGGTCTCCCAGAGTCTCACTGGGTATTGTTTTTTTTTTTCCTTCAATAAAATGCTTACATTCACATTTATATTGCTTACCTCATGGAATCTTTATTGTAGATCATAGGAATTAAAGGATATGCTATAAAGTTCCAAAGTACTATATTAACATTACTTATTGAAATTTATTTCAATATACTGGTTAGAGCACCCACATAGCAATAGTGGCCCTTACAGAAACTGAATCTTTGACTCTAGCTCTGGAAGAGGACATATTGTCAGCGAAATTATGCTTCACTTAATGTGCCCTCCTCTCCTACTAATTAGTTTTTTTTGTTTTCCATGTCATACTGTTGATTTGTATTGAACCTGAAATTGTCCACAGTCCCCTTTTCATTAGGACATACATCCACTTATCTACTGATCCTGTATTGTGAGTTTGATTTTTTGAACCCTTTTATAGTATTTACATTTATACCTGTTAAATTTCACTGTATTTACATTCATACATTGTATTTCATCATATTTAACCCTTTATTATAACTTTTTGAATTTTTTTTGGATGCTGACTTATCATAATGGGTTTTTTCATGTTATTTGCCAATTTGACAAGTATGAGGAGGTAGAGGCTAGAATCTAAAGATCTATTGTTATTGCTCAATTAGTTGTGCTATTCCTCAGTCATGTGTTGTATCCCTAACCCTAAACAAATATATTGCCACCATATTTATATGCTCAATTTTGAATTGTGACACTGGAGTCTGAAAAACCAAGGTTTGGTATCAACTTTGTCATTTAATATTAACCAGTTACCTTGGGTAACACACTTTTCCTTTCTCTTTATGAGCCTCAGTTTTGTCTTTTGTAAAATGAGGAGATTATCTTTGTATGTTCAACTTCCCAGAACCATTATAATATATTCCGTATCTATATAGAGCGTTTTGTAAACCTTAAAATATAAAATAAAAACCAGTTGTTAATAAGAAAATAAATTGAAGGTAAAGCTATGGAGGCTGGAAATGTAATTCTACCACAAGATTGATCTCCTTTGGTCCTTATAGGAATACAAAACTCAGAGAACTAAAGTGATTTACTGAGGTCACATAGTCAATCAGTCAATAAATGTTTATCAAACTCCTACAATGTGCCAGGTACTATATATTGGGTACTGGGAGAAAAATAAAGGGAAGGAAAGTCCCTTTTCTGAAAGAGCTCATATTCTAATGGGGGACATGGTAGCTGAACAACTACTTTTGTACAGGATAGACTGAAAATAATCAATAGAAGAAAGAGTCTAGAATTAAGAAGAATTGGGGAAAATTTCCTATAGATAATTTGGAGGGGGACAGCCAGCAAAAATTTGGAGTCTGGAGATGGAGTTTTTATTTGAGAAACAGCAAAGAGGCTAGTGTCATCAAATCGAAGAATACATGAAAGGGTATGAGATTAAAACTGGTGTGAGGGGAAAGTAGAGAATTTTAGTTTTGATCATGGAGGTGATAGGGAGATTCTAGATATGATTAGACTTGTGCTTTAAGAAGATTTGAATTTGATAGCTGAGTGGAGAATGGACTGGAGTGGGGACAGAATTGTGGGGGCAGACCCACCAGAAGACAATTTATTACAATGGTCCAGGCATAAGGTGATGAGATCTGTATCACAGTGTTAGAAAATTCAGAGGAAAGAAGGGGAAATGTGACTAAATAATGGTTCCAGTGAAAACAGAGGTGGGGAGTTTGGGGACTACAAATTCAGTAAAAGTCAGCATTTGAATATGGAATCCAAGAGAGTTGATGACAATATACCAGGCTACATTGAGAGACCTAGTGGACAGAACAGGGTAGATATTACCTTTGCTATACTCTGCCCTGGTCAGGTCTCATATAGAATACTCAGTTCTGAGAACTACATTTTTGGAAGGAACAAGACAATCTGAAGTATGGGATATGACAACTAATAGAAGGAATTTGAAATATTTTCCTTGAGGAGAGAAAACTTAGAAGGGACATGATCTTGGTCTTTAGACTAGTTTGGCTTGATACCAAGGGGCCAACTGAAAGCAATAGAAAAATACAAGTTGAAAGAGGCATATTTCAGCTCAATGTAATCAAACCAAGCCAGAGTAACCCTCTTACTCACAATTAAATGTAAAAGGGTGGAGGAGAACCTCTCATAGCAGGAATAATCTTCTGAAGTAGTCTGACAATTGGGACCTCATTGGGTGGGTCAGGAAATTCCCCTCCACATTATGTAGAGATTCCTCAAAGAGGATTTGGAGTGTCTTATTATAGACTCTCCCTCCCAAGACCTTTGGGGAGGATATGAGTGGATGACCACATTCCTAGGTTGTTGTAGAGGGATTCTTACTCAGGTATGGGTTGGAGTTGATGGTCTCTGAGGTCCTCCTTTCTGAAATTTAATGATACCTTTACTGACTCTTGAGTGTCTGGGTTCAGACCTGAGCCACCAGGGAAACAATTTGCCCTTTGTAGCCTGGCTTGCTTTTTTCATTCTGCTAAAATAGAAACAGGTGCTGGTGCTAGTGAGATTTGCTCCAACTTGCATTGATTTCTAATAACATTTTATTAAAATGCTCTGGAAGCTGATTAATTTTCCTTGCCTGCTTATTCATTATTGTTTTACTGGCCTTGGGGTTGGGAACAGAAAGTGCTTTGGCAAATGGATTGAAGATTTGAGCCCTAGCACTTTCTCAGTAAGTAGCTCTGATTCCTTTGGAGAGAGTTTTGCAAATCTTGTCCCCTGGCACTGTCTCAACTCACAGCTATAGCTTCCAGGTAGGATAATATGGCCCCTTCCTCTAGCATTTGATCCCATTCTATTAAATGGGAGCTATCTTACTCTATGATCTTGGGCTAATCAGTGCCATAAGCATCAGTTTCCTTTTCTGTAAAATGGGGTTAATAATAATCACAGTTTTTTTTTAAGACTTAGAAAGACCTTTTAGCATCTGAAACATGGGAGGACTTATAGAAGGGATTAGAAATATTTCTTTTGAAGAGAGAACACTTAGAAGAAACATGAGCTCAGTCTTCAGTCCTTGAAAGACTGTGAAAGAGAGCTGTACAAATTCATCATTAAAATTAGTCAAATCCTTCAGAGAGAGTGACTTGTCTAAGGTGACACTTAATTGGAAGAGCAAAAAACCTGAAGATGAGTTGAATGCTTTTCTACTGCATCATCCTTGCTCTGCCTCAGGCTGTTGTGAGGAATGTACTTTGTAGACTGTAAAGCAATATAGAAATGTGAGTTCTGTTATTGTTAATAATAAAAGGCTGATTCTTGCTGTTAGGGTCCTTGACTCTGTCAAGAGATTCAACATCAGAGATAGATGTGGTTTTGTTGGTGCAGGAATATAGGAAAACTGCATTGCCATCTACTCTTCAGATGTACTCTAGGGAACTAGGGAACTTTCCATCTGCCTTGACACTGAGATCTCCTATACTTGTCTCTCTGTTAGAATGTGAGCCCATTCATAATACGGACTGTTTACACTTTTCTATTTGTATATCTAATGTTTAGACATTTAATAAATACTTTTTTAGTCATCCAGTTACTCTTTGTCTCTGAATATTGATTTTTGGTAAAAGAACCTCCCTAGGTGATAGGATGCCTTCCATTTTAATAGCTATTGTCCATTCTTAATCTTACTTGATTCTAAAAGCAACCCTGTATGGTAGATAATAGTGGAAGTATTTTACTTTATGGATTAAGGAACTAAAGATGAAAAAAAGGGGAATAGCATGATGTCAGATCAGTCAAATCAGAACTTAGGTTTTTCTAAATCCATGACCAGTACCCAATTCACCACATCACCTTTGTCTACTAAGCCAGGCAATAAGGAGTTACGGTTCTTTATCTCTTGTTTCTCCCAGGATGGTGGTAATGGAATATAAGTCTAAATGGTCTGGGGAACCTTTTTGGCTAGCTGGATGTCCTGTGGGGAGGACTCTTGGGCAAAGGTTTACAAAAAAAAAAAAAGCCCTAATTTTTAGAGTTTATTCAAATCTGTCAAATTCTTTTCTAGGGAAAATGAACAGCTACCCACACCTAAGAGACTGCCCAAAGAAAGGTCTTATGAGTAAGAAGGCCCAGAATTCTATGCTAGTGACAGGTAAGGCTGTTTCTTGTCTGCAGAGAGGCCTGCAAGTGAGCTGGGAGGAAATTCAAGGGCCTCTGATTCCTTCTCTAGAATTTCTTTTTTTCCAAGCATGAGGGAGCCATCTATTGGTCAAAAGCAACTTGGATAGCACAAAACAAGGTTATGAATTCAAGGACTAGGGATGTTTACAGGATAATGGAAAGTTTTCTTATTTGGTTATGTTCTTTGATTTTAGATAATATAATGTTTCTGACTTGCCTTCATTTATATTTAGTCAGATATTGTATGCTGATCTTATAGACTCAGCTTTAGAGCTGGAAGGGAGTTTTGAGCATAGAACAAGGAAAGATGACATCGCTAGAGAACAGAGAAAAGGACTGGGTTTGGAGTCAAGAGAGTTTGGTTTCAGTTCCTCAATTTTCATTTATTACACATGCAACAAGTCACTTCACTCTCTTTGCCCCAGTGTCCTCACCTGTGAAATGACAGGATTTGGTTAGGTGATCCCTAAGGTTTGTTAAAGGTTCAAAAACTGAGCTCTTAAATCCCAACTTTAGGCTTAGAAGATATTATAAAAACAAATGAAAAAAAAAACAGGCAATGTCAGGAGCTGGAAAGGATCTTAAGAAGCGTCAGCAAGGGGAGCTCCTGGGCATAAATAGGTCTGTATTTAGATATCTTGCCTCTCAGAACAAGTCTTAGTAGCTAGTTGTAAAAGAACTACCTTTCTGGCAAGTGCTCTAGGTACAGATTTCTTTCAAACTTGTCATCATCAGGAATCCCTGCTTCACCACAGGGAATGTTGCAATCATACTTTCTCCTGCTTTTTGGATTGGAAAGGTTAGAACAAAAGTGGTTAGCCGTGAGTAGAAACTCAAGAAAAGTGAAGAGACCTCCAAGCAGCAATTAGCTTCCCTCTCAGATAAATTTGAACCTGAAAACTGGAGCAGATATGATTGCTAAGAAATTGTCTGTGATGTTTGAATGATCCTGGATAATGTGAGATGTGCCTCTGGAACGGCAAAGGCCAAAATGTTCTAATTTTGAAAACAAGCGAGAAAGGTGGGGTCTTGCAAATTATAGACTCATGCTCTTGACCTTTATTCCTTTTATTCCTGACAAAAATTGTAGAATCTTTTATTAAGGGATGATTTGTGAGCTCTCAAAAAAGGTCATAGTAATCACTAAAAGGCTTTAGCAAGGACTGGGTGTGCTCCGCTCATCTTATTTTCTTTCTGGATAGGGGGCTAGGCTGGGTGATCAGGATAATACTTAGGCAGCAGCAGCAGCACTCTTCTATTTTCATCTACTCCTCCTATTCCATCCTACCCTATGGAGCAAAGGGGCTTTGGCATGGTAAGAGTGCAAGAAAGGAACTAGATAAGAGCAAGTGATGTTGCTCTGGAGAGAAAGGGATGCCAATACCATTATTGGCTACATTACTCCTTGCATTACTTACTTAGCCTGACTGCTGTCCACTGACCTGTTCTGCAATGGACAGAAATAGCCAGAGGTCCCTGCCAGTGATGAGGCAGCTGAGACAGGGGAATGCACAGATGTTTCTGAACACCAATTTCCAATAGATTCCAGAGTCTGATGTCCTGGGCTGAGTTAAGATACTAATGCCAGATTTTGTCTTCAGTGAAATTTTCCTACTGGAAATGTGGGTTGAGCAATAGTATTCATCATTTTTCCTACTCATACAGGAGCAATTCTAGGGAACTTATCAATTCACTATACCACTTTCCATAACAGCTCTTCTAAGCCTTTTTTATCCCTCTTCAAATCTCCCATGGCTCCCCTTCCCTACAACCTCTCACCTGAGAATATTGAGAAAGGAAAGGAGACTATTCACCATGAAGTCCATCTACCTTCCTCTTCATCATCTCATCACTCAGAAGCCTTCTGCCACTATCTCCTTTTTTGTCCCTGACAAATGCAAAGAGGTGATTCTACTTCTTACTAAGGCAAACGCTTCTCCCTGCTCACGATCCCATTCTATCCTCTGTCCTCTAACATATTTCTCCTTTTGTCATTTTTACTCGCTCACTTTTCTTCCATCTCTCCCTGTCCATTGTATCCTTTTTTTACTGCCTACAAAGATGTCTATATCTACTCCATACTCAGAAAATTCTCACTTGATCCTGCCCTTGTTCTTATTGTCCTATGTTGTGGCTCAAAATCCCAGAAGGTCTTCTACAACATATGCCTCACTGTCTCTACTCTCACTCTCTTAACCTGCTATAAGCTGACTTTTGACCTCATCATTCCACCTAACTACCTCTCTCCAGAGTTACTAATGACAATTATTGTTATTTTAATTTTTTTATTATTTTATTCCCCCCAATTACATGAAAAGTTTTCAACATTTATCCTTTTGCAAGTTTTTGAATTCCCCATTTTTCTACTACCATTCTTCCCTCCCATCTCCCCTGGCAGTGAACATTCTGGTACACTTTGTACCTGTACAATCATGTTTAACATATTTCCAAATCAGTCAGGTTTTGAAGAAGGAATTAGAACTCAGAGGAAAAACCATGAGGAAAAAAAAACCATAAAAGAAATTTTTAAAGTTAGCATTATTTGTTTTGCTCTGCATTCAGAGTTCATAGTTTTGTTTTGTTTTGTTTTCCCTGGATGTGGGTGGCATTTTCTCTAACAGGTCTCTCAGGATTGATCTTAAATGACAAATCTAATGGTCTTTTCTCAATCCTCAATTCTCCTTGACCTCTTTGAAAGTGGAATGATCTGTCTTGAGAGATAATAGTTTTAAGAAGCTTGACTTGAGAGGTAGAGGTTCAATAAGAGGTTAAACAACCACTTGAAAATGTCAAAGAGATGGGGGCGGCTAGGTGGAGGAGTGGATAAAGCACCAGCCCTGGAGTCAGGAGTACCTGGGTTCAAATCCAGTCTCAGACACTTAATAATTACCTAGCTGTGTGGCCTTGGGCAAGCCACTTAACCCCATTTGCCTTGCAAAAACCTTAAAAAAATTTCAAAGAGATGTTTGTTCAGGTATAGTTTGGATTCAGAAGAAGAACTTTCTGAGGTTCCTTCCAGTTCTGATAGTCTGCATTTTTCACCCTCTTTTTTCCTTTCCTTATTGCTTGATCTTGTCTTTCACTTATGACCTTACAGCTGAACTCAATCTGCTTTCCAAGATGGCAATAAACTACTCTGATCAACATATTTTGCCTATGATAGAAGGGTATATATTGTCCTTTTGTCAATAAATAACAATGATTATTGTTTTGAATTTTATTAACTTGTATAAATGAAAATGTATAAATCAATATAGATAAAATTGTCATAAAAATATTTCTGACACAAGTTTACTCTCTATAATAGGTTTGATTTTCTGTGTATGTGTGTGCATGCATGTGTGTATATATGTGCCAGCAATGTGAGAAGAGGACATTAATGTTACATTCCAATGATATAGGAAATTACTGATTCATCCCAAGGATATAGGAAATTACTGATTCATCCACAGTGACTAATGAATGTTTATTGACTGACTAAATCTCTGCCAAAGATAATGGTGATTAAGTGATTTGCCTGGGTGGGGGTGGGGAGGAATTTCTTTGTACTATTTGTCCTCACCTTGTCAAATGGCACCTTACAGCAGAAGAACATGCCAGTGGGAGACACATGCTTGCTTTGGCAAGCACGTGATTTGCCTTCAATTTCTTGCTTTCCTTCTGCCATTTTGTTTCCTTTGCATAAGTGATCCTGAGAAATGGATATTTCCAGGCTTGGTGGTTAGATCCCCAAGTGCCCTCACTGTCACTACTATTTTCATTAAGTAGCATATAAAGTGATTTATAGTGTTTTATATTTTAATTACAGTCTCAGGAAGACCAAAAGCCTTAAAAATCCATAGGGGCATGATATAATAATGTACAGAATACTGAGTTTGAGTTAGTAGACTTGGATTCAAATTCTGTCTCCTGTTTGATCCCAGAAAAGTCACAACTCATTTTCTTTATCCTCTACAGTTTCAAAATTGGACTAGATGATATCTGAGATTCTTTCCACCTCAAAATTGATGATCATTTTGATTTTTCCTGATGCTGATAGTTGAAATACAATGAATGACAGATTGTAACCTCTCCCCATCTCTCCCAGCTAATGCCTTCCTTCTGAGATAACCTCTCATTTATACTGTGTGTGTCTGTATATGTGTGTGTGTATATATACATATATAGTTTACATGCTTCCTCCCCTATTAGATTATGAGTGTCTTAAAATCATGGACTGTTTTTGTATTTTTTTTATTCTCAATGCTCAATTTAAGACTTGGAAAATATTAGATGCTTAATAAATGCTTCTTGACTTACCATTAATTAATTAATTGTAGAAAGTCCATTTTCAAAGCCTGTACCTTACTTATATATGAGTTGGAGAAGCATTGCCTAGTGGTTCAGTATTATTTGTTTCCTCTTATAATCTGTCTGACTTTGATGTCTGCTATTGTAAAATGCAGATAATATTATAAAGAGAACTAACTCCTTAAACTACTATAACAATGAGAACTTTCATCAATTATTATTATTATTTTTAAAATTACTTTGGTTTTCCTTAAAGATCAAAATTGATACTATTCCTCTCCTCTTTCCCTGGGGAAGGTGGCAGAGATTGTCAAGTTCTGGATGAAAAGATATTCATTTTTGAGGACTTGGGACTTTGTAGAAATATTCAAACTTGACAGAATCTGGATTTTAAGTGGCATTAATATTTTGAAGCAAATAAAAGAAAATGGAATTTGATTCTATAAGATAGATTTGTCTTTTAGAATCAGACAAAAAAAATCAAGATGGAAACTACTGGTTAAATAGATGACTTCTGTTTTGTTTTCTGTGGCACAAGGCTGATCCCTAGTGGCCAGTGGTCTGAACTGTGTGGCAGCTCTGTATAGCTAACAGAATGACCCAGTGATTGTATACCAGTTATCTTTTAGCCTCCTCAGGGTGTTTGTGTTAGAATGGGAAGAGAGGAAGGAGCACACATTGTGGGAAAATTGTCAAGGAGTCTAATAGCAAATTTATATAATGCCTTCATTGAACTCATTCAATAAAAATAAAAATTCCCACAATGCTTTAAAATTTAATCAATCAATCAATATTTGTTTAGCTATAACTACTTGCCTGAAACTGTGCTAAGTGTTGGAAATAGAAAAATAGGCAAATGACAGTCCTTTTCTTCAAGGAGTTTAGTGTAATAGAAATATTTAAAAAAAGAAGGGAGATAGTATAATTAATAGGGATTAAGGAAGGATTCCTATAAAAGGTGGGATTTTAAAGAAACCAAGGAAGTTGCTATGTAGAATAGAGGAGGGAGAGTACTGCAGGCATGGGAAGATAGTCAAAGGAAAAAAGCTAAAGTGCTTTCCTCATCCCTTAACTGTGTAGAAGGTGGGGCAAGTATTCTCTTCCACACATTTTTATTTTTATTTATTTAATTTTTGTAGGCAATAAAGGTTAAGTGACATACCCAGGGACACACAGCTAGTCTGAGGCTGGATTTGAACTCAGGTTCTCCTGAATCATAAACCTATCATAAATCTATACCATAAACTATAAATCATAAATCTATGCCATAATTAACCCCAATTTTACAGAAGAGAAAATTAGAACTCAGAAAAGTGCATTTCAGGCTCTGGTGCCTGAAAGACATGAGTTCAAATTCCATCTTTGATACTTGACACCTATGCATCTTTTGATACATTCTTTAACCTTCTTAAGTCACAGTTTTCTCAATTGTAAAATGAAGTGTTTGGACTAGATGATTTTTTGATGTTCCTTCTATGTCTATGATTTTACAAACTCACCACAATAGAACATAAACTATAGAAGGTAACTTTGAGATCATTTAGAGCTCGTCTTTACAGAGGAAACAGAAATCCAGAAAAAAAGCATATGGCCTGCAACACTTCAGAACAGTTGAATAGTACAATTGATAGAGAACCAGGCTTGGGATCAAGAAGACCTGAGCTAAAATTTGAACTGAGACACTTATTAGCTATGTAACTCTGGGTAAATAACCTGACCCTATTTGCCTCAGTTCTTCATCTGTAAAAGTAAACCGGAGAAGGAGATGGCAAATTGCTTTAGTACCTTTGCTAAGAAAACCCCCAAATTAGGTGAAGATTCACCAACAACTAAGCCATCCTGCTGTTCTGTGGCAGAGCCTAAACCCAAATCCAGTCTGGCTCTCATTATATACCCCTGAGAAGGTGAAGGGATCACTTGCCTTGGGAATGTCTGAATGAATCCAGCACATTTACTAGGAGAGAATAGCACAAAATTGAGTACTGAAGCATGGCATTTTTAGCTCAAAACAGTAGCAGGGCAGCAGGGGCATATGAGCAGATCAATATGACAAGGTAAAATACAGACCCTTATGCTCACATTGTCCTGAATTACAATAAATGAGAATCAATAGGCTAAAAAAGCCATGAATACAATTAAGTAATTAAGGAATTGAGATTCTGTTGAGGTGCATTCATTGTTTATGGTTCAGGCTGCTTGGAGGACTCCATTTTCTGATGGCACCAAAATATCAATGAATAAATGAATGAATGAAAAAACACTAGGGATTTTGATTACATTAAATTAAAAAGCTTTTGCACAGACAAAACCACTGTAACCAAGATCAAAAGAAATGCAGTAAACTGGGAAATCACTTTACAACTAATGTTTCTGACAAAGGACTCATTTCTAAAATATACAAAAAACAGTCAAATTAAAAAAAAATCATTCCCCAATTGACAAATGGTCAAAAGATATGCAAAGGCAATTTACAGATGAGGAGATCAAAGCAATCCATAGTCATATGAAAAATTGCTCTAAATCTTTACTTATTAAAGAAATGCAAATTAAAGCTTGCTTTAATGACTTGCTGCTCTGAGGTACCACCTCACACCTCTCAGACTAGCCAATATAACCAGAAAGGATAATGATTGTTGTTGGAAGGGTTGTGGGAAATCTGGGACACTATTACATTGTTGGTGGAGCTGTGAACTCATTCAGTCTTTCTGGAGAGCAATTTGTAACTATGCCAAAGGGCAACAAAAATATGCATACCCTTTGATTCAGCAATACCACTACTGGGTCTATACCCTGAAGAGATGATGAAAAGGGTAAAAATATCACTTGTACAAAAATATTCATAGCAGCCCTGTTGGTGGTGGCAAAGAATTGGAAATCAAGTAAATGTCCTTCAATTGGGGAATGGTTTAGCAAACTGTGGTATATGTATGTCATGGAACACTATTGTTCTATTAGAAACCAGGAGGGAAAGGAATTCAGGGAAACCTGGAGGGATTTACAGGAACTGATGCTGAGTGAGATAAGCAGAACCAGAAGAACACTATACACCATAACAGCAACATGGGGGTGATGATCAACCTTGATGGACATGATCATTCCATCAGTGCAACAATCAGGGACAATTTGGGGCTCTCTGCAATGGAGAATATCATCTGTATCCAGAGAAAGAACTGTGGAGTTTGAACAAAGACCAAGGACTATTATTTAGGGAAAAAACCTGATATCTTATTGTCTGCTCTTGCTATCTCTTATACTTTATGTTTCTTCCTTAAGGATATGATTTCTCTCTCATCGCATTCAATTTAGATCAATGTATACCATGGAAACAATGTAAAGACTGACAAATTGCCTTCTGTGGGGGGTGGGGGGAGGGAAGTAAGATTGGGGGAAAATTGTAAAACTCAAAATAAATAAAATCTTTTAAAAAAAGAAAAAGAAAAAGAAAAAAAACTAGGGATAAAAATACAGAAAATTGTTGACTGAGGAAGCTTGCTGCATCCTAATAGGGAGAGACTATATATAAATACATGCATATATATACACATATGTTTGTATGTATATATGTATGTCTCAGGATTTCACAACTCTGGGCAGGTGGTATAGATCAAGATAGAAGACTGCAACTATGACAGTCATAGGAAGTTGAAGTCAAGGCTAATTTTTCCTTGCCTTAAGGCTCCCTAGATCTTAGAGGGAAGATCTAATTCTCTACTGATTGGAAGCAATCTTACCACTGGTGTCACCACTTACCTCTCTTAGGAAACTCTTTCTAGAATTTATATTCCTAGGATCATTCTAAGTCACATCAAATCAATGTGGCAGCTTAGAGTCAAGAGGTTTGGCTTCCAATTCTGACTCTGAAGCCTCAAGGAACCAAGATAGCTTGGCATGATGCAAGGAGCACTGAATAGAGTTAGAAAACTGAGGTTCAAATCCTGGTTTTTGTAATTTCTAACTTCTGGGCCTGACCTTGGACAATTCAATTTTCTTCTCTGAGTCTTATCCATAAAATAGTTATAATACTATTTATAGTATCACACTGGGCTGTTTTGAAGATTAAAAGTGCTACCATACTGTAAACACTGTAAAGATTTAGAGTAGAAAAAATGCAAGCATAGTGAATAGTGTTCAACTCTTCATGACTTGCTTTGGAATTAATAAGACCTGTGTTCAAGTCCTGATTCTGACATAACAGCTGTGGTCCTAAGTCAATTATTCTCTCATTTCCTTTAACATCTTTTAAGGTAACATGTTTTATGGGGTGGTAGGTGGTGCAGTAGATAGAGCACTGGCCCTGGAGTCAGAAGTACCTGAGTTCAAATCCGGTCTTAGACACTTAAGAATTGCCTAGCTGTGTGGCCTTGGGCAAGCCATTTAACCCCATTTGCCTTGCAAAAAAACCCCTTAAAAATAACATGTTATAATGGAGGAGAGGGTTTCTATATAGGGAATATAGAGAGGCCACAAGACCTTGACTTTTTTTCTCATATGATATGCATGATTTTCCAGTTTGATCCTCTTCATGGGATCATCCTCATTCTCTTGCCCATTAACCCCTTTCTCACCTTTTCTCCATCAGCAAGCATGTCTTAGTCAGGTAAACATAGGCAATAAAATTGACATTTCTGTGACATTTTTTATGTGAAATAATTTATATTTGTTGTCTCATTTGATTGTCCCCAGTGATATAATTATCCAATAACTTTACTTCTTACTACCTGTTTGCTCTTGCTCATATCATTTCAAGGCCCTCAGCTTTATCTGTAAGACAAGGTGATCTCTAAGGTTCAATCAAGCTCTAAATAACCAGTGATTCCTCTTTGATAGGTGAGAAAACTGATGCTCAGAGGTAGAACTATCTAAACTAGGTCATGAAACTTATAAAGAGATAGAGTCAGGAACTGAACACAAGGCTCCTGATTTCCCATACTGAGCTCTTTCTACCTTCATTGTTGAATTCCTAAATGATTATGTAGCTAGAAATTGAACTGAAAATGGCCAACATAGTGTGAAATTGGATTCCTAGAAAGTACAATGCTTGAAATTTTATTCTAAGAATTGATTTGAGTATGATTGACATAGCATAGCAAGGTTGAGTTTTATGTTGTTCTATGACTCATTCTAGTACCTATGGCAGTATTTATTTTACATGATCCATAGAAGTTGTAAGAGAGCATTCTTACAAAACTGTGTAAACAGGGTTTGTGAATTGAATTTCATTTCCCCATCAATTTATACCATTTTCCAAGATACCTTATCTTCATTTCTTTTTATCTTAAGTGGCCAGTGGCACCAAGATTTACTCCTACCCTTCACCCAGACCTCTTTGTTAAGCAGCTGATAATCCATTATCATGTTCCTAAATTGCCAGAAAATTGTAGAATTAAAGTAGAAATTCCATTCAGTTCAATTCACACAAAACTTTGGTTATACATCTATGATATTAGAGTTAAAAACCCCTTTGGGGGGTTTTTCTTGGTAGAAATAATGGAATGGTTTGCCATTTCCTTCTCTAGATCATTTTACAGACAAGGAAACTAAAGCAAACAAGATTAAGTAACTTGCCCAGAGGCACATAGTTAATAAGTACCTGAGGTCAAATTTGAAGTCATGAAGATGAGTCTTCTAGACCTCAGACCCTAATGATCTTTCCACTAGGTCCTCCCCCCTCCCCCCTTCCATTAGGCTATCCCTTGAATAGAAAGGTAGAAGTACTTTTGAGGGAAGATCCTATTGGATTTATAGCCATTTAGTCTGGGTTAGGAGTCCTGGCTGTCATGATTAGTATCTCTATAACAATGGACAAATCAGAAGTCTTTGTTAGCCTCAGATTTCTTTTAGGTAAAATAGGGAACATAGACTAGGATCACAGATTTTAGAACTACAAAGGACAATAAAGGATCCAATGCTTTCATTGTATACATTGCGAGTGACATTAGGTTAATTGGACCCCACCAATTCATTTTATTATATTATTATTCTTTCTTTAAATTTAATTTTTAAAATTTATTTAAGGCAGTGGGGTTAGATTACTTATCCAAGGTCACACAACTAGGCAATTATTAAGTGTCAGAATACAAATTTGAACTCAGGTCCTCCTGACTCTAGGGCCAGTACTCTATCCACTGTGCTACCTAGCTGCCCCCTACACTTTGTTACATTATACAGCCTTTGCTGGATAAAAAGGCATCTCTTAGGTTGCTGGATATGTATTCTAGATCCTTGGATGAGGGGTTTAGACTTTTGTTGGGATGACACAGAAACATCTTATTGGTTCCCAAGACTAGAAGGTTGTGTAGATGACTGGTCAAGAAGTGTCATGAGTATAGATTCTTATGACGAATATCACTCCTTCATATGTGGTCCACCAGAAGAAATGACTCTACCCTATTTTTGTTTTGTCTTTGGGGATCTGCCAAATTTCTTTACTTTTCATCTCCCCCAACAAGACTTGCTTGAAAAGCATATGATGTTAGCAACCAGCCTGTCTTTCCCAACTTCCTTCCCTAAGCATAGGTCAATTTACTAGAGATCCTCAAAATATAGTTATTTTCAGTCTCATGAGCTTAGTGTTCTAGATTAGATTTTGTTATTAGCTTACCAGATGGAGGAGAATCTCTTCAAAGAGAACATGAACCTACCAGGACCATCCCACAGATGAAGGACTAAAGAAAATCATGCTTGGTTGACAGGAGATCTCAGATCATTGAAAGTCTGAAATGAATGTGAACTATCTGTTCCAAAATATGGTAAATGAGCTTTATTTTTGTGATGTGGAGAAGATAATGATTATCACTGGAACAGGAAAGGGGTCAGTAATGGTCTTGAAGAGATATTGACCTTAGACTCAACACACCCATTTTTTGCTTATTTTCTATCACTTCTCCAAGTCAATATTGCTGGAGTTATACTACTTTTATACCCATAAGGCAGTTTCAATCACACAAGAGAAGGTCTGTAGGTTGAATTTGCTCTTTAATTTGTCTCTCTGGGGAGTACATAAGATGCTTCCTTCCATTTTTCAGCTCCAGACACTTTCTCTGGCTGTGCCCCAATGTCTAGAATTCCTTCTCTTCTCATCTACCTCATGGCTTCTTTGAATTCCTTCAAATCCCAGCTAAAATTCTACCACTTAAAAAGTTTTTTACAACTATTAATTTTAGTATTTTCTCTCTGTTAATTATCTCCTATATGTGTCCTGCTTACAGATTGTCTGTAACATATTTGTTTCCTTGTCTCCTCTATTAAATTGTGAAGTCCTTGAGAGTAAAAGCTGTCTTTTACCTCTCCTCATATTTCCAGCACTTGGTACCATGGTTGGGACATTATGTATATCTAAAAATGCTTATTGACTGATTAGTTTATCTGTTCAGGCAATAGGCATGCCCTATCATGGTAGGATCCATAAGCATTTGTTCATTTGTAGGCCTCTGAAAGTTAACACCCACTCCATACCATGAGTTATCAGAGTAGGATTTTAATAGGTAATCTTTTCTGTTGTACCTAATCCTAGTTAGATTCCATCTGCATTTTTTTTTGCTTTTGGTTGGTTTTGCATTTAAGGAAGGATATTCAAATGCTGGAATGAGTCTAAAAAAGAGTAACTAGTATACTGGAGAATCATGGTATATGAAGAATGGTAGAAATAATTGGGGTTAGTTAACTGAATAGAGAAGACTTGGGATATGATTTCATTTATCTGAAAAGATGTCATATAGAAGAAGTTGCTTTATAAGTGTTCTTGGAATTGAATTGAATTCTTGATTTCAGAGGACAGCAATAGCAGTGGTGGGTGGAGTTTTCAGTGAGGCAAATTTAGTCCCCTTGTAAGTAAAAATGCTTTCTACAATTACAGTTGTATGAAAATGGAATGGTCTATCTTAGAAGGCTATGATTTTCTCATTATAGTTAGTTCTCCTACAAAGTTCAGATGACCATTTTTTAGTATTTTCAAGATATGAGGAGATTTCTTGTCATGTAAGCACTTGTTCTGTAAGACTAATTGACTTTGGGGGTCCCTTTTCATTCAGAGATCCTGTATTTCTCTGTTTCTGGCTCATGAAAGAGAAAAAATGGAGACTTCTAGAGTTGGAACTGAGAATCACTGGGGGCCTAACACTGATAGGCCACGTGGAGACAAAACTTTTTAACAATAACTTTAGATATACAAACAGTCTGTGGACAAGATGACAGAGGAATATGGAATGGAGGGTGCAAAATTCTAGTATCTCAACTGAAGGTAATGATTGGGAAGGAATGTCCTTTAGGCTAGATCTCCAAGAATGGGAATTTGTTCTTTAGGGCCATCTGTAATCTTTTCCCAAGGTCTACACTTTGAACAATAATAGCCATTGAGTAAAAATGATGAGCCAAATCAACTAATGGCTATGGAGCTGTTTTTTTCCTTCATGTAATTGAAGGGATTGAAATGATTTCTTTAGAGTAGTTTTCTGAATTGAAATGCAAATCAGTTTCCTAGCAACCTTCTCTCTGACTCTGCCTTTTCCCTCCTTCCCTTCTTTGATCAACTGAAAATTAGTCCAATTATCTGTAGACTAGTACAGGTTTCTCAGAAGCAGAAAGGGCACTTAGGAAACATCCTTTTTTGGAGGCACAGCATGTGTGTCTGGGCCCAAGTTGACTAAAGAGTAACCAGGGACAGGAAAGCTACCATCTCTGTGTACTACAGCAGATGGTGATCCTATATCCCTCAAGACTAGCCAGACTTCTCATTTCAGAGAGAAACAATAGTTTACTACAATGGGAACCATATTTCACTATTAAAAAGGAGTTTTATGGTGTCCTAAAAAGATCTTTCTACTGAAACAAGGAGACTCTGGTGAAGTCTGGCATTTCCACTCCACTGTTGTTGTCGTTCAGTCATTTCATTCATGTCCAACTCTTCATGACTGTATTCGGAATTTTCTTGGCAAAAATTCTGGAGGGGTTTGTCATATCCTTCTCCAGTTCATTTTACAGATAAGGAACTGAGACAAACAGGATTAAGTGATTTGCTTAGTATCTGAGGCTAGATTTGAACTAATGAAGATAAGTCTTCCAGACTCCAGGCTTGGCACTATGCTACTTAGTTGCCTTGCAGTCTGCTAGATGGTATGATTAAGTTTCTTAAGTAAAATGAAAAAAAATTGACCTAGGTAATTGATTTCTCAGGTTCTTCCTGTCTCTGGTAATCTTTGTGGCAAGAAATCTGAAAATTCTAATATTCAATGTCCTCCATTCCTTCCAACTCTAACAATCAGCATATAATGAATGTTTTTTTATGGGGGGAGGGGGGATATAGTAGCGTGTGGATTGTAAGTTCAGTTCATATGGGAAACTCAAGATAACAAAATCCTCTTTATCATTCCATTTTACAATCTTCAGTTTATAGATTTAGAGATTTTCCTGGGATATTGACAGATTAAATGACTTACTTAGGGTGAAATAGCCAGTATTTGCAGATGTGAAACTTGAAACCAGAATTTTCTGACCCAGACTGGCACTCTAACTACTATAAAACACTGTCATAATGATTAATTAGTAGAAATGTAATAAGAATGATGACTCTTTTCTGCTTGAATAAAAGTATAGAATTTATATAATATAGCAGAAAATATAGCATTTATATAGTGCATTATGGTTATAAAATCCTTTACAAATATCATCTCATTTTATCATCATAATAACCCTGAGAGGCAGGTGCTGTTATTATCTTGATTTTTCAGATGAGGAAACAGAGGCAAGTGAAGGTTAAGCAACTTGCTCAGGGTCATATAGGAAGTATCTGAAATCAGATTTAAACTTGGCTCTTTCTTAGTACAGATCTAACACTTTATCCACTGTGCCACATAACTGCTCTTAAGGAGATGTTATAACACAGTCAAGGGGGAAAAATGGGTCTGATCTCTTCCCTGTCTTTTGTAAAGAAGTAGCTATAGAATAATTTGAGTTAGTTGGACAAATCACCAGAATATAATCAATTAATTTATGAATGAAAAAGCATTTATTAAGTTTCAATTGTACTAGGCATTGATGACAATAAGGATAACTGAAATAGTTCCTACTTTCAAGGAGCTTACCTCGGACAAGACTTGTCAATTTAATATGTTCATATTTTCCAGGAGGATGAGAAATTTGACAAGGGCTTACTTGGAAATTTGGTAACTATATTGTCCAATTGAAATATTTCAAAAATAGTAATGTATATTGAAGAGAAACAGATGAGGAGGTAGGGACATAGTGAAAAAGGGAGGGGAAATCTTAGTTAAAGGAATAATATCTACTGAACTAAATCAAATGACTGAGGTTTGGATTTTTATATTAAACCAGAAAACAAAACAAAACAAAACCACAATGACAATGTCCCAGTGAAAGATGAAAGGAATTGATTTCTACAACATCAGAGACTTTGAATTGATTTAGAAACAATGGAGTTGCAAAATTTTTGGTATGCATCTTGAAGAAACATATTTCATTCCTATTTAGATGTACTCACCAGGCCTGAATTCTCTTTATAAAAATATATGTATGTGAATTAGTATTCTTCATTCTGACCAATCAAATCCAAAGGAAAAAACAACCTATAGACTGAACACTACATGTTAGAAACTCTTTCAAAAACTATATGGAGAATAAACTGATGGTTGATTAGAAATAGGATCAAAGGTTTCAGTAATTTATTTGACTGTGTCTGTTATACATTTAAGGGGCAGCTAGGTGGTGCAGTGGATAGAGCGCCGGCCCTGGAGTCAGCAGTACCTGAGTTCAAAAATCTGGCCTCAAACACTTAATAATTACCTAGCTGTGTGGCCTTATGCAAGCCACTTAACCCCATTGTCTTGCAAAAACCTAAAAAAAATCTGATATACATTTAATAATTTTAAAATATTATGTTCATATTATATAGTTTTATTTGAAAAATTAGTTGATTTTATTTTATTTCTTCTTTGTGGTAAACTCGGGAATTCATTTGCCTGCAACTGAATAGGAAGCATTGAAAGTCAAGGTATGTAAACACTGAAAAAATGTAGAAAGCCTCTATATAGGGGGGCAATTTGTGTACAATGCATTTAGCATAGACATATATTTGCATATAAACACATGAACACATATAAACACATACATAAATATACACACAGGGTGATTTTTTCCCCATTTTTAGGTTTATTTATTTATTTTTAGAGTATTACAATAATCTTGTTGTAAGAATAAGCATAAACCCCCTTCCCCCCTAAAAAAGAGAAACCTCAAGAATAGTGAGAGAGTGTACTTCAAAAGTGTACTTCAGTCTGTGTTCAGATTCCATCATCTCTGTCTCTGGAATGAGTTGCCTTCTTTATCATAAGTCCACCAGAGAAGTTGCTTCACTATTTTCCTCACAGTTGCTATTTTTAACTGTATTTCCCTCCACTCTATTCCTCCCCACTCTCATTTATTCTGTTTTCTCTCTCTCCTTTCACCCTGTTTCTGTTCATAAGTATGTGGTATCTAAGTACCCTCTCCCATGATCTTCCCTTTCTTCTATTACCTATTCCCCCCTTCCCTCCCCCCCATTCCCCCTATTCCATCCATTTCCTCTCATTTTTCTCTAGAGTAAGATAGATTTCTATACTCTATTAAGTGTGCAAGTTATTTTCTCTCTGAGCCATTTCTGATGAGAATGAAGGCTCACTCATTTCCCCTCGCCTTTCTCCATTACATTCCATTGCAAAAGCTTTATCTTGACTCTTATGTGAAATATCTTAGCCCCTTCTTCCTCTCCTTTCCCTTCCTCCCTTTAATACCCATTGACTCCATCTTATTACTATATTATACCATTATATTCAACTCCTTCCTGTGTCTTGTCTATATATGCTCCTTCTAACTGTTCTTATGAATGAGAAAATTCATATGAGTTATCAGTATCTTCTTCCCATGCAGGAATGCAAACAGTTCAACATCACTAAGTTCCTTATAGTTAGTTCTTCTCATTCACCCCCTCTATAGTTCACCTGAGTCATGTACTTGTAGATCAAACTTTCTGTTCAGCTCTGGTTGTTTCAATAGGAAAATTTGAAAGTCCCCTGTTTCATTTGAAGTCCATCTTTTCCCCTGAAAAATCATGGTCAGTTTTGCTGGGTAGTTGATTCTGGCTTGTAAACCAAGATCTTTTGCCTTCCTGAATATCATATTCCAAGTCCTATGAGCCCTTAATGTAGAAGCTGCCAAATCCTCTGTAATCCTGACTATAGAGCCATGGTAGATGAACTGTTTGTTTCTGGCAGCTTTTAGTATTTTCTCTTTGACTAGGAGTTTTGAAACTTGGCTGCAATATTCCTAGGAGTTTTTCTTTTGGGATCTCTTTCAGAAGGTGATTGGTGAATTCCCTCAATTTCTGTTTTACCCTCTGCTTCTAGGATCTCAGGACAATTTTGCTGTATTATTTTTTTTCTTTTTTTAAGGTTTTTGCAAGGCAAACAGGGTTAAGTGGCTTGCCTAAGGCCACACAGCTAGGTAATTATTAAGTGTCTGAGGCCAGATTTGAACCCAGGTACTCCTGACTCCAAGGTGGGTGCTTTATCCACTACGCCACCTAGCTGCCCCTGCTGTATTATTTCTTGAAAAACAAAGTCTAGGCTCCTTTTCTTGTTGTGACTTTCAAGGAGCCCAATTATTTTTTGAGGTCAGTTGTTTTTCCAAATCACATTTTCTTCTAATTTTTGATTCTCTTAGTATAGTTTTATTTCTTACTGATTTTTCACAAAGTCATTGGCTTCCTTTAGTTCCATTCTACATTTGTCTTCAGAGAGATTTTATATCTCCTTTTCCAGTTGGCCAGTTCTACTTTTTAAGGCATCCTTCTCCTTATTTGCCTTTTGTTTTGCTTTTTTCCATTTTCCTAAACCGGTTTTTAACATTTTATTTTCTTCAGTATTTTTTTTGCATTTCTTTCACCAGGCTGCCAACTTAGTTTTCATGACATTTCTGCATCGCTTTCATTTCTTCTCCCAGTTTTTCCTCTTCCTCCTTTAATTGCTTTTCTTTTTTTTTTTTTCTTTTTTAGGTTTTTTGCAAGACAAATGGGGTTAAGTGGCTTGCCCAAGGCCACACAGCTAGGTAATTATTAAGTGTCTGAGACAGGATTTGAACTCAGGTACTCCTGACTCCAAGGCAGGTGCTTTATCTACTTTGCCACCTAGCCGCCCCCTTTAATTGCTTTTCAAAGTCCTTTTTGAACTCATTCATAGCTTGAGCCCATTTTTTTTTATTTCTCTTGGAGGTTTTGGATATAGAAGATTTGACTGTGTCATGTTCTGAGCATGTATTCTGATCCTCCATGGGACCAAAATAATTTTTTGTGGTCAGATTCTTCTTTTTCTGTTGTTTACTCATTTCTTTAGCCTGTGACCGATTTACTGCACTTCCAAGGCTTTGGAGGGTTTTTGGGACACCCTACAGGGACCTTAATTCCTCCAAGGTCTTATGAAAGGGTCTGACTGTTCTCTTGCCTATGCTCTGGTATGTGGATGATCACAGATCTTCCCCTCTACCCTGGAGCTGTGAGGAGGATCCCTGAAGTCCTGCCCAGGGAGAGCAGAGGGACCTCTACAGTCTCCTCTGACCCCCTTACTGTCTGTGGGCTGAGAGCTCTGGAAGTGTGGGGTGGCTTCCCCTATTCTTGCTGTAGGTTCTTATTGCAAGGCTGCTCTGAGGCTGGTGCTCCCCTCTGTACTCACTCTGGTGTGGCAGAGTTCTCTCAGCACCACTCCAGGCTGTCCCTGGTGATCCCTGGGTCAAAAAGTCTGGAAATCACCCCCTCTGTCATGGTCTCAGGTGCCCCCAGAAACCCAGGTACCACATGGGCTCTTCCTGGAAGATTGGGTCTGGTTTGCTCTGGTCTGGCCACACTGTGCTATGGCTGCACTGCAGCTTTTTCCAACTCCCAGTGAAACAGACCTTTCTTGCGGATCTTCTAAATTGTCTTGAACTGAGAAATTGTATCACTCATTCTTTCTGTGGGTTCTGCCCCTCTAAATTTTGGCTAGAGTCATAATTTGATGGCTTTTGGAATTTGGGGGGGAACGAGTTTCTGGGAATTCTGCCTTCCATCCCCCTTCCACATGGTGATTTTTAGGGAAGACAAGAGTACTTGGATGGATCAGAGATGACCTCATGTAGGAATTGGTGTTTAAGCTTAGCATCCAAGCAAAGATGCCAAAAAATTGAGGGGAGGGAGGAAAGTATTCCAGCTTGAGGAATTGTTTGTGTAAATGCATGGATATGGGAAATGAAATGTGAGGAACAGTGAGAAAGCCAGTTTGACTGGACTAAAGGGTAAATGGGGGAATTTATAAGACTGGTATAGGAGCCAGGTTATGAAGAATTTTATATACCAAGAAAATGGGGTCTTTGATTCAATTTCTGGAAGGCAAGATAGTGGAGTAAGGAGTAAATTGCTGCGGCTCTCTGATATTCATCTTCAAACAGTCATAAAGCAGCACCCAAAAATAAATCCTGGAACGAAAAAAGAGAGAGTGCAATCCATGATAGGAAGCATCCCAAAATAGTTAGCTGCCAGCCCTGTTTTTGTAAACCAGTGGTAGATACTGAACTGCAATGTGGTGGAGCAGGGAAGTGCCAATACCAGGACCCCATAGACCTCAGCATAGCTAGGGGAATGGGCCAGTTCTAACTCTGAGAACCACAATATGGGTTTCAGCTTAGTCATGGACAAACAGGTAAACATCAGCTCTATGGGTGCCTCAGCAAACAGGCATCCAGTGGGGTTGGGAGGTGAGTTTGAAGATGGAGAAGAGTCATAGGCTTATGTGAGCCCTGGGCAAACAGGCAGCCTTAAGTGGCCAGATCACAATATGGTTCAGTATAGCCCTAGGCAAAATTCCCCTCCAGCTTCAGTCCATAACAGACATCGGCTCTAGGACCTTTGCATAGCACCAAGTTAGCAGCCAGATGCCTATGACCTCCTGCAGCACTAGCTATCCTTAACCTCACCCTATCAGTTCAGCACCAGACATAAGAGCCACCCTTGAGTTTCAGAGCAACATCAGGTAAATGGCCAGGGCCTGCAACCCCTAGCAAAAGAAGTGTGAGTAATGCCCCTTTCACTCTGGGAGCAGAGCTCAAATTTGAAAGAAAGGATAAAGCCCCCCCAAAAGATGAGAAAAAACAGTAGAAAAGAATCTGACCATAGAATATTATTGGAAAGATCAAGACAAAATCAGAAAAAGATAGCAATGTCAAAACACAAAACAAAAGTGAATTCTACCAAAATTCAGCGAATAGTTCATTCCAATTTTATGTAAACTATTTGGAAAAATGGGTGATACCTAAACCAGGATGAGCTAAAACAGAGAAAGAAAACTATAGACTAATTTCCCTAATGAATGCCAGCAAAAAAAATTTGATCAAAATACTAACAAAATGATTACAGCAATATATCACAAGGATTATAGACTATGATGAGGTAGGATTTATGCCAGGAATACAGAGTTGTTTCAATATTTGGAAAACTATCAACAGAATTGACCACCTCAATAACAAGTCAACAGAAATGATGTGATTATCTCAATAGATGCTGAAAAAACTTTTGACAAAATACAGAACCATTCCTATTAAAAACAATAGAGAGCATAGTAATAAAGGGATAATTCCTTTAAAATGATAAGCAGTACTTATCTTAAACCCTCAGTAGATATTATCTGTAATGGGAAATGACCTAATAAACTGTGGTATATGAAGGAAATGGATTACTATTGTTCTAAAAGAAATGATGAACAGACAAATTTTAGAAAAACTTGGAAAGACCAATATGGACTGATGAAGTGGAATGAGCAGAATTGGGTAAATATTGTACACAGTATCAGCTACAGTATATTATGATCAACTATAATTGATTTAGCTCTTCTCAGCAACACAATGATAGAAGATAAGTTCAGAGGTCCAAAAAAGGAAAATGCCATCCACATCTAGCTAAAGATCTGATGATGTATGAATGTAGATTACAGCATATTTTTTCACATATTTTTATTTTGGTGTTTCTTTTTTCATAACTGTGACTGATATGAAAATGTATTTTATATGGTAGCATATGAATAACCTATACCAAACTGTTTACCATTTTCTGAAGGGGGAGGAGAGAGGGAGAAACATTTGTAACTCAAAATTTTGTAAAAAATGATTTCTAAAAATTGTTTTGACATGCAATTGGAAAAAAATAAAATATTTTTAAAAAAGTCTTCACAAGAAAATAAAAGGAGTCTGTCTGATCTTAAAGGAATATACTAGAGTTTGTTGAGTAGGGGAGACCTGCAGTTAGACCTGTACTTTGGAAACATCTCTTAGGAAAAGGAACCTTGGGTAGAAAGCAAGAATATTCTTGTTTTTTAAGATTTTGAATTGTTTAAATTTTGAGAGTCAATAGTCATCTAATGTGAGTACAAGATATGATATATAGGGATGAGAGGAGAAAATGGAAGCATTTATTCATTCTAACTTTGTATGACATTCAAGACAAGAATAGCACAGGAAGAAAATTTTACTGCATCACTTAGAATCCATTGACATGGTAGGAGAGGTACTGTAAGAAATTTGTGAACAAAAGATTTTCAAAGAATTAGAGGCTCTCTGATCCTAAGATTGGTACCAAGATGTGCTTTCAAGCTGAAAGACAGTAGGAAAGTGAAAGAACTCCAAGTAGTCATTCCATATGAATCACTCATGTTAATCAGTCTCACATTCAAATTTGTCATTGAAAATCAACATGTATTTTGGTGTTGCAGAGACACATTGAGTTTTTTCCCAAACAAAATAAAAAGTTAATATAATTCAATGAGAAATTTTGATAGTTATTCCAGTTCTTCCCTTAATGAATTATGGAATCTTGGTGAAAGCACTTCCTTTTTGTTAGACTTCAGAGTCCTTATTTTTAAAAAGGAAGTGAGGAATTCAAGACATTTTTAATTTATCCTTCCTAATCTAGAGAGAGAGAATTTGGCCTCTGGGGAAGTTTACAATTATAATATGCTAAAAAGTAGTGGAATTGCAGACATTTCCAGAGGTTTTGAGCTATAGGTGTGGAAAAATGGTATCAGTAGCTGAGCTCCTGGATATTCGTATAGCAGGTGATGGGAATGGAGCACTGGAGAAGAGTTAGTGGGATCTACAAGTAGTGAGCACCACTTTATGTAAACTAAGAGGAACACAGGATAGTGAGTAGTAAACCTGGATTTTCTTCTTTCTCTAAAATCCCAATCAGGATAGTATTTAAAGTAATAGAAATTGTATCATCTCTGGATAGAATGTTGCCTGTTAGGAAGGAAGGATCTCCTGATTGTCTTTGGATTTGGATATTTTAATTTTTAAACAAAAGATCTATGTTTTGACTTGTGAACTTCAGTGTTTGCAAGGGGATGCTTATGACTACTCATAGGTATTGAGAGCTACTAATATTTCTAAATTTCACCTACATAGGGAGTAAGTGTTAAAAAAGGGAAAGGTCTCCAAATTGTTCTTGTACCCTTAGATGAAAAGGAAGCCTCTCTTGTGATAATAATAATTATATTAAATAATAATAATATTAATATTTGAATTTAACACTTTCACCCTCTATATGTAATATTTGCTGCTATTATGAATCATCATAATTAATGAAAATGGTCATATTCTTTTTTGTTTGTTTGTTTTTGCAAGACAATGGGGTTAAGTGACTTGCCACCATCACACAACTAGGTAATTATTAAGTGTCTGAGTTCACATTTGAACTCAGTTCCTTCTGACTCCAGAGCCGTACTGTACTGTACTACCTAGTTGCCCCAAAATAGTTATATTCTACCCCAACTGCCACTTCTGTCAATGTGCATAGGCCTTGTATATTCCATTCATGTGGATAGTAAAATGAAAACCTACTACAAAAAGTGAATTAGTGGATATGCAGAAATGACTCTTATGCTATTCCAACTCAAAGGGCTTCTGTAGACAATAAAATTTCATTATTTGTCTCTCCATCCTCCCCAAGGACTAATGAGTTGTTCTTTGCTTTCTCTTTTCTTAAATTTAGCCTTGGCACAGAAGAGAATTAAAAGATTTCTTTAACTAGGGTCAATATAACTAGATCTTTAATTAAATGATTCCTTTCTTATTGTAGGGTCCAATGGTTTACTCACACTGTTCTGAAGCATTGAATTATCCCCAATTTCTTATACCATAGAAAAGTTGAAATTTTTAAATACTGTTAAACGAACTGAACTCCAGAGTTTGATGGTCTCTGAATGGTTCCTGTTTATTCTCAAGAAAAGAGCAGAGGGGGAAAAGGAATCAATAGCTTGTTCTCTCTATGGATTTTCTGCTCATTTTACATAGCTGGCTTGATACTGCTGGGTCCTGGTTTATATTCGTTTCCTTTCTACTGGGATTTTTGAAAAACTTGAGGTAACTATCTGAAAAAAAGTTACATTTTATTCTTCTGGGATCACTATCTCTCAAAAGAATTTTTTAAAAAATGATAAAACCGTGGGATATTAAAGCTAGAAAAACTAGAATATAAAACATAAAATATATGGAATGTGAAATATAAAAAGTAGAATGTCATAACTAATTGGGACATAGAACATAAATGTTACAGGTAGAAGAGAACATGGGACAAGGAATATCAGATCTGAAAAGGACTTTAGACTTTTAGACTTTATACAATGTTGTGTATAATTTTAGAGCTGTGAAGAAACTTTTGCAATGTGTATTTACTTATTCAAATTTACTGCTGAAAAACATTTCTTTTGATGTTAGAGATACACAGTGAGTTTATTAAAAACAAAAAAGTTAGTATAATTCAATGAGAAAATCAATAATAATTCCAGTCCTTCCCTTAACAAGCTATGTAATCTTGTTCAAAGTACTTCCTTTTGTTAGACCTCAAGGTCTAGCTATAAAATGAAGATGTTAAGTTGGATGTCCTTTGTTTGACTTTTTATTTTCTAAGGTGCTTTCTAACTCTAACACTTCCAGGTCTGGAATTCTATGTTCTTAGTTCCCTTCCACCCTGACAAAGAATAGAAAATTAAAGCTCTGAAGTTAATTTTTTATCACCAAAATTTTACATCATAAATCCCCCTTTCTATTTGACTTTCTATGATTTTGTTATGATACATATCTTCCCAATTTTCATGGAAAAATGTAAAAAGGTAGGTCTCCAAGATCTATAGCAACAGAATAAAACAGCTAATTTTTAAAAAAGATTAATCAACCAAAAAAGCAATTATGAAATATCTTTTTGGTGGCAAATTTGACAAACACAGGGGATTAAAACATTTCTATCTTCAAGGAGCTACTATTCTATCAGTAAAATTTAACTTGTTTTTGGATTTGGGAGAGTCACTAGCAGTTGAAGGGCTTAGCAAAGCCTCCTATAAGACTTGGGTGGTGATTCTGGTCAGCATGATAGTTCAATCTTAAATGGAAGATCAATGAAACAACTTTGAAGAAGTTCTAAGAATATGTTCATCATTCTGGCTGGTTTTTTCAGATGTTGCCTACTCCAGTTTTTTTAAAAGATTTTATTTATTTTTTTATTTACACACATTACTAAAATATTCTTGTTTGAAGAGTAAACATAATACCCCCCCATAAAAATATAAAACCTCATGAGAAATAAAGCAAAAGAAAGAGAAAAAGATGTGGTTCAGTCTATGTTCTGATACTATCAACTCTGTCTCAGGTGGATCATATTCTTTATCATAAGTCCATCACAGAAGTTACTTCCATATTTTTGCAGTTGCTATTGCTGATTGTAACTTCCTCCATCTATTGCTTTTCACTAACATCTAATATATTTGCTCTCTCCTTTCATTCTGTCCCTCTTCAAAACTGTACTGTGGGGCAGCCAAGTGGTGAAGCAGACAGAGTACCAGCCCTGGGGCCAGGAGGCCCCAAACCTACATCCAACATCAGAGACCCAGTAACCACCCAGCTCCATGGTCCCAGATAGGCTACCCAATCCCAGCACCATGCAAAAAGTAAAAAAGAAATTATATTATATCTGACTACCCTCTCCTATGATCAAACCTCTTCTCTATCACCCACATCCCTGCCTCCCTGTCCCTCTTCTCTCCTTTTTCCTCTAGATGTCTATACCCTATTGAGTGTTGTTGTGTCATATGTATTCCAGACTAAGAGCAATGAAGGGTTAACACAAAAATAGTTATGTGCTTTAACCAGCAAGATGTACTTCAGAGCTTAGATAAGGGAGTAGCTGCATGTCTGAGCTAACAAGGTGTATTCCCAGGCTCAGATAGATAGCGCATTCTGGGATAATTACCTTCTGCACTTTGTTTATCAAATCACTGGTTCTCAAAACAGTCTTCACTCCGTTTATCAAAACACTGTTTGGTTCTCAAAACAATCACCTAAGACATACACAAGGATATGCATGTGAAAAAAAATGCTTGCTAAAACGCTTATGTAATTGGTTACGTAAATATAGAGTATAAAAGTATGTATCCTGTGATCAATAAACGAACCAGCTTATGCATCATATTGATGTCGGCCTGAGTTCCCTCCTCCGGACTCAACAGAGTGTGAATGCCGCTTCCTCTCTGAGTCATTTCTGATGAAAATTAAGGTTCCCTCATTCTTCCTTACATTCCCCCATTCCATATCATTGCAAAAGCTACATGAAATATCTGTATATAAGATAACTTAGCCTATTCTACCTCTCCTTTCTCTTACTCCCAGTACATTTCCCTTTCACCCATTGACTCCATTTTTACAATATTTCTTCAAATTCAACTCTCTCCTGTGCTTCATCTACAAAAGTTCCTTCTACCTGCTTTATTAAATGAGAAGGTTCATATGAGTATTATCAGCATCATTTTTCTATGCAGGAATACATGCAGTTCATCATCATTAAGTCCCTCATAATTTACTCTTTTCCTCCACTCTATGCTTCACCTGAGTCCTGTATTTGAAGGTCAAACTTTCCGTTCAGCTCTGGCCATTTCAACAGGAACATTTGAAACTCCCCTATTTCATTGAAAGTCCATCTTTTGTCCTGGAAGAGGCTGTTCAGTTTTGCTGGGAAGTTGATTCTTGGTTTCATTCCAAGTTCTTTTGCTTTTTGGAATATTATGTTCCAAACCCTATGAGTCCTATGTGATCCTGACTGCAGCTCCACAATATTTGTATTGTGTCCTTCTGCCTGCTTGTAATATTTTCTCTTTGACTTGGGAGTTATGGAACTTGGCTATAATATTCCTGGGTTTTTTTTTTTTTATGGATCTCTTTCTGAGGGAGATTGGGGGATTCTCTCAATTTCTATTTTACCTTCTGCTTCTAGGATATCAGGGTAATTTTCCTGTAAAAATAAGAGCAAGACTCATTCCTTGATCATGACTTTCAGGTATCCAAATAATTTTTAAATGACCTTTCTTGAATATGTTTTCCAGATCAGTTTTTTAGGTTTTTGCAAGGAAAATGGAGTTAAATGTCTTGCCCAAGGTCACACAGCTATGTAATTATTAAGTGTCTGAGGCTGGATTTGAACTCAGGTACTCCTGATTCTAGGGCTGGTGCTCTATCTAGCCGCTTCTATCAGTTGTTTTTTTCAATGAAATATTTCACATTTCATTCTTTTAGTGTTGAAGTATTGTATCATGATTTCTTGCAAAGTCATTAGCTTCCTTTAGTTCCATTCTACATCTGAAGGATTTGTTTGCCTCAGAGAGCTTTCTTATTTCCTTTTCCATCTGTCCAATTCTGCTTTTTAAAGTATTCTTCTCCATAATAACTTTTTGAACTGTTTTATCTATTTGACCTAAGCTAGTTTTTGACATGTTATTTTCTTCAGCATTTTTCTGTATCTCCTTGACTAAGCTACTGATTTCATTTTCATGTTTTTCCTGCATCTCTCTCATTTCTTTTCCTAATTTTTCTTCTGTCTCCCTTACTTGATTTACAAAATCTTTTTTGAGCTCTGTCATAGCCTGAGCCCAGCTTCTAAATTTCTTGGAGTCTTTATATGCAGAAGCTTGGATTTGCTCATCTTCAGACAGAGTATTTTGATCTTCCACGGGACCAAAGTAATTGTCTATGGTCAAATTCTTTTTATTCTGTTTACTCATTTCCCCAGCCTGTGTCTGGTTTTGGGGTGCTTCCTGAACTTTTGAGTATTATTGGGACAACCCCACAAGGACTTCAGTGTGTGAGGCTCTGACTGCTCTCCTGGTCTATGAATGACCACAAGCTCACCCTTCTGCCACAGGACTGTGGGGGGAGGGTCCTGCTCTATGGGGGGCCTAGACTGTGATCAGGGTCTGAATGTGGTCAGAAATCCATATTCCTATTCCAGGGACAGAGGACAGACCTCAGCAGTCTCCTTCCATTTCCTTGCGTTCCATGGGCTGAGCACTCAGGGCACAGCTACCTGGAAGCTCCTGCTGGGTGACCCCACGGGCCTACTTTCATTTCTTAGATCTGTGCTGCCCCTACTGTGCTGAGTGCCATGGCTGTGCTGAGGGCCTGGGTTTTATGCTTGCTCTGGCAGAGGTCTCCCTGCTGGTCTTCCAAGTTGTGCTTGGGGCTCCCTGGGTTGCAGATCAGGAAACTGCTTCTGTTGTCAGAAACCACTGCTCCCAGGCAGCCTGGGACTGTTCCTGGGAGGCTGAACTTCCTTTGCTCTGGTGCAGCCACACCTCCAATCCCATGGAACAGAGTTTTTCCACTATTTTCCAGGTTACCTTGGGCTGGAGAAGTATCTCACTGTATCTTTCTATGTGTTCTGTCTCTCAAAAATTTAGAGTCATAATTTTAAGGTTTTTGAAATATTTAAGAGGTTTTCTCCTGCAGCCATCTTGGCTCTGCCCCCTCAGTCAATTCCAGTTTTAATAAATACATGGGTATTTCTTCACCAAGGATAATTTGACTCAGAGTTTTGGCCTTAAACTTTTTTTAATAGATTTTTTTATTTTTTCATTCATATGCAGATATATAGTTTTAAGTTACAAAGTTTCCTTCCACCCTTCCTTCTCATCCCCCTCCTCTCAACTGGAAACAGTCATGTTTGCATTGTACATACACATTTTGATAAACATATTTACATATTAGTTGTTTTTGGTATGAGGAATTAGAATTAAGGGAAAGAGATACATAAGAGATAATTTTTATAAAGTGTTCATCAGATTTTGAAAGGTTTTTTTGGTATATGTGTTTTGTTTTATTTTTTGTTTTTATTCCTCTGGATGGGGATAACATAGTCCATTGGCAGTCTAATATAATTGTCCTAGCTCTCTGAATTGCTGAGAGATTGGCCTTAATCATTAAACAGGATGTCAAAGAGCACTTAAAATGATCTATTTTTTCTAGGTATTGAGAAAGAAAATAAAAGGAAGTGAAACTTATTAAGCAAGATGAAGAGAAAGCTGAATAGTCATAATAATTTTTTCATTATACATGAAGACATAATGTGAGTGATTGAATAATTTTTTCCTAATATTTTTCTTTCAGTTTTTAAACAATAGTATTCTCTTTTTTCCAAGTACATGTAAAGATAATTATTTACATTCATTTTTATAAGATTTTGAGTTCCAACCTTTTCTTATTCCCTCCTTTCCTCCCTGCTCCCAAAGACAGTAAGAAAGATGATAACGTTTATACATGTACAATCATGTTAAACACATCTCCTCATTAGTCATTTTGTAAAAGAAGAATCAGAACAAAAAGGGAAAACCACAAGAAGGAAAAAACAAAGAACTAAAAACTGTAAATTGGCTTTAATCAGCATTCAGGCTCCATAGATTTTTCTTTGGATGTGGTTAGCATTTTCTATCATGAAATTGTCTTAGATCATTGTACTGTTGAAAAGAGCTAAGTCTTTAGTTATGGAATAATCATTCAACAATGTTGCTATTACTGGGTACAATGTTAGAATAAGTGAATACTTTAAATAAAAAATAGGATGAAAGAGAATGTATTTGAATGGAATCAGGAAAGATTTGGGTTAGATATGCTCCTTCTACCTTTTTGCATTCACTGAGACCTGTGTCCCATGGTTTGGTTGTTGTCTTTCATGCTTAAATAGTATCAAAATGACATCACAATGTCAGGATCAAGGTAAAATGTGTCTAGCTTTGGCTAATCAGACAAATCAGAAGGTTCTACCACTGATCAGTCCATATAGTCTATGTGAACATTTTAAGAGGAGATGTCGCTAAATTTGCACATCTGACTTTTTTTGAGTTACTAAAATTTGACTTTGCTCATAGAACACAGTGCCTTTGATGGTCAGCCTTTCCACTAGCTCCTTTTATTCTTTTCTCCTTTCCCTTCCCTCATTGACCCTTTTAGGGGAACTGAGATATTCATTCCTTCCTTTGCCATTTCCAGACTCTCTTTACTGCCATCACTCAATAAATCCTTTGAGTTTCACCCAATCCAAATTCTCATTGCAATTATCTACTCCCCATCCCCTGCCATCTCCAGGATATTCTTGGGTCTTTCTCAATAAATTCACTGTCTATCTTGTAGTCTCTCTTCACTCAGCTCCTACCCTTATACTAGGGGAATCATAGCACACATATTGGTGATCCCTTCACCACTCTAACTTTTTTGGTTCCTCAACTCCCATGTACCTCTATGCTACACATAGGCTATACACAGAAATGATCCTTTCCTTGCTTTTTTCTTTCATACACAGTTATTATGATTTTATGTTCAAGAATTTCAATTTTTTCCCTCTGGTTATAATTTTTCTTGACTCTCAAATTACTACCTTATTCCAACTCAGTTTAAACCTTGTTTTTTTTTTAACTCAACTCTGGTTTACTCATATTATTCCACCTCTGTTTCTACTCAATGCAACTAGAAAATTATGCAACTTTGCTCTTGCAGAGGCTTACTGCAAATTTATATCTCCCAATTTCAACAGGACTCTCATTCCAGCAAGGCAAACCTATTCCATCAAAACACATCAGTGATTCCATGGTTTATACCAAATAATTTCTTCTCAAGTCAACCACAGCATCCTTTTTTTAAACTGAAAACTTCACTGCACTGTTGAAAAATAAAGTTTATTCTCCTTGTTCCTTTTCTTCTCTCTCTCTCTCTCTCTCTCACTCTCTCTCTCTCTCTCTCTTAAAATCATCTCCCCTGCTGATTTCATCTTCCACTGGATCCTCCTTTACTCAAAGTCTCTCATAAAGATGTGAACTTTTTCATTCTCCGGGTCAGTCAGTGGATTCAATTATCATCATGATACTAAAGACTCCAAACTGTGTGTATATATATTCAAATCTGATTCTTTTCCTGACTTCTGATCCTGAATTAAAAACAGCTTACTAGACATTTTGAACTATCAAATTGAAACATCAAGTTTATGTTGACCAAAACAGAACCCATTATTCATTTTTACCACAAATGCTTTCCTCTTACAAATTTCTGTTCCTATTGATAGCATCACCCTAAATTAAAACTTAAATGATGTCCTCATCTCTTTATTCTCACTAATTCACATTGTCAATCAGCTGACAAATCTCATTTATAAATTTATGTCTTTTTTCTATTACTTCCATCCACTTCCACAACCACCACTCTAGTTTAGTTGGTCATCTCTTGCTTGTGCCATTTTAATTAATTTCCTATACTCAGATCTTTCTGTATGCTAATCCATACCCCACAAAGTAGTCCAATGTATATTTTTTAAAGAAAGATTTCATTTATTTTGAATTTTACAATTTTTCCCCTAATCTTGCTTCCGTTCCCCAACCCTACAGAAGGCAGTCTGTTAGTCTTTACATTGTTTCCATGCTATGCATTGATCCAAGTTGAATGTGATGAGAGAGAAAAATCATATCCTTAAGGAAGAAACATAAAGTATAAGAGATAGCAAAAATATATAAGATAACTTTTTTTAAAAAAATTAGAGGACATAGTCTTTGGTCTTTGTTCAAACTCCACAATTGTTTCCCTGGATACAGATGGTATTCTCCATCACAGATACCCCAAAATTGTGCCTGATTGTTGCACTGATGGAATGAGCAAGTCCATTAAGATTGACTATCACTCACAAGTTGCTGTTAAGGAATACATTGTTCTTCTGGATCTGCTTATCTTGCTCAGCATCAGTTCATGCAATTCCTTCCAGGCTTCCCTGAATTCCCATCCCTCCTGGTTTCTAATAGAACAATAGTATTCCATCACATACATATACCACAGTTTGTTAAGCCATTCCCCAACTGAAGGACATTCACTTAATTTCCAATTCTTTGCCACTACAAACAGGGTTGATATGAATATTTTTGTACAAGTGATTTTTTAACCTTTTTCATCATCTCTTCAGGGTATCAGCCCAATAGTGGTATTGCTGGATCAAAGGGTATGCACATTTTTGTTGCCCTTTGGGAATAATTCCAAATTGCTCTCCAGAAAGATTGGATTAGTTTACAGCTCCACCAACAATGTATTAGTGTCCCAGATTTCCCATATCCCTTCCAACATTGATCATTGTCCTTTCTGTTCATATTGGCCAGTCTAAGAGGTGTGAGGTGATACCTCAGAAATGCTTTAATTTGCATTTCTCTAATAATTAGTTATTTAGAGCAATTTTTTAAAGGTTTTTGCAAGGCAAATGGGGTTAAGTGGCTTGCTCAAGGCCACAAAGCTAGGTAATTATCAAATGTCTGAGACCGGATTTGAACCCAGTTACTCCTGACTCCAGGGCCAGTGCTTTATACATTGTGCCACCTAGCCACCCCAAGAGCAATTTTCCACATGAATTTGAATCACTTTGATTTCCTCATCTGTAAATTGCCTTTGCATATCCAATTTGTCAATTGGGGAATGACTTGTCTTTTTAAAAACTCGACTCAGTTCTCTGTATATTTTAGAAATGAGTCCTTTGTCAGAAATACTAGTTGTAAAAATTGTTTCTCAATTTACTACATTTCTTTTGTCAAAATTGTCTAGTTTATTTTTAATGATGTTCTGCATCTCTTCCTTGGTCATAAACTGCTTCCATTTCCATATATCTGACAGGTAAACTATTCCTTGATCTCCTAGTTTGCTTATAATATTGTTTTTATGTCTAAATCCTGTATCCATTTGGATCTTATTTTGGTATAGGGTGTGAGGTGTTGGTCTAATCCAAGTTTCTTCCATGCTAATGTCCAATTTTCCCAACAGATTTTATCGAAGAGAGAGTTTTTAATCACAATAGTTGGACTCTTTGAGTTTATCAAACAGAAGATTACTATAATCAATTCCTGCTATTGTACCTAGTGTATTCCACTGATCTTTCACTCTATTTCTAAGCCAGCACCAGACAGTTTTGATGATAGATGCTTTATAATTTTAGATCTGGTAGGGTTAAGCCACTTTCTTTTGTACTTTTTTCATTGAATCCCTGGAAATTCTTGACCTTTTATTTCTCCATATGAATTTGCTTACAATTTTTTCTAACTCATTAAATTATTTTTTTGAAATTTTGATTGGTAGGGCACTACATTGTTTAATTTTGGTAGAATTGTCATTTTTATTATATTAGCTTGGCCTATCCATGAGCAGTTAATGTTTGCCCAGTTATTAAAAGCTGATTTTATTTGTATGAGAAGTGTTTTGTAATTATTTTCAAAAAGTTTCTGAGTCCACCTTGGCAGGTAGACTCCCAAGTATTTTATATTGTATGAAGTTACTCTGAATGGGATTTTTCTTTCTTGCTCTTTCTGCTGCATCTTGCTAGTCATATATAGAAATATTGAAGATTTATGAGGGTTTATTTTATATCCTGTGACTTTGCTAAAGTTGGTAATTATTTCTAGTAGTTTGTTAGATGAGTTTTGGGGATTCTCTAGGTATACTATCATGTCATCTGCAAAGAGTGAGAGTTTTGTCTTTTCCTTACCAATTTTAATTCCTTCAATTACTTTTTCTTCTCTTATTGATGAAGTTAACATTTCTAATACAATATTGAATAGTAGTAGTGATAATGGGCATCCTTGTTTCACCCTGGATCTTATTGGAAATACCTCTAGCCTATTCCCATTGCATATGATGCTTGTTGATCCTTTCAGATAGATACTGCTTATTATTCTGAGGAACAATCCATTTATTCCTACACTCTCTAGTATTTTTAGTTGGAGTGGGTACTGTATTTTGTCAAAAGTTTTTTCAGCATCTATTGATATAATCATGTTTTCTGATAGATTTGTTATTAATATAATTGATTATACTTACTATTTTCATAATATTGAACCAGCCCTGCATTCCTCAGATAAATCCTACTTGGTCATAATGTATTATCCTGGTGATAACTTGTTGTAGTCATTTTGCTAAGATTTTATTTAAAATTTTTGCATCTATATTCATCAGGGAGATAAGTCTATAATTTTCTTTCTCTGTTTTAACTCTTTCTGGTTTAGGTATCAGCACCATATTGGTGTCATAGAAAGAGTTAGGCAGAGTTCTGTCTTCACCTGTCTTATTCCAAAGAGTTTATATAGAATTGGAACCAGTTGTTCCTTAAATGTTTGATAGAATTTACTTATGACTCCATCTGGCCCTGGAGATTTTTTCTTAGGGAGTTCACTAATGACTTGTTAAATTTCCTTTTCTGAGATAGGATTATTTAGGTGTTTCATTTCCTCTTCATTTAACCTGAGTAACTTAAATTTTTGTAAATATTCATCCATTTCACAGATTATCAAATTTATTGGCAAAGAATTTGGCAAAATAATTCCAAATTATTACTTTAATTTCCTCTGCATTGGTGGTGAGTTCACCTTTTTCTCTTTATGATACTAGTAATTTAGTTTTCTTTTTTCTTCTTTTTTTAATGAAATTGACCAGAGTTTTATCAATTTTAATGTTTTTTTCATAAGACCAAATCTTGGTTTCATTTATTAGTTCAATAGTTTTCTTACTTTTTATTTTATTAATTTTTCCTTTAATTTTTAGAATTTCTAATTTGGTATTTAATTGGGGGTTTTACATTTTTCTTTCTCTAATTTTTAGTTGCATATTTAGTTCATTGATTTCTTCTTTCTCTAATTTATTTATGTAAGCATTCAAAGATATAATATATCTCCTTACAGCTGGCTTGAGTATATCCCATAGGTTTGGTATGATGTTTCATTATTGTCATTATCTAAGATGAAATAATTAATTCTTTCTATAATTGTTGCTTGAACTACTCATTCTTTAAACTGAAGTTATCTAGTTTCCAATTAGTTTTGGGTCTATATCTCCCTGGCCCAATATTGTATGTGGATTTTTATTGCATTATGATCTAAGAAAGATTTATTCACTATTTCTGCCTTTCTACAATTGATTATTAGTTTTTTATGCCCTAGTACATGGACAGTTTTTGTGTAAGTGCCATGAACTGCAGAAAAGAAATATATTCCTTTCTATTCCCATTCAATTGCCTCCATAGATCTATCATGCCTAGGTTTTCTACAATCTATTTACCTCTTTAACTTCCTTCTTGTTTATTTTATGATTTGATTTATCTAAATCTGAGAGCCGGAGGCTGAGGTTTCCCACTAGTTAGGTTTTGCTGTCTATGTCTTTCTGCAGCTCTTTCAACTTCTCTAAGAATAGCAAAATGATTATAAGTATTCACTAGGATAACACATTATGATAAAGTAGGATTTATCCTGGGAATTCAAGGTAGGTTCAATATTAGGAAAATTATCAGTATAATTAATTATATCAGTAACATTCCTATCAGAAATCATATGATCATATCAATAGATATTGAAAAAGCTTTTGACAAAATACAGCACCCATTCCTAAGTATTGAACTTACTTTATTCTTTATGGTACCTTTTAGGTGGATATATTTTCCTTCCTTATCTCTTTTAATGCTATCTATTTTTGCTGCTGCTTTGTCTGAGATAAAAATTGCTATCCCTGTTTTTTCACTTAAGCTGAAGCAAAATCTTTTTCTCCAACCTTTTACCTTTGCTCTGTATGTATCTTCTGCTTCAAATGAGTTTCTTGTAAGCAGCATATTGTAGAATTCTGGTTTTTAATCCACTCTGCTATTCACTTACATTTTAGAGGAGTGAATAGTAGTGGTGATAATGGGCATCCATTCATATTCGAAGTTATAATTACTAACTCTTTATTGTCCTCCATGCTATCTTCCTTCTGTTTGTATTTTTCCCCTTTTTTTCACTTTATCCATATTCCCAGTATTTTTTTCTGAATACTGCCACCTTCAATGAGAGAATGAAAGAATCATTTTCTTATATCAACTCCTTCCCCCTTTTCCCCTTTTCCCTTTTCCCCTTCTTCCCTTCCTTCTGTTTGTTCCCCCTTTTCTCCCCCTTCCCATCCCCCTTCCCTTTTCCTTTTTTAATTCTTGAAAGGTAAGATAAGTTTCTGACCTTGATTACATGTGTCTAAACTAACTTTAAGCAGCCAAGTCTGATGAGATGAAGATTCAGGTTGTTCTCACCTCCTCCCTTCTTCCCCTCAATTACAGTAGGTCTTTTGAACCTCTTGAAGTAATGATATCTACCTCATTCAGTCTCCCTACAGCCTCCTTCTCCTTAATGTCCTCCTTTTTAAGGTGGTATTGTTTTTAAATCATTCTATCTGAGTCAAAGAAAAGTTATGAGTGTTCATCACTTCTGGCTATGTATATTCTCTCTAATAGAGTTACAATTCTCAAGAGTTATGAGACTCTTTCTCCCTAGTGGGTATATAGCCAGTTTCCATCTTATTGTATAGCAGTTTGTTTGTTTTTTTACCTTTTCATGTGTCTCATGGGCCTCCTGTTTGATCCCCCTATTCATTAAATGTCCACCTTTTCCCCTAGAAGAGAAGACTCTGCTTTGCTGGGTAGTAGATTCTTGGTGGCATTCCAAATCTCCTTGCACTTTGGAATATCTCATTCCAGGCCCTTTGAGCCCTTAATGTTACTGCAGCCAGGTCCTGTGTACAGTGGCTCCTTGGTATTTAAATTTTTTACTTTCTGGATGCTTGTAGGATTTTTTCTTTTATCTGATAGTCTTAGAATTTGGCCACAACATTCCTTGGTGTTTTCATTTCTGGAGGGGATTGATGTATTCTTTCAATAACTGTTTTGTCCTCTGGTTCCATGATATCAGGGCAATTTTCCATCTCTAAATCCTGTATTATTAAGTCCAATCTTTTTTTTTCTCTTCAATGTTTTTAGAAAGACCAATAATTCTCAGATTCTCCCTTCTTGATGGGTTTTCAAGGTCAGTGGTTTTGCTGATGAAGTATTTTACATTTTTTTCTTTTTCCAATCTTTTGGTTTTGTTTAAAACAATCTTGTTGTCTCATGAAGTCATTAGTTTCTACTGATTCCATTCATTTTTTTTAGAGAAGAAGATTTTTCTTCATTTATCTTTTGCAACTCCTATTCTAATTGGCGCATTCCATTTTTGAAGGTCTTTTCTATTTTCCCAAATGTAATTTTGAGAAAATAATTTCCATTTTTGCATTTTCCCAATTGAGGATTTGAAAGAATCATTTTCTTTTTGCATTTGCCCAATTGAGGATTTGAGAAAATCATTTTCTCCTTTCATTTGCCCAATTGAAGATCTGAGTTATTCTCATTTCATATTTGTCCAATGGTATTTTCCAAGGATTTATTTTCTTGTTGTGTGATGTTAATTTTCTCTTGCAATGTGTTAATTTTCTCTTGTGTTTCTGTTCCCAATTTTTCCAACTGATTTTTAAACTCCTTCCTGATTTCTTCAAGGAAGTCTTTCTGGGCAGGAGACCAATTCATATTCTCCTCTGCAGTGCTAGATCTCTCCAGGTTAGAATCTCTCTCTTCTAAGTATTTCTTCACAGGCCCTCCTTTTCTCTGGCCTTTTTTCATTTTGTGTTGGGTGGGGGGCTGGCTCTCAGAGGTTTTCTTTTGAAGATTCTAGAGGCTTTTTTCACTTGGCTTAGTAATTCCAAGGTCCAGACAGTAGGGAGTACTGGTTGCTTTCTCTGAAGTGAGGTCCTCAGCAGCAGGGTCTAAGTTGACCTGAACATTGAGATGGACCCTGGGGGAGGGAGTTAATCTCTTTCTGTAGAGTGAACTCTGTTGTCCTGATGGGGTGGTGGTGGGGTTGTTTATTGTTTGTTTTGGGCAAAGGGCCCCCCACCAAAACTCTGTAGCTAAAGTTGGATCTCACACCTGCAACTCACCAAAGTCTTTATGGTTGAGGCTGGCTCTCTGGCTTCCCCCTGCTGCTGTTTCCACACTAATCCTTTGCTCTTGTCTCCTGATTCACCCACAGTCCCCTGAGACAGTCCTTTTTGGTAGGTGTTCTTCTCCTAGCTTCTCTTTCTGGGTTTTATTGATCGAACTTCTGTTAAGATGTTTCTCTCATGTTATTTCTGAGGGGAAAGAGAGAGCACCTATCACAGTGCCTGTCTTTTCTCCACCATCTTGGTCTATACCCAGATAAGTTTCTTAACTTAACTGAGTGCATGCATGTTAACTTTTAGCCAAATCTGATGGGAGTAAGATTCAGGAGGTTCTCACCTCCTACTTTCTTCCCCTCTATTGCAATAGATCCTTTTTCACCTCTTAATATAATGAGATTTACCCCATTCAGTTTCCTCCTTCCTCCAATCACTTTACTCTCCCCCTTTTTAAGGAGGTATTGTTTTTAAATCATTCTGAGTTACAGAAAAGTCAGAGTGTCCATCACTTCTGGCTAAATATATTCTCTCTATTAGAGTTACAATTATTGAGAGTTATTAAAGTCTTTCTCCAAGGTTGGCATATAGCCAGTTTCATCTCATTTTAGAGAGCAGTTTTTTCCTTTTTTTTAGCCCCTCCTTTTTTTAACCTTTTCATGTGTCTCTTGCATCTCCTGTTTGAAATCCAATTTTTCTATTAAACTCTGGTCTCTTCTTCAGGAAGGGTTGGAAGTCTCCTTAAATGTCCATCTTTTGTCCTGGAAGAGAAGGCTCAGTTTTTCCAGATAATGAATTCTTGGCTGCATTCTAAGCTCCCTTTCTTTTTGGAATATCATATTCCCGGCTCTTTGATCCCTTAATGTTGATGCAGCCAGGTCCTGTGTAAATCCTTACTGTGGCTCCTTGGTATCTAAATAGTTTCTTTCTGGCTGTTTGCAGGATTTTCTCTTTTTTTCTGATAGTTTTGGAATTTAGCCACAATATTCGTTGGCATTTTCATTTTGGGATCCCTTTCTGGAGGGAATCGATATGTTCTTTCAATAAGTGTTTTGCTCTCTGGTTTCATGATATCAGGGCAGTTTTTCATAACTAAATCCTGTAATATTAAGTCCAGGCTTTTTTTTTTTTTACTCTTTAATGTTTTCAGGAAGACCAGCAATTCTTAGTTTATCTCTCTCTCTTTTTTGTTTTTTTTTTTTTTAGGATTTTGCAAGGCAAATGGGGTTAAGTGGCTTGCCCAAGGCCACACAGCTAGGTAATTATTAAGTGTCTGAGACGGGATTTGAACCCAGGTACTCCTGACTCCAAGGCCGGTGCTTTATCCACTATGCCACCTAGCCACCCCTATCTCTTCTTGATCTATTCTTGAGGCCAGTGGTTTTGCTGATTAGGTATTTTAAATTTTCTTCTATTTTTTCAATTTTTTGGTTTTGTTTAACAGATTCATTTTTTTAGGTTTTTACAAAGCAAATGGGGTAAAGTGACTTGGCCAAGGTCACACAGCTAGGTAATTATTAAGTGTCTGAGGCTGGATTTGAACTCAGGCACTCCTCACTCCAGGGCAGGTGCTCTATCCACTGTGCCACTTAGCTGCCCCAGGTTAACAGATTCTTATTGTCTCATGAAGTCATTGGCTTCCACAGACTCCATCCTTTTTTTTAGAGAAGAATTTTCTTCATTTAACTTTTGCAACTCCTTTTCCAATTGGTCAATTCTATTTTTGAAAGAGTTTACCATTTGACCAATTGGGGTTTTGAGACAATTATTTTTTTTTTAATTTGTCCAGTTGTATTTTCCAATGATTTGTTTTCTTATTGCAGGGTGTTAATTTTCTTTCCCAAATTTTCCAATTGGTTTTTAAACTCCTTCCTAATTTCTTCAAGGAACTCTTTCTGTGCTGGAGACGAAGTCATATTCTCCTCAGAGGTTTTATTTCTCTCTGAGTTAGGGTATTTTCCCTCTAGGAATTGTTCTATGGCCACCTCTTCTTGCTGGCTTTTCTTCATTTTCCTAAGATCTTGTGTTGGGGGAGGGGCTGGTTCAGAGAGATTTGGTGTTGGGATTCCTAGTGTCTTTACTCACTGGGTTTAGTAACTCCAAGTTGACCAATCAATGTGATGGTTGCTTTATCTGGAGTGTCTGTGACCTTGATTTGAGGCCCTCTCCCTTGGTCTGGAGGTGTTGGTTGAAGCTGCTGATTACATTTATCTTTGAACAATGGTGGGCTATGCCTTGAGGCAAGGTAATTACTCTCCCTATTCACAGCTAAGTGAGCTCTTTGCCTCACACCTGAGTCTGGAGGGTGGGATGGGGTGGTCTCTTATTTTTTTTGTTCTGGGAAGAGGCTTCAGTTGAAATGAGGGTATGGACTCTGAGTTCCTCCAGACCAAAGGAGCCCAGGGATAGATGTCTACAACTCTCCTTCACTGGAACTTGCCCTCCAGTCCCACAGGTTAAGGCCAAGATCGTCAGTCCCACAGCCATTGCCTCTCCTCCCCAGTTGGCTCCTGGATCACTTTGTCAATGCCCCCGTGGCTGCTCCCAGGCTTGTTCTGCTGTCAGACTCTCACCCCATCCTATTAACCTGGCAGAGTCTCTATTTTCTGTACCTGACTCACCTACGATTCCAGCAGACAAACCTTGAAGTTGATGTTCTTCTCCTGGGTTTTGTCAATCACATTTCTATTAAGAGGTTTGTTTCATATTATATATGAGGGAAGATCAGGAGACCTTAACACAGTGCTGATCTTCTCTCTGCCATCTTGGCTGGAAGTCCTAACTTATATTTTTAAAGAGAAAAGCCAACACTCTCATATTCAAAAAATGTCAATTATTTCTTGTTACATATAGTAGTGATTCTCAAACTTTTTGGTCTCTATATACTTTTATACTCTTAAAAATGTTTGAAGATCCCACCACCACCAAGTTTTTGTTTATGAAGATTAAATTTATTGATATTTATGATTTTAAAAATTAAAACTGATAAACTTCAAATATTTATTATTAAAATAGCAATGACAAACACATAATAAAGTAACAATAATATATTTTAATGAAGATATTTTATTTTCTAAAACAAAAACTTAATAAGGAATGATATCACTTTTTGCAAATCTGTTTAATGTCTTAGAATGCTTTATCCACTACACCACCTAGCCACCCTGTAAAGTTCTTTCAGAAGTAGAATTGACCAATTGGAAAAGGAGTTGCAAAAGGTTAAAAAAGAAAACTCCTCCCTCCAAAAAAGAATGGAGTCTACAGAAACTAATGACTCCATGAGACAGCCAGAGTCAGTTAAACAAAATAAAAAAATAGAAAAAATAGAAGAAAATGTAAAATACCTCATCAACAAAACCACTGACCTTGAGAATAGATTGAGGAGGGGAAACCTGAAAATTCTAGGACTTCCTGAAAACATTGAAGAGAAAAAAAACCTAGGCTTAATATTACAGGATCTAGTGATGGGAAAACTGCCCTGATATCATGGAATTGGAGGGCAAAGTAGTTATTGAAAGAGTACATCAATCCCCACCAGAAAAAGATCCTAAAATGAAAACACCAAGGAATGTTGTGGCCAAATTCCAGAACTATCAGATAAAAGAAAAAATCCTGCAAGCAGCCTGAAAGAAACAATTTAAATATCAAGGAGCCACAATAAGTATCCAAAGGACTTGGCTGCATCAACATTAAGGGATTCGAAGGGCCTGGAATGAGATATTTCGAAGAGCAAGGGAGCTTGGAATGCAGCCAAGAATCTACTTTCCCTGCAAAGCTGAGCCTTCTCTTCCAGGGAAAAAGATGGACATTTAACAAAGTGGAAGAATTCCAAAATTTTCCGTTGAAAAGACCAGAGCTAAATAGAAAATTTGGACATCAAACAGGAGGTTCAAGAGACACACGAAAAGGTTAAAAAAGGCGGGGGGCGGTAAAAGGAAAAAAAATGCTATCTAGTAAGTTGAAACTGACTATATCCCAGCATGGGAGGAAAAAAGATTCTCATAAATCTTGAGAATTGTAACTCTAACAGAGAGAATATACCTAGCCAGAAATGATGGACATTCATGACCTATCCATGAGACTGCTATCTAATGGGATGTAACTGGCTTTAACCCCACTTGGGAGAAAGACTCTAATAACTCTCAGGAATTTTGACTCTATTTGATAGAATATACTGAACTAGGAGGGACAGACACTCAGAATTTTCTATAACTTAGAGAGAATGATCTAAAAAACACTACCTCCTTAAAAAGGGGGACAGGAAGGAGAGGGGAGGAGGGAGGGGATTGAATGGGGTAAATCTCATTACACTAAGAGGTACAAAAAAACCCTATGGTAATAGAGGGGAAGAAGGGAGCAGATGAGAAACACCTGAATCTTCTCATCAGATTTGGCTTAAAGTCAACCTACACATACTCAGTTAACTTATAAAATATCTAACCTTTTAAATATTAAAAGGGGAAAAGGAGAGGGGGGGATGGAGAAAGGGAAGGGGAGTGGGGGGAAAAAGGGGAAATAACAAAAGGAAGGGAGGGGAAAAGGGCAAAAAGGGAAAGGGGAAAGAAAAGGTAGGGTGTGATATAGGAGGGCAAACACACTGAAGGGGGTGGTATTCAGAAACAAAATACTGGGGAATATGGATAAGGGGGGAAGGGGGAAAATACAAACAGAGGGAAGATAGCATGGAGGGCAATAAAGACTTAGTAATCATAACTTTGAATGTGAATGGGATGAACTCTTCCTTAAAATGTAATCAAATAGCAGAGTAGATTAAAAACCAGAATCCTACAATATGTTGCTTACAAGAAACTCATTTGAAGCAGAGAAATACATATAGAGTAAAGGTAAAAGGTTGGAGCAAAATACATTTTGCTTCAGCTGAAGTAAAAAAAGCAGGGGTAGCAATCCTTATCTCAGACAAAGCAGCAGCAAAAATAGATAGGTTAAAAGAGATAAGGAAGGAAAGTTTATCCTCCTAAAAGGTACCATAGACAATAAAGTCATTTCAATACTGAATATATATGCACCCAGTGGGACAGCACCCAAATTCTTAGAGGAGAATCTGAAAGAACTACAGGAAGACATAAACAGCAAAACTCTACTAGTGGGAGACCTCAACCTCCCGCCATCAGATCTAGAGTAATCAAATAATAAAATAAACAAGAAAGAAGTTAAGGAAGTAAATAGATTGTTAGAAAAATTAGATATGGTAGAATTATGGAGGAAACTGAATGGGGATAGAAAGGAATATACCTTTTTCTCTGCAGTACATGGAACTTATCCAAAAATTCACCATGTACTAGGACAGAAAAGCTAATGATCAACTGCAGAAAGGTGAAATAGTGAATACATCTTTCTCAGATCACAATGCAATAAAAATCATATGCAATACTGGGCCAAGGAGATATAGACCCAGAACAAATTGGAAACCGAATAACCTCACTTTAAAAAATGAGTGGACCAAAAAAAAAATTATAGAAAGAATTAACCATTTTATCCTAGATAATGATAATAATGAAACAACATACCAAAACCTATGGGATTCATTCAAAGTAACTCTCAGGAGATATATTATAGCTCTAAATGCTTACATGAATAAATTGGAGAAAGAGGAAATCAATGAACTAAACATGCAACTAAAAAAATTAGAGAAAGAATAAATCAAAAATCCCCAATTAAATACCAAATTAGAAATTCTAAAAATTAAAGGAGAAATTAATAAAATCAAAAGCAAAAAAACTATTGAATTAATAAATAAAACCAAACGTTGGTATTATGAAAAAAACCCAATAAAATTGACAAACCTCTGGTCAATTTGATTAAAATAAAAAGAAGAAAACCAAATTGCTAGTATCATAAATGAAAAAGGTGAACTCACTACCAATGAGGAGCAAATTAAAGTAATAATTCAAAATTATTTTGCCCAACTCTATGCCAATAAATTTGATAATATAAGTGAAATGGATGAATATTTACAAAAATATAAGTTGCCCAGGTTAAATGAAGAAGAGATTAAATACCTAAACTATCCTATCTCAGAAAAAGAAATTCAAGGAGTCATTATTGAACTCCCTAAAAAAAAAATCTCCAGGGCCTGATGGATTCACAAGTGAATTCTACCAAACATTTAAGGAACAATTGGTTCCAATTCTATATAAACTCTTTGGAAAAATAGGGAAAGATCGAACTCTGCCTAATTCTTTCTATGAAACCAATATGGTGCAGTTACCTAAACCAGGAAGAATTAAAACAGAGAAAGAAAATTATAGACCTATCTCCCTGATGAATATAGATGCAAAAATCCTAAATAAAATCTTAACAAAACTATTACAACAAGTTATCACTAGGATAATACATTATGATCAAGTAGGATTTGTTCCAGGAATGCAGGGTTGGTTCAATAATTAGGAAAACTCTTAGTATGCTGAATTATTTCATCAACAAACCTATCAGAAATCATATGATCATATCAATGGATGCTGAAAAAGCTTTTGACAAAAATACATCATCCATTCCTATTAAAAACACTAGAGAGTGTAGGAATAAATGGACTGTTCCTTAAAATAATTAGCAGTATCTATCTGAAACCATCAATAAGCATTATATTCAATGGGGAGAGGCTAGAGGCATTCCCAATAAGATCAGGGTGAAACAAGGGTGCCTATTATCACCACTACTTTTCAACATTGTATTAGAAATGTTAGCATCAGCAATTAGAGCAGAAAAAGAAATTGAAGGAATTAGAATTGGGAAGGAAGAGAAAAAACTCTCACTCTTTGCAGATGACATGATGGTCTACCTAGAGAATCCCAAGAAATCATCCAAAAAACTACTGGAAACAATTAGCAATTTTAGCAAAGTTGCAGGTTATAAAATAAACCCTCATAAATCCTCATCTTTTCTATATATGTCTAGCAAGATACAGCAGGAAGAGCTAGAAAGAGAAATCCCATTCAAAGTAACCTCAGACAATATAAAATACTTGGGAGTCTATTTGCCAAGACAGACTCAGAATCTTTTTGAAAACAATTATAAAACACTTCTCACACAAATTAAATCAGATTTAAATAATTGGGCAAATATCAACTGCTCATGGATAGGTAGAGCTAATATTATAAAAATGACAATTCTACCAAAACTAAACTATCTGTTTAGTATCCTACCAATCAAAATTCCAAAAAATTAATGAGTAAGAAAAAAATTGTAAGTAAATTCATATGGAGAAATAAAAAGTCAAGAATTGCCAGGAGCTTATTGAAAAAAAAGTGCAAAAGAAGGTGGCTTAGCCCCACCTGATCTAAAATTATATTATAAAGCATCAGTCATGAAAACTGTTTGGTATTGGCTAAGAAATAGAGTGGTGGACCAGTGGAATAGACTAGGTGTAAAAGCAGGAGATGATTATAGTAATCTGTTGTTTGATAAACCCATAGAGTCCAGCCATTGGGATAAAAACTCCCTCTTTGATAAAAACTGCTGGGATAATTAGAAGTCAGTAAGGAAGAAACCTAGATTAGATCAACACTTCACACCCTCTACCAAGATAAGATCCAAATGGTTACAGGACTTAGACATAAAAAACAATATTACAAGCAAATTAGAAGATCTCGGACTAGTTTACCTGTCAGATCTATCGAAAGGGGAGAAGTTTATGACTAAGGAAGAGTTGGAGAACATCACCAAAAACCAATTAGATGATTTCAATTACATTAAATTAAAAAGCTTTTGCACAGATAAAACCAATGTAACCAAGATCAAAAGAAATGTAGTAAATTGGGAAACAATCTTTACAACTATTGATTCTGACAAAGGACTCATTTCTAAAATATACAGAGAACTGAGTCATATTTTTAAAACAAAAAGCCATTCCCCAATTGACAAATGGTCAACGGATATGCAAAGGCAATTTACAGATGAGGAGATCAAAGCAATCCATAGCTATATGAAAAAATGCTCTAAATCATTAATTATTAGAGAAATGCAAATTGAAGCTTCTCTGCGGTACCACCTCACATCTCTCAGATTGGCCAGTATGACCAGAAAGGGTAATGATTATTGTTGGAAGGGTTGTGGGAAATCTGGGACACTATTACACTGTTGGTGGAGCTGTGAACTCATCCAACCCTTCTGGAGAGCTATTTGGAACTATGCCCAAAGGGCAACAAAATTGTGCATACCCTTTGACCCAGCAATACCACTACTGGGTCTATACCCTGAAGAGATGATGAAAATGGGTAAAAACATTACTTTTACAAAAATATTTATAACAGTCCTGTTTGTGGTGGCAAAGAATTGGAAATCAAGTAAATGTCCTTCAATTGGGGAATGGCTTAGCAAACTGTGGTATATGTATGCCATGGAACACTATTGTTGTATTAGAAACCAGGTGGGATGGGATTTCAGGGAAGCCTGGAGGGATTTGCATGAACTGATGCTGAGTGAGATGAGCAGAATCAGAAGAACACTGTACACCCTAACAGCAACATGGGATTGATGTTCAACCTTGAAGGACTCGCTCATTCCATCAGTGCAACAATCGGGAACAATTTTGGGCTGTCTGCAAAGGAAAGTACCATCTGTATCCAGATAAGGAGCTGTGGAGTTTGAACAAAGTTCATATCTTTTTGTCTGATCTTGTTACCTCTTAGACTTCTCTTCCTTAAGGATATGATTTCTCTCTCATTACACCCAATTTGTATCAAGGTATAACATAGAAACAAAGTAAAGACTGACAGATTGCTTTCCATGGGGGGTGGGGGGAGGAAAGTAAGATTGGGGGGAAAAGTGTAAAACTCAAATAATATCTTTAATAAAAATTAATTAAAAAAAGAATAAAGAAACAAATATATCACTTGAAAAGGAAGTAGTATTTTAATAGAGAAATGCTATCTTAGTATTATAATGAAAGACTTTTACCTTTTGGATGTCCTGAAATCATCTGAGGGTTCCTAAACTTTGAGAACTTCTGACACAGGATCATTATGTACTCTTCTGCTGGACACTTAAAGCCCTTTGTAATACTTCCTACCTTTTCCATCTTCTTGCTCAACCACGTCTATGGTTTAGTCATTCTGACTCACTTGCTGTTTCTCACACATTGTACTTCATCTCTTGTCTTTATGCCTTTGGTTGTCCTTCCACTTCCTCTTTTCCCTCTCCTCTAAACCTTTTCAGTTGTTTTCTTTTTATTCCCAGTATCTAACTTAGCACTTGACACATAATAAGAACTTTTCTTGTTGATTAATTCAAATTAGGTAGCTAGAAGGCATTGTAGATGAAATGCTAGACCTGGAGTCTAGAAATCCTGAGTTCAGACACAGTCTCAAATTTTTATTAGATTTGTGACTTTGTGGCATAGTTGATAGAGCACCAGTCCTGGAGTCAGGAGGACCTAAGTTCAAATCCAGTCTCAGACACTTAAAGAATTACCTAGCTGTGTGCCCTTGGACAAGTCATTTTGCCTTATTACCTTTTAAAAACAAAACAAAAAAAGATTTGTGACCCTGGATAGGTTACTTAGCTTTCGTCTGCCTCAGTTCTGTCATCTATTAAATGGAAATAATAATAGTATTATAGTACTATTAGTATAGTATTTGTATATATATATATGTATATGTATATGTGTATGTGTATGTATATGTATATGTGTATGTATATGTATATGTATATGTATATGTATATGTATATGTATATGTATATGTATATGTATATGTATATGTATATGTATATATAGTATAGTACACTACCTCCCAGAATTGTTGTGAGAATCAAATGAGATATTATTTGCAAAGTCTTGTGCAAACATAAATACTATATGAATGCTAGCTATAATGATGATGATTAACTCATGTGCTTCTGAGGTATTTGAACATTCTAATAAGTAAAATTTAGAACCTCCTGCCCTGGAAATATCAAAAGCTAATGTTAGTTATCATTATACAACTAGATCAAATGACACAATATGTGTGGTGTTTCCCTTTGAAAACTTAAAGAGTCCTGTAGATGTAGAATATTATTGTCATCACTTTCATTGTCTTAGATGATTTAAATTCATTTAATTTATCTTAGGTAATTTAATTCATTCAGTTAGATCAATTTAACTCATTCACTACAATTTGGATGCCTGGTCGGAATAATGAGAATGGTGATGATGATAATTATGATAATTATGGTTCTATAAGACTTTGCAATTTATAAAATGAGTTTCTAGTTACAATCCTATGAAATTGGCAGAAGAGGGATTAATGATCCCATTTTTCAGATGAAAAAATGGAGGCTTAAAAAGGTGAAATTCCTTGCACATAGATGGAATGTGAATCTAAATTCTAACTTCAAATCTCTTTCCACTGTGTCTCTCTAGAATGTCTGAAAGACTAATCCAAGTTATATAACTTTTATTTATATACACCATAGAATTATGAGAACTAGAACAAAAAAAGATAAATACACATAGGAAACTCTACTCTTTAGAGGTAACATTGCCCCAAAGACAGTGGAGCAATGCTTTGCTTCCTCCAAGTGGACAAACAAGTTATTTTTAAGAAATGAAATGTACAAAAGACAATGCCACAAATTTCCAAATAATGACTTGAAATATTCTGCGTCTATATGGCCCCTAAACATTTTGGAGGTCAATCAGATAATTATTGAGAAGCACAACTAGAAAGAACCTTAGAACATATGAAAACTAGAAAGGACCATGGAGTTTTGGACATCACATATGAAGGAAATTATTCTAGTCTTTCAACCAGTTCAACTACATTCTTTTTATTGATGTAGAAAATTTAGTCATCTGGAAGGAATATTATTCTATCAAGTAGTGTCTCATTCAGGATTGGAATTTAAGTCTCTTGACCTTCATCATGTGAGAGAAATAATATCCTGAGCATTATCCTTCTTCACTAGATTAATTGCATTTCAAAGTTGGAATTTAGAGATCATGGAGTTCATCACCTTGCCTGATTAATGACTCAATTCTAACTGTAAAACATGAAAACATTCAATTTTGGCTTCACCTGACCTAAGGATGACATAATTTCCCCCTTTACCTTCCTTTCTTTTTTCCTCACACACTTATATGAAATAAAACAAGCATTTCCCATAGCAAATATGTATATATATTATATATATATGTAAAATTATTCTATACATAATTTTATTTATGAGTGCTTTCCCTGCATGCATATAACATTTTTCTTCACATGTCCTTTACATTTAATTTGTATATTTGCAATATACAAAAAATACTAATTCACTTAAAGTCATTTTTTTTTAGGTTTTGGCAAGGCAAACAGGGTTAAGTGCCTTGCCCAAAGCCACACAGCTAGGGAATTATTAAGTGTCTGAGGTCAAATTTGAACTCAGGTACTCCTGACTCCAGGGCCAGTGCTCTTATTCACTGCACCACCTAGCTGCCCTTTAAAGTCATTCTTAAAACAATATTGCTATTACTGTACAATGTACTCTTGATTATAATCATTATACTCTTTGTTATTTTTTCCTATTGAAAGATTTTATTTATTTTTAGTTTTACAAATTTACCCCCTATTCTTGCTTCCCTCCCCCTACCCCCCACAGAAGGGAGTCTGTTAGTCTTTACATTGTTTCCATGGTATACATTGATCTAAGTTGAATGTGATGAGAGAGAAATCATATCCTTAAGGAAGAAAAATAAAGTATAAGAGAGAGAAAAATTACATAATAAGGTTTTTTTTTAAATTGAAGGTAATAGTCTTTGGTTTTTGTTCAAACTCTACAATTCTTTCTCTGGATACAGATGGTATTCTCCATCATAGATAGCCCAAAATTGTCCCTGATTGTTGCTCTGATGAAATGAGCAAGTCCATCAAGGATGATGATCACCGCCCCCCCCCCCATTACTCTTAGGGTGTACTATGTTTTTTTGGTTCTTCTCATCTTGCTCAGCATCAGTTCATGCAAATCCTTTCATGCTTCCCTGAATTCCTATCCTCCTTGTTTCTTTTTCTTTTTTCTTTTTTTGGTTAATATGACTTCATACATTACTAAAATATTCTTGTTTCAGAGTAAACATAATATCCCCTCCCCCACAGAAATATAGAACCTCATGAGAAATAAAGTAAAAGAAATAGAAAAAGGTGTTTCAGTCTATATTGTGATACCATCAGCTCTATCTTGGGTGGATCACATTCTTTATCATAAGTCCACCACAGAAGTTACTTACATATTTTTCCGGCATTGTTGTGGCTGATTGTAATTCCCTCCATTCACTCCTCCCCCACTCTCCTCTATCACCCACATCTCCCCTCCCTCTGTCCCCTTTGTCTCCTTTTTACTCTAGATGTCTATACCCTATTGTATGCTGTTTCCTCTCTGAGCCATTTCTGATGAGAATGAAGGTTCCCTCATTCCCCTTGCCTTCCCTCCTTCCATATCATTGCAAAAAAATATCTTTTACATGAATATCTACCTCTACTTTCTTTTACTCCCAATACATTTCCCTTTTAGCCATTGACTATATTTTTACAACATATTATATATGAGTATTATCAGTATCATTTTTCTATTCAGGAATACATGAAGTTCATCATCATTATGTCCCTCGTAATTTACCCTACTCCTCCACTTCTCTATGACCTTCCTATACTTGAAGGTCAAACATTCTGTTCAGATATGGTCATTTCAAAAGGAACATTTGCAATTCCCCTATTTCATTGAATGTTCATCTGGGTAGTTGATTCTCAGTTGCATTCCAAGCTCTTGTGCCTTCCAGAATATTATATTCCAAGCCCTGTGAGTCCTTAATGTAGTTGCTGCTAAGTCCTGTGTCATCCTAACTGCAGTTCCATGATATTTGTATTGTGTCCTTCTGGCTGCTTGTAATATTTTCTCTTTGACTTGGGAATTCTGGAACTTGGTTATAATATTTCTGTTTTTTTTGTTTTTGTTGTTGTTGTTCTCTTTCTGGAGGGAGAATTGGAGATTTCTATTTTGCCCTGTGCTTCTGGGGTATCAGGGCAATTTTCCTATAGGAATTCTTTAAAAATGAGGTCAAGGCTCTTTTTCTGATCATGACTTTCAGATATGGAAATAATTTTTAAATTATCTTTCCTGAATCTGTTTTCCAAATCAGTTTTTTTTTCAATAGGATGTTTCATATTTTCTTCTAATTTTTCTTTCTTTTGGTGTTGAAGAATAGTGTCTTGATTTCTAATAAAGTCATCAGCTTCTTTTAGCTCCATTCTACATCTGAAGGATTTGTTTTCCTCAAAGAGCTTTGTCATCTCCTTTTCCATCTGGTGAATTCTGCTTTTTAAAGTATTCTTCTCCATAATAACTTTTTGAACTGTTTTATCCATTTGACTTAAGCTGGTTTTTAACATGTTATTTTCTTCAGCATTTTTTTAGAACTCTTTGACTAAGCTGCTGATTTCATTTTCATGTTTTTCCTGCATCTCTCTCATTTGTTTTCCCAATTTTTCTTCTATCTCCCTTACTTGATTTTCAAAATCTTTTTTGAACTCTGTCACAGACTAAGCCCCACTTCCATTTTTCTTGGAGACTTTAGTTGTAGAAGCTTGTACTTCCTCATCTTCAGATTGAATATTTTGATCCTCCTTGGGATCATAGACAAAGTATTTGTCAATGATCAGGTTCCTTTTTTTTCTTTCTTACTCATTTCCTCAGCCTGTGCCTGGTTTGGCGGTGCTTCCTGAGCTTTTTAGTTTTATTGGGACATCCCCACAAGGACCTCAGTGTGTGAGACTCTGACTGCTCTCCTGGTCTGGTCTGTGAATGATCACAAGCACACCCCTCTGCCATGGGGCTGAGGGGGGTAGTTCCCTGTTCTAGGGGGGCCTAGACTGCAATCAGGATTTGAATGTGGTCAGAGGCCCAGAGACCTGTTCCAGGGACAGAGGACAGACCTCGGAAGTCTCCCTCCTCTCCCTTACTTTTGGTGGGCTGAGCAGTCAGCTGCCTAGAGGCTTCTCCTTGCAGACTCCATGGGTCCTGCTTCCGTTTCCCGGATCTGGGCTGACAGCCATGCTAAGTGCCACACCTATGCCAAATGTAGTGATTATCACAACCGCGCTCAAGTCCTGTTCTTTGCTCTCGTTCTGGCAGAGGTCTCCTTGCTGATCTTCCAAGTTGTGCTTTGTTCTTCCTGGGGTGCAGGTCAGGAAACTGCTTCTGCTGCCAGGAGCTATGACTCCCAGGCACCCTGTGGCTGCTCCCAGGAGACTGAAGTTTCTTCACTGTAGTGGGGGCTGCCCCTCTACACCCATGGAACAGAGTTTTCCCACTATTTTCCAGGTTATCTTGGGCTGGAGAATTGCCTCACTTGATCTTTATGTGGGTTCTGTCTCTCGAAATTTAGTTAGAGTCATAATTTTAAGATTTTTGAAATATTTTGGAGAGAGCACCTAGGAGAGGCTCTTCTCCTGCTTCCATCTTGGCTCTGCCCCCCTACTCCTCATTATTTTTTACAAGTTGTTCCCTATTTTTCTAAAATCATTAAGCTCATCATTTCTTATAGCACAGTAGCATCCCATAAAATTAATAATTGACATCCCTGCAATTTCCATTTCTTTTCTACTACAAAGATAGTTGCTTTAAACATTTTAAAACATATAGGTTTTCAGAGGAACATTGTATATCCTATAAGCAACATGGGGGTGATTATCAACCTTAATGGACTTGTTCATTCTATCAGTGCAACAATCAGACACAATTTTGGGATATATGCGATGTAGAATACAATCTGTATCCAGAGAAACAATTGTGGAATTTGAACAAGTACAAAGACCATTACCTTTAATTTAAAAAAAAAACCCTCTTATCTTATTTTGTAATTTTGCTATCTCTCATGCTTTATTTTTCTTCCTTAATGATATGATTTCTCCCTCATCACATTCAACTTGGATCAATGTATACCATAAAAACAATGTAAAGACTAATAGACTGCCTTCTGTGGGGGGTAGGGAAGGGAAGCAAGATTAGGGGGAAAATTGTAAAATTCAAAATAAATAAAATCTTTTATTAAAAAACATATAGGTTCTTCTTCTTTTTCTCTAATCATAATCATCTTTGGAAACAGATCAAGTAGTGATATTGCTGGGTCAAGTGTTATAAGTAGGTTAATAGCTCTCTTGACATAACTCTAGTTTGCTATCCAAAATGGTTGGATCCATTCAAAATTCTACCAACAATGAATTAATATCCCATTTTTTCCACATTATCTCCAACACTTGTCACTTTTCCCTTATATAAGTTTAACCAGGTAAGGTGTTAAATAATATCTCAAGGTTGTTTTAATCTGTATTTCTTTAATTGATAATGATCTAGAGCATTTTTTTCATATGACCATACATTGTTTTTTTCTCCATTAAAAAAACTGCCTGTTCATATCCTTTGACCATTTATCAATTGAGGAATGCAATTTATTATTCAATTATCCAATATACTGTTATTTATTTTGTCAACTATATCTCCCCTCCTCATTTTTTCCTACGCTATAAAAACCTTTCTTTAGATGCCTTTTTTGTGACAGCTAATTTCCCTTCCTTACTCTTCTCCTAATGCATTTTTCTTTTTAGCCCCTTCACTTTTTTGAGATCATCCCAACAAAATCAACTCACACTCATTCCTTCTGTTTAGAAAGACTCCTTCTAATTGCTTAATGATGATAAGACTCTTATGAGTTAACATATATAAATAGCTTAACCTATTAATTCCCTTATAATTTTTCTTTAATGTTTACCTTTTTATGTTTTCCCTTGAGTCTTGTATATGAATGTCAAGTTTTCCATTTAATATTTGAAGTACTCTCTTTCATTAATATCCATTTTTCCTCCTAAAAGATTTCACTCAGTTTTGTGGATAAATTATTGGTTATTATCTTAATTTATTTGCCTTTTGGACTACTATATTTCAAGTCCTCCTTTTCTTTATTGAGTTACCTGCCATGTCCTGTGTGAGCCTAGCTGTGTTTCTATCATATCTGAATAGTTTTTTTCCTGGCTGCTTGCTATATTTTCTCCTAGGTCTGGGAGGTCTAAGATATGGCTATAATATTCCTGGAAGTTTTCATTTTGAAATCTCTTTAAGGCGATATTTGGAAAATTCTTAAAATTTTTATTTTGTCCTCTGGTTTTATGGTATTGCAACCATTTTTCTTTATAATTTTTTGAAATAGAATTCTTTTTATACCATGTCTCTCGGTCTAAAATTTCTTATGTTGACTCCCAATTTATTTTCTAGGTTAGTTGCTTTTTAAATGAGATAATTAAGATTTTCTTCTATTTTTTCATTCTTTTGAATTTTCTTTATTACTTTTTTGATGTCAATGGAAAATTAGCTTTTAATTGTCCAATTCTGAACTTAAGGAATTGTTTTCTTCAATGAGATTTTGTTTCCCTTTTATCAATTTGTAATAGACAAAAATAACTATTTCACTCAGAGTCATTCTTTTTTTTTTCAAGGCAATGGGGTTAAGTGGCTTGCCCAAGGCTACACAGCTAGGTAATTATTAAGTGTCTGAGGTCAGATTTGAACTCAGGTACTCCTGACTCCAGGACTGGATAGAGCACTCTATGTGTTCTATCCACTTCACCACCTAGCTGCCCCTCAAAGTCATTCTTAAAACAATATTGCTGTTACTATGTACAATATGCTCATGGTTATGATCATTCTACTCTTCATTATTTTGTAATCTTTTCATAATTTTCTAGTACTGCTCTCATTTCTCTTCTAATTTTTTCTCTACCACTCATTTTATATTTACAATCAGTATTGGTCTTTTGAAAAATTTCTTTTTAAAATATCTTTTAGGAATCCTTATGTGACTTATGGGCAATCTGCATTTTTCTTTGAGGTTTTGATTGTAAATATTTTTATGCCCTTTTCTTCTGAGTTTGTGTCTTGAGCTTCCCTGTCATATTGTAGCATTTTATGAGCATATCCTTTTTTGTGGTTTACTTATTTTACCATTACTTATTTTCCTATTCCCTATCTTTCAACCTTATGTCAGAATTGACTTCTAACTTGAGTAGGGGAGAAGGTCATTGGTCCAAACTTCAGGTCTTTTGCTTGCTGCTGTTTTCACATCTAGCTCTAGAGAACTATAAATTTTCAGTCCTTCAAGGATGTTGTAATCCAGGTAGAGGAATGGTCTCTACTCTTCTGATTCATGCATCTAGTCTTTATGTAGACAAGGACCCTATGCCCTTGTAACGGTAAGTACTAATCCTCTTCTCTGTCCTGCAACTGTGATCCTTCACTAGGTAATTGGCAATGAGATGCCAAAGGTATCCCTTTCCTGGTCCTTTACTCTGTTATTATACAGGAGTTTTCTGTAGTCTCTGTTTAACCTGTTGTCCAATCCCTTTATAATTTCTGGGAAATGAGAACTTTTAAAATAGCCGTTGCTGCTGTTTCTGATGTTGCTGCCTCCAAGGCCCATAACACAGATTCGCTGCTATACTGTGTTGCAATGCTGTGCTCCAGGCCAGTCTACATCCCAGTGTCACAGAACTCTTCTTCCAAACTCCTAAGTTATCTTAGTGTGGAAAAATGTTTCATCCTAACTTTTTGTTGGCCATGCTACTCCAGAATTCTATTTGACACTTTAAAATAATGTGGAGGGTTATGTTGGAAGAGTTTGACTGGAATGTTCTCTCCACCTTTCTATCTTGATTTCACATCTATATATTACTTTAAAAATCTTTTGATAAATCCCCTGGCAGCTTAAGGATGTGTGTATTCCAGGATGACTATACTTTTTTCAGCAACATTGGCTCTCATTTCTTAGACTTCAGATGTTGATGATTGTAGATGACTGGAAATGGCAAGCCGGTTTTCTGTGAGTGGAATCCAACTTTTTTCTTGCCTTTCTGGAGTCTTCTTCAGCCTTACTGTCACCTTTGGGTTGTGCCTTAAGATCTCTCTTCACACATATTCATGACACTATATTGATTCAGTAAACAGTAGACCAGATTTCACTGGTTACTGTTCTGGTGGAATGCAATTAAAGCTACTTAATTCATTTAATTTAAAATATGAACCCTGAAGTACAGATTATAATTAAATTTATAATTCATGTGTGATAGTTTTAAAATTATTCAATATTTCTACATTCTACTGAGATTCATCTTTTTTGTAACTAAGAATTAAAAAAAGAGGAAAACAAAGAGTTCAGCTAAATGAATCAACTCTGACAGTTTCAGGTAAGTATTCTTTACTCACAATCTCATCACTATAAAGGATGAATGGAGGAGACATTTTCTGATCTCTTCCTTTGGTTCAAACTTAATCATTATAACTACATAAAAGATTCTATATTGATTTTTTTAAATTTATCTTTCCATTTAAATCAGTATTCATTACTTATATTATTATTCTAGTTCTGCTTACTTCACTTTTACCAGCTCAGATAAAACTTTGTATAGTTCTCTGAAGTCTTCATATTCATGATTTCTTAAAGCATAGAAATATTCTATTGCCTTTATGTACCACAACTGGCATGACTATTCTCCTATCAATGGGAATAATAATATAATTAAAAGGAATATAAAAGATCAAATCAGTGTAATTTGTTGTCAAATTCAAGTTAAAGCTATGCCTTACCTATTTCAGAATATCTGTGATTTTTGCCGCAGCTTTCCTGCTGTCTTTATCTCTCCCACTTGACAAAATGCTCAAAAAAATTAGTGTTGGAAAAGATTTTAGAGTATATTAAGTCCAAGGCCCTGATTTTTCAGAAGAGGGAACAAAAGTCCAGAAGCAGTCATAACTGGAAAATTTGATATTTAAAACAAGCAATAGCAAACATATCCTCAAATTATCATTATAACCCATGATGACAGAAAATAATGCAAGAAATACTTAAGAAAAAGTAAATTGTACAGGACAGGAGGTATTTGGTGAAATTTAGAGGAAGGACCCATATCAGCATCCTTAATTTATTTCCCAGCTTTGTTTTCAACTCTGTATATTGCTACCATTCCAACTTGCCCTACCCCAGAAACACTATATACTACACTATATATATATATATAATATAAACACTATAACACTATATACTGTTCTACAGCTCTTTTGTTTGTGTGTGTGTGTGTGTGTGTGTGTGTGTGTGTGTGTGTGTATGAGATCTTTCCATATAAAAATGGAGGTTCCATAAGGGTAGAGGATATCTTTTCTTTTGCTTGTATTTGTAGCATAGTATGTGGCATAATAAATGTTTGATAGCTGTTTGTTGATTTGTTGATCATGAATATAATGAAATATATTGTAAGAAATGATGAAATACATGATTTCAGAGAAAGTTGGGAAGATTTATATGATCAGATGCAGAATGAAGTTAGGAGAATTTACTCAAAAATAACATTTAAAGATAAACAACACTGAAAGACAATGGGATGGGATAAATGTTAGTTTGGAGGCTGAGTCAGGCAGTGATGATTGCCCATTTTTTTCAATCATAACAGAATTATTGTTGATTTTGTTTAATTTTTTTATTCATGTTTGGTTCTTCATGCCCTCCTTTGGGGATTTTCTTGGCAAAGATACTGAGTGTTGTGCCATTAATTTTTTACAGCTTATTTTACAGAGGAGGAAACTGAGGCAGTCAAGGGATAAGTGACTTGCTTAAGGTCACACAGCTTATAAGTTTCTGGTTCCATATTTTTTTTCTTACTGACTCAAGACCAGATGCTCTATCCAGAGCTGCCTAGCTGCCTATATTTTTGAGAAGTAGTTTGCCAATTTTTTGTTTTCAGGATCCCTTTCCATATTTAATAATTATTGAGGACCCCAAATAGTTTTATCGATTGATGTTTATCAAGTAGGAAATTAAAACTGCTAAGTTTTAAAATATTTGTTTAATTTATTTAAAACAATAAGCATATTACATGGTAATAAATATTTTAATAAAAATAATATATTCCAAAACAAAAAATTAGTGAGCTTGTTGATGAATTTTTGCAAATCTCTCTAATGTCTGACTTAGTAGAAGACAGCTGAATTCTTATATCTACTTCTGTACTTGATCTGTTAGGATATATTATTTTGGTTAAATAAAATCCAAGCTCACACAAATATGTAGTTGGAAAGTGCAGGAGTATTTTAACAGACAAATAATGTCTTAGTATTATTAGTAAAATAGTTTTAATATGAATAGATAAATAAATAGATATGGATGACAGTGGTCATGGTCTCTCTCTTGTACTTGCGTAGCCTTGGCAACCCTTTTTAGACTTAGAATCATAGAATTTAGAGTTGGGAAATAACTTTTAGATCATTCATTTCAGGTTTCTCATTTTTCCTTACTGCAGAGGAGAAAACTGAGATCCCAGAGATGATCAATGACTTCCTCTAGGACACACAGGTAGGAAGTAGAACTGAGATTTGAACCTAGATCTTCTGATTCCAAATCCAATCTGCTTTCTACTATATTGTTCTGTGTTCTTTTTAGAATCATTATTTACTGTTGTTGGCCAGGTCATTTCAATAATGTTCAACTCTGTGATTCCATTTGGTGCTTGCCATTTCCTTCTCTAGCTCATTTTACAGCCAATGAGTCAAAAAGAGTTCAGTGACTTACCCAAGGTTACACAGTGAGAATTTGAGGCCAGATGTGAAATCACATCTTCTTGACTCCAGGTCCAGTATTCTATCCACTATACCACCTAGCTGCAAGGATCATTATAAATATTGATTAATTTTTCTTGTTTACTTAGCAATATTTAATATATCAGACTACATTAGTGGACCTCTAGCAATTGGCAGTAGTATCATTACCTGTCTACTTGCTGGTTGCTAATGATTTAAAAAATCTTAAAGCATCTGACAGGTTTTTAATACAGCATTCTCTGAAATTGATTTGAATACGAACATTGTGATGAAGATGAAACACCTTTCAAAAGACAATAGTAGGGGACAGCCAGGTGGCATAGTGGATAAAGCACCAGCCTTGTAGTCAGGAGTACCTGGGTTCAAATCCAGTCTCAGACGCTTAATAATTACCTAGCTGTGTGGCCTTGGGCAAGCCACTTAACCCCATCTACCTTGCAAAAAAACCTAAAAAAAATTAAAAATTAAAAAAAAAAAGACAATAGTAGCAATAATTGACAGTGTATCTCATGGAGCAGTAAACAATCTTTTGTTATTTTATCATCCATTAATAATTCAAAGGGAGTCAGTAAATAAAACAGTAATATAAAATTGGGGTGAGTAGGTGGCACAGTTTATAGAGTGCTAATCCTAGAGTCAAGAAGACTCATCTTTATGAGTTCAAATTTGGCCTCAGAAACTAGGTACATGACCCTGGACAAGCTGCTTAACCTTATTTGTCTTAGTTTTTTCATCTGTAAAAACAAGTTGAAGAAGAAAAGGACAAATTACTCCTGTACCTCTGACAAGAAAACTCCCAAAGGGGTCACAAAAAGTCAAATGCAATTTAATAACTACAGCAACAAATATAAAATGAATAGAAATGTGAGGCATTATTCTAATAAAGTAAGATTGCATTAATTCAGACTCTGCTACTATAGAATTTGTGATAAATAAAAAAACTTAGAATGTTGGCACTGGAAGGGAAGTTAGAAGGAGCCACTGGATTATTCCATTCTTGTCACTTAGCAAGCTTTAATATCTTGGAATGATAAACAAAACAAAATCTTTTAGACATAATTTTTTTTTTTTTTTTAGGTTTTTGCAAGGCAAATGGGGTTAAGTGGCTTGCCCAAGGCCACACAGCTAGGGAATTATTAATTATATGAGACCAGATTTGAACCCAGGTACTCCTGACTCCAAGGCCGGTGTTTTATCCACTACACCACCTAGCAGCCCCGAGACATAAATTTGATAGATAATAAACCCAAACAAACAACAACTGTGACCCAGGGAGGGGGAGGGTACTTAAGAGCCCAGGGCAAGTTAGTGTCACATTTGTATTTAGAATCTAATTATCCTGATTCATTTCAGTACTCTATCTCCTCAAAGGGTGGGATGGGCTGACTTCTACCTTTGAACCATTATTAAGGCTAACTATATAAATAATAATGTAAGCAAGATTATGTGGAGCATATTCAAATTGCCTGAGGTAATAGATTATAGTTTTGTATTCTAATGTACACAATCTGGCTGAGGCTGTGAGTGGCTCAATGAATAAAGCTCCAGTTCTGGAATCAGGAAGAAAAGAGTTTAAATCCGGCCTCAGACTCTTATTATGGGTAAACCACTTAACCTGTTTGCTTTTATTCACTGAAGAAAGAAATGATAAACCACTCTAGTATTTTTGTCCAGAAAGAATCAAAAGAACTGAAGAACAGCAAACCTAAAGTATCCATCTACTTAAAATAGTTGAACAACTAATTACAAATCCAGTACAAACTGCTGGGGGGGGGGGGGGCGTTGAGCAAATACTTTGGTCAAAGCCTTATGTTTGGTGACTGAGTGAACTAAAAAAGATAAAAAAAAATGCAGTTCCTACTCTCAAGGATATTATGGTCTAACATGTTTGTACAGTATAATAATAATAATAATATTAATAACAATAATAATAATAACCTGCACTTACATAGTATTTTTTTTTTTTTAGGTTTTTGCAAGACAGTGGATTTAAGTGGCTTGCCTAAGGCCACAGGGCTAGGTAATTATTAAGTGTTTGAGGTCAGATTTGAACTCAGGTACTCCTGACTCCAAGGCTGGTGTTCTATATCCACTGCACCACCTAGTCACCCAACTTACATAGTATTTTAAGATTTTAAGATTTGCAAGTGCTTTTCATGTTATCACATTTTATCCCCATACCAATAAATTCTATAATTATTTCCTTTTTACAAATGAAAGGCAAGCTAGGTGGTACAGTGGATAGAGCACTGGACCCAGAGTCACAAAGACCCATCTTCCTGAGTTTAAATCTGGTCTCAGATACCTACTAAATGTGTGACCCTGAATAAGTCACTTAATCTGTTAAATTAGTTTCCTCATCTGTAAAATTAGCCAGAGAAAAAAATGACAAAACTCCAAATGGGCTCACAAAGAATCAGACATGACAGATGAGAAAATGAGTAAATTGAAGCAAACAAAGGTTATGTGTGATTTGTTTAGACTCATTCAACTCATATAGTATATGAGACAGTATTTCAACTAAGGTCTTCTTGACTAAATCTAACACCTTTTGCACTGTACCACCTAGCTATATCAATAATAATTGCATCCATTTATAGTTATTGCTACATAAAAGCAGGCTCCCTAAAGAACAATACTGGTTATTTTGTTAATGGAATTTGAATTATTGAATTAATTTGAAAACAGTATAATTGTATTTTTAAAAGTTCTTTTTATTTAGGCATCTAAGTCAAACATAGCTTTTCTATTAGTAGACCAAACTAATGAATTTGTATAATATATACAATATTTTAACAAGAAAGATAAAATATAAGAAGTAACATTTATTTATCAAGCTGATAATAATTTATTAAACTTCTACTTTATTTAGGACATTGTGCTAGACGTAGATAAATAAACATAGTCTCTGTCTTCAAGAAACTTATGGTCAAATAGGGTAAATAAAATATATTTATTTAATTCAATTTATCAAATTCAATTCAAAAAATATTTATTTAGTGCTACTATATGGACAATATTATAAAGGACCTGAAGGACAATATTATAATGGTAGAAGATGAAGGGGCAAGCTCTTGCCCTTTAGGAAGTTATAATTTATCATGATTCTTATCTGTGTAATAAAGTCCCCTAAGAAAACATATTAGATAACTCTTAGGAGATGAAATATGAGAAAAAATTTGACTTTTCATTTGGTTGGCTGACTAGAGTTGAAACAACTTTCATTTACCTTGGAGACAGATGCCTTACATATTATATCTATAGACAACAACAACAACAATGGCTAGCATTTACACAGTGCTTTAAGGTAGGCAAAACATTTTATATATGTTATTTCATTTGATCTTCACAACAGATTTAAAGAAATAAAATAACTTTAAAGACAATTGCTATAAGTGAAAATAAGTACACAGGAGATATGGACAAGAAAATTTTCTGCACCTCTGAAAACAAGTATCAATGTATGACATTCTGGGTAACATTTTTCCTCTGGGATAATTATGAAACCCAAGTTAACAAGTTCTCTCTGTGCCAGTGATGTTAGTGGCTGTGTTTTTTCAATGAACTAAATAACCATGATTTTTTTCTGACCTGCAATTAGAGAGATGACACATACTTCTGGATATTTATTATTTTATATGCATGTATGCCAGATGGATGCAGCTAAAAGTTCATCATTTTTTAAGAAAGAGATTTAGATGAATTTAGCCAATGAAAACACATGTTTTGACAATAACAACAATCACAACATCAACAACAATTCTTATTCTCATAGGATTTTATGATTCCTTGACACTTTATGTATTTTTTTGTTTGGCTGTTTTTTATTTGTATCTGACTCTTGATGACCCCATTTGGGATTTTCTTGGCAAAGATATTTGAGTGGTTTGCCATTTTCTCTTCCAAGTCATTTTGCAAATGAAGAAAGTGAGGCAAACTGGGTTAATTGATTTGTTCAGGGTCACATAGCTAGCAAATGTTTGAGGCCAGATTTAAACTCAGGAAGATGAATCTTTCTGATTTCAAACCCAACACTCTATCTGCTGCACCATCTAGCTGCTGGGGTCTTTATGTAAATTTTCTTAAATGGTCCTAACCCAGCCTTGTGAGACAAGTATAATTCTCATTTTGCAGATGAAGAAACAGGAACATTGACTTATCCAAGGCTGTGAAACTGGAAAACAGTACTGCTCCTGGGAAGAGAGTCCTGTTCTGGGTGATTCGTGAGAGTGATTCACCAAGAATGGTGAATATACCATTCACCAAGAAATCCTTATTGATCAATAATCCACCATAGAATCATAGATTCTAGGGGTTGGAATCAACCTTAGAAATCAATCCATAGCTGAGCAGTAACTTCTTCTATAACATCTTCAGCAAGTGGTTATTCAGCTTCCATTTAAACACCTATAATGTTGGGGAAACTTGCTACCTCCAAAGGAAGTCCATTCTGCTTTTAAAAAGCTCTAACTTTTTAGAATTTTTTAATCATATAAACCCCTGTCCCTATGTTTCTTCCTTAGGACCCCTCTTCATCATAGTCTTGCCTGATAGGGAATAAGCAGGGGAAAAGTCTAATATCTCTTCTATTTCTTTAATATCCTCTCAAAGTATGTAAAGACAGCTAACATCATGCACAAATCCTTTTTCATTTCCTTTAATCAATCCTTTTTTTTTTTTGGCAAGGCTGTGGGGTTAAGTGACTTGTCCAAGGTCATATAGCTAGGTAATTATTAAGTGTCTGAGGCCGGCTTTGAACTCAGGTACTCCTGACTCCAGGGCTGGTGCTCTATCCACTGTGCCACCTAGCTGCCCCTAATCAATCCTCTTTTGATATGATTACTCACCATCCTGGATTCCTTAATTACGTTTGACTTTGCATTAGCTTTTTGGGGGTATGTAGACAACGGGGGTAGAATCTACAAAATACCTCTTGCTATCTCCTATTTGTACCTGAGGCAAGTAAAAGTCTAGATCTTTTGCACATCAGCTGTTGTGTACTTACATGTCCCTCATCCTGTATTTATACCATTGGTTTTTGAAGGCAAGAATAAGACTTTACATCAATGTATATTCATATATTAATCTATTCTCATTTGATTCAACTCATCTTTCTAACCTTTTGCTCTCTTCTTTGCATTTTGTTTTTAGGAGAAGGTTACCAATGACATTTGGAATGTCAGCCAAGACCAGAGACTTAATGGAAAAGAAGACAATTACTTCGGCATCAGGGATTTAAATTATATTCATCTCAATGTCCTCCAACTTCACCTTATCCATCTCCAGCTATGCACAAAGATTCTAGAATGAGTAGCATGGGGTCTTGCATGATCTCACAGTAAAGGAAAATATCTAAGCATTATTAAAGCAGAAAGTGACAAAACTTTCAGAAAGATTTTAAATAAAAAGATCTGAAAACAAAGAAACTCTACACTTGACTGTCAACAAGAACTATAACAGCAAAATACAGACCACATAACCTATTTTCAAAGAATTATGAGGCATGGAGGTTTGATTGTAATTTGGTGAAATGAGTGGTATGGGGTAAAGGAATCAGAGAGTGATGAAGACTGTTATTAAAACTCCCATTTCTTCATTCTGTTCAGGAGGAAAAAAAACACCTGGGTTAGAGATGGGAGGTAAACAGCTGGATCTTGAGAGTGACTTGTTACCAGCAGGTGCTTAATAGGTACCAATAAATATTGGTAACTGAATAAAGTGAGGACCTTCTTGTTTCTTTGGATGGGGCTTCTCAAGACTCTAAATGGAGTACAGAAACATGTTATCAGATGTGTTCAAATGACACAATCCACAGTCAGGTTCAATACTGCCTTGTGCCTTTTGGGGTGTGAGTAGATAGTGGGTCTTTGGATTCCTCATAGGATTTGAAGATTAAAAGCTATCTGAAAAATCATTTCTTTGCTTTCTTCCTACTCACTCAAATTTACATATAGAAAGGCTGATCTTTTAGTGACTTTCTCAGAATCATAAAGCAAAGTGACAGAGATGTGACTAGAACCCAGGTCTTTTAAGTATGAGTAACTATTTATATCAAAATATTGCTGTCTGCCCACATATGTCACAGAGTGATAGGAAATTAATTAAGGGAAACTCTCCTCTCTAGGCACAGATATAGACTGAACTATCTGCTTTGGGTTTCAGGCTTTTCACCAGGAAAGCTCACAGATAGATATGGAATGGTAAAGAAGTGCTCATTTAAGGATTACAAAGTTTTTTTTTTAACATATATTATCTCATTTGATCCTGAAAGCTCTGTGATATAGAGAGCAGAAGGATTATTTCTCCATTCCACTCCATAGGAATTAACTGAGGCTTTCAGCGATGAAATGACTTGCCTAAGGTCACATGGGTAGTTAGCATCTGAGCTGGAATTTTAATACAATTCTCTGGTTGCCCAGTCTTAAATTCTTTCCACTATATCACAATCTTTGCATACAAATTTGTCCTTTGGATCCTTTTATCGTCTCAGTGCCTATTTCTTCTCTTTCATTATCTCATCCATCTGCCACCCTGCCTCTAACCTTATCTTTCCATCTACAGAATTTATTCTCGGTTTGATTTTATTTTGGCTAAAACGTTAACAGATCTTTAAAATTTTATCTCTCATGTTAAGCTGCAATCCCCTTCAGAGATATTTGCATTTCAATACAAGCCTCATGAAGTCTGAAATATGAGGATTGAAACTCTGATTATATATGCCTGAACCTAGAAGTGAAAGTTTTGACTAAGTGATGTCATACCTTTTGCCCTTTTGAATCATATGAATTATTTGCAAGATTAGCCCTGGCTATTGTTCACAATGATGATAATTAGTGTTGCCCACCCCCACTAGTGGATTGAACACATTACCTTATTTAAAAATAATCATCTTCTCCTAAAACAAGCATTATTCTAAAGAAGAGGCAATAAGAAAACAAATGTAATCTCACAGCAAGTATTAAACTATAACATCAAATTCTAAACCAGGAATGTCTAACCTTTTAGCTCTTCTGGGATGAAAATATAATTCTATATTATGACAAGTTTTTATTGAGTAATGTGGTCCAGAAGAGTTAAAAGACTGGACTCCCATGTTCTAAGCTCTCTAAAGATCATAACACCTGGTCACGAAGCAATTCAAAAGTCATAGATTTCATCACATATCAACATTGACAATAAAACTCAGAGGATGGTAGATACATGTGAGCTGCTAATTGATGTTCTCTGGGGAAATGTGAAGCTGGCATCTTCATTCATAAGGCGACATTTCCGATGCAGAAAGGTGACCTGCTGAGTAGGGGGGCCATTCTGAGAATGCTTTGGGTGCTTGCACAAGGAGATCACATTTAGGAAGGCTGCACGGAATCGGTGGGAGAACAGGTTGTAGATGATGGGGTTCACAGCAGAACTCAGGTAGAAGAAAACTCCTAGAGACATTAGCAGAAAGAAGGATAGAAGGGAAGGGAAAAGGAGAGTAGCTGTCAGGTGATTGTCTCAGGAAAGTATTTTAATTTAATTTAACAGCTATTCATAAAACATTTATTATGTGGAAGGCCTTGCTTTAGGATCCTGGGACACACAAAGATGAAAAGATAAATTCTTAACCCTGAAAGAATTAAGTACTAGTCAGAAAATACCATACTCCTTTTGCTCTGATAATTGCAGTTATATGTTCTTGTCACTTGATCTGTCTAGTTCCCTCTAGTTTCTTCTGTAAAATGGGGATGATAACCTTTGCATGACCTCCTCAGAAAGCTGCAGAAGAAACATGCTTTGAAAATATTTGAGCACTACATAAAGATGAGCTATTATTATCACACTACTTTTAGTGCCCATGATTTTATCGGTACCCATCTGCTTTCATTGATGCGACTTGTTTGCCCCAATAGATGCATAAATAACAGCCTAAGGGCCAGGTTGTTCCTTACATACCAACTTTTCCCTGATCTTGGACTCAAAGTTTTTCAAGCTTGAAAGTAGCTACCAGGGTTGTTGCTCCATTATCATAGCACTGGAGAACCCAGGCTCCCCTTCAAGTGATTTATTGATTTTGTCCTTCATAATCCAAGAAGACCATGACTTCAAGGGAATAATGACATGACATGCACATTATGTTTATTAAAGTGAGGGTAATGTCGTTCAAAGACATCCTTCTCACTGCTTCTTCCAAAAATGCATTAACTCAGTGACTTGATAATATAGGAAACCGGACTTCTGGTTGATATGGCTACTGTGGGAGACCTTGGTTCTAAAGATATATATCTTTCCCATGCCATCAAGGCTCCATGGCATCACTATAATACTGGGCAAAGTGTTAGTATGATATTTTTATGGTAGCACATGACAGTACAGTAAAGCTAACCTAGCTCATGATAGTCTAATCATCAGTATTGTAATTTTTAGTGAGAAATTTTTGACAGCAGGGCAAAGCTGCTGTCACTTGATGGTCTATGCTAGTGAGCTCTGTAACCATACTTCCTCTTGGAACCCAAAGACTTTGGTTTCCCAGAAGAGAGGTCTTGGGAATATGCCACCAGGTTATAGGTTGGTAAGGTTTAAATTTGGAACTATGACAATTATTTATTTGTCTTTGAATTTCCAACTCCCAGGCCATGATGATATATCAGAGGGAGGTGGAATAGTGGGCAATGGAACATAATGAATGTCATCCATTCAGGAGTTACCTCTAGTGGTATAGATTGCAATCTATCTACATCTGCCAATCCTGAATGACTCATCATTGTAAAAAAAATGCTGCTTAGTAGTCTCAGTCATGTCTGATTCTTTGTGACCCCATTTAGGGTTTTCCTGGCAAGGATCCTAGAGTGATTTGCCATCTCCTTCTCCAGCTCATTTTACAGATGAAGAAATTGAGATAATAGAGTTAAGAGACTTGCCTTGAATCATACAGGTAGTAAGGTTCTGAGACTGTATTTGAATTCAGGTCTTCCTAACTCCAGGCCTGCCACTCTATCCATTGTAACAGCTAGCTGCTCCTGTTTATGTTTTAGGATCAGAGATTTAGAACTTCTTAAAAAGTATTTAGTCAGTCACATAAATTGTAAAGGTGAGAAAACTGAGACTTAGGGAGGTTAGGTGACTTGCTCAGGGTTATATAACTAGGAATCATCCAGTCATATGTTCAACCTAGAGGATCCACTCCACAATACTTCCAGGTCCCATATTTTCATCTATGTGGATCCTCCTTTAACCCTAAAACTAGGTTAGACTCCACAGAGCCTGCTTCAACTATCTTCATAGCCTTTGGAACAAATTGTTCTCATCTGTCTATTCAGTTTTCACAGGATTGGGGTAGATACCCCCCTATTCACCAACATGTTTGAGGACTGTTGGTTACCTTTTACATGGATTAGACCATCTGACAAGACAGTTTTGGGATATGGATATCATGAATGCCTGTGATATGAACTGGGCATAAATAGAATTAATTGGGCTTTGATATATTCAAATACGGGGATGAATCCTTGTGATCTCATTGAGAAAGGCCTAATCTATTGTACAATACTCTGAGATGACAAAATTATCTAATCAAAGTTACCAACCATACATTTAAAGATCAAAAAGAAAGAGATGAAAGGGAACCTTTTAGGAAACCTTGATTCAAGCTAGTTGACTCTGATTAGTCAAACTCCTTTTTTTGATTTGCAGTTAATTAATGTATAAATTCCCAAGGTGGAACAGGAAGTTGTTAAACTTTAGAGGAAAGGAGCTAAATGTCTCCTTTTTGTTATATGTATATATATATATTCTTCATTGGAAACTTCCATTTTTCAAGGAATAAGTGGCCACAATTATATCCTTGCTGAGTTAATATCACAAAAAGACAAAGAACTCCTAATACCTTTCCTTAACAATGCCCTGTTCTAAATGGTTTCGTCCCATTCCTCACCACAACTCTCTGCTCTTTTGTAGGATAATTAAATTTGGAAATCTCTTCCCCAAGAGGCATTTCATATAGGTGGAGGGATTATTTTTTAGTTATATATTTTATTTGTTTTCTAATTATATACAATAGTCGTTTCTACCAATCATTTTTGGCAAGGTTTTGAATTTGACTACCTCCCTTTCCTTCCTCCTCCCCCCAAAGAAGGCAATCTAATTATAGTATTTACATTTGTTTCCATAATATGCATAGATCAAAACTGAATGTGTTTAGAGGAAAAAAATATCCATAAGGAAGAAAGAAAATATTAAAGATAAAAATTACATAATATATGACAACTTTTTAAAAACTGAAGATAATAATCTTTGGTCTTCCTTTAATTTAGGTGGAGAGATTCTTTGGATGCTCCCACTTGTAAATGATATAGTGGTTTCTTGAAATAAGAATATTAAAAAGTTTCCTCAGTAAGCTCCATTATAATTCAAAAGAGATCAGTCTAACAATACACATAAGAAAACTATAATTCAGACTCATGTTTTTAGATTTCAACATGCACTGAGATGACAACTTCATTGAGTACATCAGTATTTGCATCTGAAGGTACTACAGTTGGACAGCAAGTTATACATAGAATTAAATATGAAGAAAGGAATGACCTAAGATGCATTTGGAAAAATGTGCATTACAATCAATAATTCCAAGTATTCTGTAGTACAAAAACTCTCTTCTAAACAAAATGTCCTGATTCTGTATTATTGTGAATATTATAACAAAATAAGGTCCAAAGAATCAAGTTTTAAGTGAACCAAAAGGAATTGGATTAAATATATTGGAGGTATAAAAAGATTTATCAGTTTCATTGAAGACCTACATATACAAAATGGCATAGAGACTATCACTGAGGAAATATCTATATATATAATGGAGGGGGGGTGATCAGGAGAACCTCTGATCAATTTGATGAGCTTAAAGTATATGAACTTTTATTGGAAAGATGCTTCCTCTGGAGGTTAGCATGTACCCTAGTTTTTTTGCTAAGAACACTTGGAATTCCTCTTATTAGTCTCTAATGATTGGAATTGATTCCTGATGCCTGATTAAGGTTCAGGAGGATGTATTATTTTTAAAGGACCCACCTCCTCTAGGATCATTGAGTGAACAATAATTGCCCACCTCATTTACTCCCTTTTCATTTCCTGTACTTTCCTTTGAAATTCCAGATCAGAGCATAGTAAGAATGGGAGGAGGGAAGGAAGGATTAGGTAATTTCCTTGAGTAGGAGCATAAAATGATGACTTGCAGAAGTATAAAGTCAGCAGTTTATACTTGTCCAGGTAAGCCTGAGAAGGGACTTAGTCAACTCCACAATCACTGATTATTTTCTTCTGGCTTTCTATTTTGTTTTCTGAGTATGGATCAGAATCTAAAAGTCCTAATGATGGACTTTTCTGGCTTTGGTAATGTAATTACATTGTGAGGTCATTCTGATTGACAGTTATCACATATGAGAACTTGTCTCCCATAAGGAGAAAATTTCCTCACAATATGCTCCTTGTAGAGGAAGAGGATATGTCACTAGGGATCAGCTTGCTGCTGAAGGATTAAAGCCTTACCATGAGGGATAAGAAGAGGAAATTTGCAACACTTTATGTTATTATACAATATTGTACATATGCTATAATACAATATTGTATTATAAAATAATATCCCTTAATCTCAGGAAATTTAATTGTTCATTAAAATGATGAAGATTTCTTTTGATCAGTAGTCATTTTATGTATAGTAAGAAAATAATTTGAGTTGATAATATAGTTAGAGTAAAAAATGATCAATGGAAACCATAAAATATAAATATTCCTGCAATGAGGTTCCTAGAGCATTGGATCGATCCTCGGGAGAGACTCTATGGGAAAAAAATTTGACAAACACACAGGATGAGAAAATATGCATGAATTATGATCTGTGGATCAGAATCTAGACTCATTGCTATATTGAAGTCCAGAGGTTAGAGATGGAAAGGATTTATGCAAAGGATGAAGTAGTTAGTATCCTAATCCAATTCCTTCCTTTTATTTTATAAATTGCAAAAAAAACAAAAAAGAAAACCCCAAATTCTGAAGCCCAGGAGAACTTGCCCATAGCTAGTAAGTGACAGAATGGGGACTTATACTTAACTCACAGTTTCTTCTGAATCTATAATATATGGGTCTCTAGCTATAACACAATTAGTATCAAGTAAACTCATTATGAGTCAGTATTATCATTCTTAGTCTTACTATGTCCACAGAACTTAGAGAAGAAAAATATCATAAAGACAATCTAATTTACCTCATTTTATAAAGAGGGAAACTGAGACCCACAAGAGGAAGTGAATTTCAGATGTCTTAAAAGCTTCTTTTATTTCACCAGTTCTTTTTTGACCTCAGAACAATTGTTGTCTATCACAAGTTAGCATTAACTCATGAATTAACTATCTTATGAAATCTCTCGATTTGTGTTCTCAGTGGAAATAAAGGGAAGGAGGATGGGTCTTTGAAAAGACTCATGTATTCATGTAAACGTGCTGTAAATGTTCCACAAAAATAAAATATTACTCTTTCCATTGCTTTCCCTCACATTGAATACGTCCATATTTCTTTGTATCTGATTCCAAAAGAGGCAGCCTTGGGCAACTAGGTGACAAAGCGGATAGAACAAGACATTGCAATAAGGAGGACCCAAATTCAAATCCAGCCTCAGACCCTGGGCAAATCATTTAACCCTGATAGCCTCTTAAAAAACATTACAAACTGATTGACCAAAATGATCATTTCAATAGAGCTTGAAATACCCCATTCCTGTGAGATAGAGGTTGAAAGGTTTGTCAGTAGAAAATACAAACAGATTCAAAGACTTGACTCTTACTCTCTGAAAGTCAGATTCAACAGAAGTTGTTATCATTTCCCATAATATGAAGCATAGACTCAGAAAGATGAAAGGGTAGACTTCTATTGATTTATTTGCTTAAGGTTAAGTTTCTACCAGGTCAATTAAAAGACTTGTCCTAGGGAAATCCTGTATCACAAATGCTTTTGGAGTTTAGTCCAATCACCTTTGACAAAAATATCTATATTTATACCAATTCATTTATCATAGAACACAAAAGCAACTAAACAAAGATCTGAGAAATTTGGATTCTACTCAATGCTTTCACTAGATTTGATATGTGATTTTGGCAAAATTATTTAATACTCCTTGGTTTAAGTTTATTCATTAAAATGAGGGAATTGTATTATGAATTTTGCAAGCTCCTTTCAAGTCAAGATCATTTCTTATTTTGCATTTGTATATCCAGTGCCTAACCCAGGGCCTGATATAGAGTAGGTGTTTAATAAGTGCTTATTAATTGAAAAATGTTCTAAAGTTTCCTCTTAGCTCTAACATTCTCTATTTTAAGGTCCCTATCGACTCTTTTATCCTCTATTCTAATTTAAGGCTTCCATGTAGATTCTACCCTTAAATTATCTTCCATGAAATAGCTACAAAACATAATTCTGATAATGAACTTTAGGAATACCCCTCACAAGTAAATATTGTAGGTTTCTAACTTCTATTTCAAAAGTTCTTAACATTTTTTTTGAATTATGGATTCATTTGGCATCTTTATAAAACTCATGGATCTCTTCTCAGAATAATATTTTTAAATTCATAAATAAAAGAAATAGGATTAGAAAGGAAACCAATCATATTGAATAGTAGTTATCAAAATATTAAAAAACAAATTGAAGGGGCAGCTAGGTGGTGCAGTGGATAGAGCCCTGACATTGGAGTCGGGAGTACCTGAGTTCAAATCCATTTTCAGACACTTAATAATTCCCTAAGTGTGTGACCTTGGGCAAGTCACTTAACCCCATTGCCTTGCAAAAACAAAGACAAAAACAAACCCCCAAACAAGTTCATAGTTAATAATCCCAGTAGAATATCCAGAATCTAACATTCTAGGCAAGAAGTGTTAGAGAAACAGCTCAACACATGACATCAGCAATGATAGAGAACTTACCTGATATCACATGGATAAGGTTGAACACTGATGCCAGAGATTCAGTCCATTCTTCCACAAAGCTAAAGAAGAGTCGGTCAATGTGGAATGGAGTCCAGCAGATAGCAAACACCAAGACCAAGATGACTGGAGTAGATTGGTAGAAAGGAAATTGAAGATGGTCAGATGAAATGACATTAAAAAATAACAACCACACTTCTCTAGTCAATTCTTTAGATGAGATCAATGATTACTTATAAGAAATTGGCCTAATGGTTTATATTTCAGGATTATGTTCAGTTGATATTCTAACTTCTGTTCTTCAAAGACCCTTCTAATTCTGACATTCAGCTTTCAAATCCCTTCTAGCTATGAATTGCTATGCTATATGGTCTGGGGCCCTTCTAAGTCTAATAGTTAAGGATTTAAACATAGTATAAATCACCTTTTTTTTGAACACTATCATACAAGGTTGTTAGAATATATTTTTATTAGCTTCATATTCATTTTCATTTCTTGTTTTTTTTTTTTTGCAAGGAAATGGGGTTAAGTGGCTTGCCCAAGGCCACACAGCTAGGTAATTATTAAGTGTCTGAGACCACATTTGAACTCAAGTACTCCTGACTCCAGGGCCGGTACTCTATCCACTGCACCACCTAGCTGCCCCTCTTGTTTTTTTCTGACATAACCTCTATGCCACTATAATTTTAAAATATTTAAATCCGAACAGAGAGACTGATGCAGAGATTATAAAACAGCAATTTCATTTCTTATTTTTGATACATCCTTCTCCATTCATGAATTTTTTAAAGTGATAACAAGATGAACATGTATTTCTATTTGATGATAAAGGGCTTACTGTATTTATGACTCACCTGAACTTTGTGTAGTCTCACTGTAATCAATAAAAGATCTATATTTATGTTCAAGAATTTGTGATTTGTACAGTCTCATTGTATTTGTGTAGTCTCACTGTAATCAATATATCAACATTTTTTAAAAGATCTATATTTATGCTCAAGTATCAATGAATGATAAAGTAGTTCTGTTTTCAGACTGGAAAACTGATGCATTGAGAGTTTTAAAAATATTATTTTCCCTCAGTAATGCATTTAGCTCTTTTCTTTCCATAGGTGGGGAAGAATTGTCAAATAACATTACTTTTTTTGATATTGAGCTTGCAGTCCACTGAAACCATCACAGAATTTTTTAGATGAACTGTATCAAACAATATCTCCCCATCTTAGCTTTGGGAAATTAATTTTTTTGTAGCCCAGGAATGAGACTTTGCATTTCTCCTTTCCCACTCCCTACCAGAAATTTCTTTTCCTTCTTTTCACATCCTTCTCTTTTACCTTTGCTTGGAGTGGAGGTCTGACAACTTACACAACATCTTTGTGACTGATTTTCTGGAGGGTCTTTGAACATTTGCAGTCATTTCTTTGGCCTCAAGAGATTGATCTTCTCGAAGCTAGAATGAAACCATTGGGAAAAAGTCAGAAGGTGGGGGTGTAATATGGTGAGGAATAATGAGAATGATCAAGCAACAGATCCTTGTTCTAGATAGCTTAGCACATTGGAAATGGCATTAGTTTTGAAGTCAGGGGACCAGGGTCAAAATCATGCTTGCTTCTTACTATGTGACCTTAGATGAGTTATTTAGCCTTTATGGACTTTAGTTTCCTCATCCAGTTAAAATGAGAGCATTGTATTAGATAGATTCTCAGGTTCATTCCAACTCCAAAGATAAAACTCTATTACCTCTCTGTTATTAATATGTGCCATCTGGGCACCTTACTGTAAAGATAATGCCATTCATGAACAGAATTATAGAATATTTGCCTCAGAAGGGATCTTAGAACATGTACCATAGAATATCAGAGATAGAAGGAGTCATATAACATAGCATATTTTGACATGGAAAAGACCTTGGAACTGATAATTAACATTTATAGTTCTTCTATAGGTATTATTACTCCCATTTTGCAGATGAGCAAATTGAGGCTCTCAGGCAGCTTGGATGACTCAGCAGTCAGAATGTTAAGCCTGGAGTCATAAAATCTTACTATATCTGGCCTCAGACACTTACTACTATGTGACCCTGGGTAAGTCACTTAATCTATATTACTTCTGTAAAATGAGTTTTAGAAGGAAATAAAAAAATAGTGTCTTTGTCAAGGCAATCCCAAATAGAGTCAGAGAATTGGACATGACTAAATTGACTGAACAACAACAACAACAAAAATTGAGACTTTATGAAGCTAGCTGACTTTTCCATGCATCAGCATATATTTGGTAAGTGTGAGTGGTAGGATTCAAATCTATGTCTCTCCTGATTCCATATGCAACATGTTTTTTCCCTATTCTACTGGAATTGGAGGTTCAAATAAGATATTAATTATGAAAAACACTCAGTACGGTGCCTGATGTGTAGTAAGCATTATATTTATTTTATCTATCATATCCCTTACAGACAGACATTATGAGATCCCCTTTCAGCTCTGACATTCTAGGTTCTATGATTCCTTTTGTCTCACACAATTCAAATATTTTATTATAGTCAAAGACTTTCAGTTGACATTTTAGTTTTTAAGTTCTGAAGCACCTTTCAGCTCTGACATTCCATATTATTATTAGAACATTGAGTACCACATCTAGGAGGGACCTTTGGATACGGAGCACAGAATTTCCAAGCTAAAAAAAGGATTGTGGCATTCACAAACCTAAATCCTCACTTTATAAATGTTAAAAAGCTCAGACAGAGGACCTACCTTGGACAACAAATGAGGTATGATCCTAGGAAGGGGAAAAAATGAAAAACTTTGTGAAGTTATTTTATGTAATAAAAGAAAATGGGACAGAAGTTTTATACAATTGAAATAATTGGCTTCATTTGAAAAACCAGACACTGTGCAATGTTTCTAAGCTCACAAGTGAATTCACAAAGTGCTATTCAAAGTCAGTGCTAACAGAGTTAGTGGTCTTCCACAAAGAGATTCTTGATAATCAGGTGTCTTTCATCCAAGTAATCTCTGTGCTATTTAAGAAAAAGTAGACAGCTGTACTCTGTAGGAAGAACATAGATAGTTAAGGTTAGATCCCAGCATCTAACCAAGAAGCATTCCGATTGAAACTCAGTTTTAATTCATTTCAAAGAAGGTACATCCCCAATTCTTTAAAATCCTAGGAGGCAGAATTTTATTAAAAAAAAATACTGAATCAGATTGATGTCAAGAAAGCCTGGATTTCTATATTTGTTCTACCACTAATTTGCTGTGTGTATCTAGGACTGAATCATATTTTCTTTCTGTACCTCAGTTTCCTCATCTCTAAACTAAGTATGGCAAGTTAGATGCATGCTAAGGTTCCCTCTAACATAGACATTCTTTGCTCTTTGTTGTGGAAAGAACCCTGGGTTTGAGTTTGAATCTTGTCTCTAATACTTATAATCTCTGTGACCTTGGAAATAGCATTGGTTCTGAAGTCAGAGTCTCCAGAGGCAGGCACTCCAGAATTAGACCCAAAATACTTTTTATTTCTCTAGGTCTCTTGCCTTCCTAATTTATTTTTTTTAACATCCTAGACAATGGAGTTTGTGCTTAGAAGCTATATTGTTCATGTGCAGTTGTCTGTTTTCTCCCTCAGATGATCTCCCTTAACATTCTTTGTCTGTTTTTCATTTGGAAAATTAACAAATTAGACTAGGTCAATCAGTCATCAAAGATGTAATGAATGCCTTCTATGTACTAGACACTATTCTAAGTACTTGGTGATCTCTTAGGTCTTGTTCTGTTTGAAATATTTTGTTCTGGTTTTTTAAAATCAATCAATCCATCAATATTTATTACATATTGAAGCACAGGCAACTATAGTAGATACAAACAGAGGAAAAAGACAAGATCTCTTCTAGCCTAACCTTCTGTGTTTTCTGTTGAAAGAACAATTATCTCTCTCATTTTATGATTAACTGATTTTCTAACCCAAGTAATAAGCAATTCTGAAGTTCAGGATAGTAATAATAATAATAATAATAATAATAATAATAATAATGATGATGATGATGATGATGATGATGATGATGATAATAATAATACATAATAACCAGCATTTATATAGTGCCTCTACATGTCAGGCAATTCTCTTTACAAAATTCTCTAATTTTTTCTTCACAAAACTCATTTTATAGTTGAGGAAACTGAAAAAAAAGAGTTGAAGTGACTTGCCCAGGGTCTCACAGTTAGTGTCTGAGGCTAGATTTTAGCACTCAGTCCAGGCCCAATATTATCCACTTTATCATATAGATGCCAAGTAACAAGAAAAATGACCTTCAAATGAAGATGGGGTGGAGCAGCACAGAGATTCAAAGAAGAAAAAACACCCATAATAGAAATCCCTCAGAATTCAGTGAGAACATTTCATTTAGGAAAAAAAAATAGGGTGGGGCTCGGCTGTGGATGTGGAAACAGGCATTTATTATCTTTCTATTTTAATTATTTGTGATAACCAGGTTCTAAACTCAGTTGTTTGTGCTTTTGAAAGGGTACAAATACAGCTGAATGAACTCCAAATCCCACTCCTCCCATTTCTAGGCAGCTAGTGTATAGAATACTAAACCCAGTGTCAAGATGACTTGAGGGAAAATCCTGCATCAGACACTAGCTTGGTCACTCTGGACAAGCTATTTAACCTCTTAGTCTCTGTTAAAAGGGGATAATGAGAGTATCTACCTCCCAGGGTTGTTGTTAGGATAAATGAGATAATAAAAAGTGATTTGCAAACTTGAAAATGGTATATAAATGCTATTAATTTTTATTATTTGTTCTATTACAAAAAGACAGCAATAGAGACTGAAACAGTCTGAAGGGGAAGAAATAGAAAGAGGAAGGAGATGTATATAAGAGAAAGAGACAGACAAGGAGAGAGTGATATAAAGCTGCAGAGTGATGGAAGGAAGGTAAGATGAAGAAGTGGAGAAGAGAGATAGATTGACATAGATATTTAGAAAGATAGATATAGATAAACATTTTAAAGAGATGAAAGCAATGTGTAGAAAAATGGAATAACTGGGAAATATTGAGAGATGGGAAAGAAAATAGAGTTGGAGAGAGGGGGCAAGAGAAATCAATTTAGCAAATACTTCTTAAGTATTTATAACATGTAAGCCTTATGCTTGATGTTATGGATAAAAAGGAGAAAATACCATATAGATCCACCTTACAATTTAATAGGAAGATAAGGCATGTATGTACATAAATAACTGGATTATGTAGTAAAATTAGATAAATACTAAGGAAAGATCCAGATAATTTCCCCTGAAACATTTCAGAGAGAATGGATCATTTCTCAACTGGGGAGCAGTGTTAGGAGTTGTCCCAAATGTGGCTATTATATGCCACAGTAGAGACATTCCTTTAACACCTGGATCCAGGCAAGGAAACTCTAAATGAGGTTTAATTTCCTACAGTTTTACCATGCCAACAAAAGGAATAAGTAGTTGCTATCTGATGCCTTGATTGACCAGGACCAAGGACTTAGTATATAATATCCACATAAATTATCACTGCCAGCTTTTCTGGGAAATTATCTGTAGAGGGACACCTTTAAGAAAGAGCTAAGTGAGCTCATGTCAGATTTGCTCTCCTAAGAAACTTTTCCCTTGCTATGTCTAGGAAGTGACCCTTACTGTCCCCTGGGCTGTGGGATAGGCCAGTATCTGATGCTTTGGAGTAGTGGGGTGGATTTTATTCTTTGTGTCTCTGGGAGAGCAGAGACCTTAGGTCTGATGGTCTGTATGTACCTAAGCAATAGTTCAATCTACAACATCTCTCAGAAGTGGTCAACTATTCTCCACTTGAAACCTTCCCATTCAGCTTTTGAACAGTTCTATTGTTTTCAGTCAAGGATAAAACCAGATGGTCCAGTGGATAGTCCTGGACCTGAAGTCAAGAAGACCTGAATTCAAATCTGGTCTCAGATACTTACCTTGCAAGCTAAAGGAGACAGTGTAATGTTAACTAATAGTGGGGAGGAACTGCTTTTTTCCTTTTCTTTCTTTCTTTTTTTTTTTTTGGTATATCTGACACATAACAGGCATTTAATACATATTTGCTGATTTATTAGTACTCATGACTTAGCAAATAATTTTGCATGTAAGCACTGGATAATTGTTGAATCTGCTGAAGGGGGGGTCTTATTAAAAATGACACATATGAATTAAGTGTCTTCTATGTATAATATGTAAAGCCTTAGAATATGAAGGTTCATAGACTTTTAAAGAGAGAAGGGACTTAAGAACATAAGAAGACAGGTTTTTTTAGATCACATAGTACCTACATCACATTTTACAAAGGAGAAAACTGAGTAGCAGAGAGGGGAAGTCCTTGCCCAAGCACCCACATATTCTTGTAATAATGGTATTTAGCCATATTTTATCCTCTCTTAACTATATTTTTGAGGGAGGAGGGATAGGATAGTCTCAAGAGATACTTCTCAAGAGATACTCAAGAGATACTGGTTTTCAGTGAGGCAAATGTGTTTTCCAAGGAAAAAATGAAAGAACAGAACTCTGCCTAATTGGTATTTCCTCCATCCTTTTCTGCTAACAATACAATACAATACTTAGACATTCACCTCCAGGAGAATTATAGTTTAGAGGCCATCCTACCAGTCCCCGGGCTTGGTAGTTGGATCTGTTGCTCACATCCCTTACAGACAGACAGAGAAGCAAGTATATTCAGTCATATAACAAACTTCAAGGCATCTTAATAGAACACAAGATACAAATGTGATAAACCATCCTTTTCTCATTTGATTTAGTTCTCAAGACTCAATTTTTAAGTATTTAACTCAGTTCTTTAAAAAAGAAAAAGGTCACAGAGTTGACTTTTTTTGCAGTGACAAACTTCTTAGTACTGTGTCTTCTTAATACTGTCATTGTTAGAAGAGATCCTTTGCTTGGCTGCTCCTTCTGAAGATTTCTGCTACAAAGAAAATTGTAAATCAGCATTTGGGAAAGGAAACTGGGGAAAAGGAAGGAGATGAGCCTATGACCATTAAAAAAGAGGGAAAAAGTGAATTAATTGCTTAACACTCAGTTCTATGTATGTATGATGTTAACTATGAGATGTCTTTGTCCTTCTCTTGTTCTTTCTGTCTCTCTCCAACTCTCTTATCCTTTTCACTCAACATTTCTCTACTCTTCCATTTACCCATACATTGCTTTGATAGAGATATCTCTCTTTCAAATATATCTTACTTTGAAAATCTCTCTCTCTCTCTCTCTTTCTCTGTTGATCTATCTCTCTTTTTACTTCTCCACTTCTTCATCTTTGCTACCCTCCATCACTCTGTACCTTTATATCACTCTCTTCTTGTCTGCCTCTTTCTCTGATATACATCTCTTTCCTCTCTCTCTCTTTCTTCCCCTTCCATTTGCCTTCTCTTTTCTGTCTGTCTTTTTTGGTATTTGTTCAGTCTCTATAACTGTCTTTGTCTTTGTCTTTATCTCTCTTCCTCTTTTGCTTGTTTGTCTGTCTTTCACACATACATACACCTATATAAAACCACAGAGTAGATACTAGATTCAACTTCATATATGCTTATCCTTTTTTATCTTCATTTAAATCAAAGGAGAAGCCTGGGTATTAAGAAATTTTGTACCTTAAATGCTGCTCATGTGCTATAATCTATAACTGTAACAGCTTCTGACACACTGACCACTCAGAAGCAGTCAGGGCAAGAGAGAAAGCACTCTAAGGAAGCAGTATCTTGGAGCACATTTCCCCCCACTCTACTCCTCATAACAATAAACAGATGTTGAAGAAATTAATGTATGAATCTTATAAATAAGAGGCATTAGAAGACAAGTTCCCAAGAGACATAAAAGTTCAAATACTCACTCTCAGTCCCATGAGATAGTAGAGGATGCTCATGATGGTCATGGGCAGGACATAAAAGAGGAAAGAAGTCACCTGGATGATAAAATTGTAGATCCACATGGGTCTGACCACAGTGCAAATGGCTGATTCTGGGATCAAGGTCCCATTAGGGAAGTGATGGACCTTTATGCCATGTATACCTGTGTTAGGCAGGGAGAAAAGAATGGAGAAGACCCAGAGGGAGACAAGAATCCTCAGGGCTCGCCGCCGTGTACTCTCGAGCTTGGCTCGGAAGGGATGGAGAATGGCCACATACCTCTCCACACTGACTGTGGTCACACTCAGGATGGATGCAAAGCACACTGTTTCAAAGAGGGCAGTCTTGAAGTAGCAGCCCACTGGCCCAAACAGGAAAGGATAATTGTACCACATTTCATAGATCTCTAATGGCATACCGAAGAGCAGCACCAATAGGTCTGAGATGGCCAGGCTGAAAAGGTAATAGTTGGTGGGCGTCTTCATAGTCTGGTGTTTCAGAATCACTAGGCATACTAAGAGATTGCCAGTGACCCCCACCACAAAGATGAGTGCATACACCACTGTCATAGGCAAGAATAAATCACTTCTCCGGGGGCCACAGAAGAAAGTCAGGTAGTCCTCAGTGTTATTCCAATATTTCCTGTAGGGATCTTCTGGTATAAGCTGGTAAGACCAGGAGGAATTGTTTATTCCATCCATTCCATCCATTGATGACTGACTTGTCATTCTGACAAAGAAAGGAATCCCAGATAATTGCCAGATTTTTGATAAACACTCAAGTAGAGTCTGAGAAAGGAGGGAGTGGAGAAAGGAGGAATGAAGAAAGAGGGGGAGAGAGAGAGAGAGAGAGAGAGAGAGAAGAGAGAAGAAGAGAGGAGATTGATTATGTCCGCTTCAGTTTAGAGGTTGCTGCCTATTCTGGCTGAGCCCACTTGAGGAGTCCCAGAGACAGAAGCCCCTCCTTTCACAGCCCCTGGCCAATGACTGGGTGTCAAATTATATGAGAAGAAAGGACTCATCATTTGGCTCTGTGTGCTATTGTATCTGACTGCACTAGCTGCATGGAAAATCCAAGGTTTCTGTGAATCAGAGGGAGAAAGTAAAGAGAAACTGTGAAGCTGATTCAAAGACATGACACTAGATGCAAAGCATCTAGAACTTAAGTGGATTCTGGAAAGTGAATGTGGGAAAGTTGCAAGAAAATCAGAAATAACTTACAACCACAGGAAAGGGAAGAGAAAAACAGTAATCCTTACTGAGTTGGGACATTAAAATGACAATGTCTAAGGAAAAAGAATTAGAGACCATAGGATCACAGCATATTAAAGGTGGAAGGATTCCTGCCACAGTTTTGGGTTGGATTACTTGATCTCAAGAGTTTCTTTTACGTGGAGATTCTTGTATACTATGATTTGCTGACCCAAAACATGATCTGAAATAAGCCCACTAACAAATTTCTAGAAGCCCCTATGGAGAAAATGTTTTCCCCATTTCATTACTCCTAATATCCCTGTTTCCCCTCCCCAAACAAACAAATAAACCTACAACTTTTAAAAAAAAATTATTGTACTCAGAAACTATTAAAAATGATTGCTTCTCCTCTCTCAAGTTAAATTGAGAGTTAAAAAAAACAGTTAAGAAAGTGGAAAATACAAATTATTTCCTTTCTTAGAGCTTCCTTCCAAGGTGTTGCATTCACAGAAACTGTATTTTTTGAGGTAGACTATGTGAGTCAATCTACATAGGAACTGGAAGGAACTTTCCCATACTACTTTGCTCCAGTGTCTTCTCTGTGTTATTTAATTGCTTTTTTTACATCTTTAAAAAAACCTATAATTTTTCCTTTCATTTTTACATGATTCCCCTTTGAATATCCTTTATTCCTCTGAAATACAGTTACAAATCTCCTTTGAATCTCCTTTGATTTCAATTTTAAAAACTGTAATTCATCTTTTTTTTTTTTTGCCACATTAGACTTTTTCCAACAACAACCGAATTTACTGGCTTACAAAGCATCTCCCTCCACACTTTAACTCTTCTTCCTGAAATCATTAGCTTATCAATTATTATTGGAGATCAATTATTATTGGAGATGGGCATCTTTTAAATATGACAGTATGGTACTAACATTAACTGTTGCATTTGAGCAGAATTTGTTGCCTTTGCTTTTAATGTTATAACCACTGGTTATAGTTTTGATTGTTTTCATCATAGAATCCCACATATCTCCAGATTCTTCATAAATACTCTTCAGTACTTTAGTGTTTTGTTATTTCAGAATCTTGGACACATTAAATATTTCCAGTTTTTACTTTTACAAAGATGCTGCTATTCTTTTTTTGTTGATGTTTTCTTTCTATAAATGGTTTCCTAGTGGTATAGTAGTAGAGCAGGAGTCAGGAAGTCTTGAGTTCAAATCTATCCTCAGATATTTATATTCTGTGTGACTCTGGGAAAGTCCTTTAATCTCTGTTGCCCTTAATCCTCTAGAGAAGGAAAAGGCAAACCACTCCATTGTCATTGCTAAGAAAATCTTGTATCATTCTATGGCCCACAGGGCATGAAGAATTGGATTGTGATTGAACAACAATGTAGTAGTAACAATAGCAGCAGCAGCAGCAACATCTTAATCTTTAGGTACAATGAATGTGAATAATTTATTAACTTCTGCATGATTACATTTTTTTTTAACAGAATGATTGAACTAATCTAGTTGGAGCTCCATCCACAGGAAATCAATATGCCTCTTATCTCAAATATCTCAGTTACTTATCTCAAAAATATCTCAAGGGGCAGCTAGGTGGCACAGTGGATAGAGCATAGGTCCTGGAGTCAGGAGGACCTGAATTCAAATTTGACCTCAAATACTTAATAATTACCTAGCTGTGTGATCTTGGGCAAGTCACTTAACCCTTTTGCCTTGCAAAACCATAAAAATAATCTCAAATACCCATCAATGAGTTTTCCTATTCTTTAATATCTTAACTAATAACATGGGTATGAGGTGGCACTTTAGGGTAGGTTTAGTCTATATTTCTCTTATTATCAGGGTTTCATTATGGCATTGGAATTTATTTATATTCTATTAAATTTATTTATATTTCTTAACCTTTGTGACAGATATCAGGTATATCATGAACACATGTTGCTGTCATAGCAATAACTACACATATCAATGTTGTTGCCCTTCTTTTTAAAAAGTTTTTAAAAACATTTTATTTGTTTTCCAATTATATACAATAGTAGTTTCTACCTATCATTTTTTGGTAAGGTTTTGAATTTTACAATTCCCCCCTTCCCTCCTCCCCCATAGAAGGCAGTCTGATAATCTTTACATTTTTTCCATGCTATACATTGATCAAAATTGAATGTGTTGAGAGAAAAAACATAACCTTGAGGACAAAATAAAATATTAGAGATAGCAAAATTATGTAGTATATAAGACAACTTTTTTTTTCAGTTAAAGATAGTAGTCTTTAGTCTTTGTTTTAACTCCACAGTTCTTTCTCTGGATACAGATGGTATTCTCTGTTGCAGGTACTCTAAACTTGTCCCTGATTATTGTACTGATGAAATAAGCAAGTCCATTAAGGTTGATCATCACCCCCATGTTGCTGTTAGAGTGTACAATGTTCTGGTTCTTGTTTCTAACAATCAACTAAATTAGCTAGAGAGTTGAATATATATTTTGATCACCAGGTGGCGCTATCCTCAATCTACCAATAAGTTAATAAATATTTTGCACTTAATGTGCTATGTGGATACAAAGAAAAAAATAAAAAAACAGACTGAAAAGCAAAACAAAACAGGAAAAACTCAAATAGTCTTCCTTCTTGAGGAGCTCATACTCTAATGGGGGAGATAAATATGCAAACAACTATTTACAAACAAATACAGTGCAATACATACAAATGAATACAAAGTGAATTAGAAATTATCAGAGGGGAAGGCACTAGAAACAAGCAAGATTGGAAAAAGGATTTTATAGAAGATGGGATTTTATTTGTGACTTGAAGAAATCTAGGGAAGAGACAGAGGTAAAGATGGAGTGTTTCATTCATAAGAGACAGAAAAGGATAATACCTGAAGCTGGGAGATGGAGTAAAGAAAAGAGGTCATTATTACAGGTCTGAAGAGTACTTAAGGCAGAAAGGGGTGGGTAGTGCAAGGAGTAAGAAGACTGGGAGGTTGGGGAAGCTGATTAGGAAAGGTTTTTGTCTCCTCAAAGGCTTTTGTACTCCTCTCCAGTGTACAGGCACTGACTTTCACAAAGAATGGAGTAGCATTTTTGTTTACCCTTAGAGTTTACTTTTTAGAGCTTTTAGATTATTTTCCTCTCCTTCATGATCCCTGGGCATTGGCATTAATATAGTAGTCATAAGGGTATAAAAACTGCATATCAGTCTGAAATTTTAAAAGATATCTTGTTAATTTTATTCCCAAAACATATTTGCAAAGTTGATTTTCAATCAACAAACCCCATTTATAAGTCTTAGACAGTTGACTTTCTAATGGCCACATGATTTATTAAAGTAAGCATAAAAGGGTTGCCACATATCAAAACTGGAAAGAAGTTGTTCATTTTACTCATAACTCACCTTTCAACCTGTCAATCTCTTCCCAGTCTATACCTGAAATAAATGAAAGAGGGAATGGTAGTGTTAAAAACTCACTAAAACCAATTCTATAGACAAATGGAGAAGATATGAAGGAATGGGAAACAACAAGGATTGGGAAAAGCATTCTAGTTCAGTCTCATTAGTGGCTGAGAAATTTTTTTTATTTTTTAGTTTTTGCTAGGCAATGGGGTTAAGTGGCTTGCCCAAGGCCACACAGCTGGGTAATTATTAAGTGTCTGAGGCTGGATTTGAACTCAGGTACTCTTGACTCCAGGGCCAGTGCTCTATGTGGTTGAGGATTTAAAGCAACTACTAGCTTTGACTGATTTTCAAACAATGGTTTCACAAAACAATAGTAGTTTGTTTTACTATTGTGGTACCTACTAATCTTATCCTGTAGTATCCATAATGATACCTAGTCCATGTAATACCTTGCCATATCTCTGCTCCAGGTCCTGTCTACATTACTGTGACTCTTCAGTATCCGTCCCAGTCTATTCTTGCATTGACCAGTTTAGGCTGCAGTGGTAGTGAAAGCTACACCAAATAGCAAGAATTTAGGAGTGGTTGACCATGTAACAATCAATTCTAATAGTTTAAACAATGGCAAAGATAACAAAAAAGAAAATGGCAAATGTTAGAGGGACTGAAGACAAAAAAAAAGTACATTGATATAATATTTTTGGAGTTATAAATTAATACTACTATTCTGTAAAACAATTTGGAATAGTGCTCTCAAAATTTCTAAACTATATTATACCCTTTGACCCAGCAAATTTCAGTATTCAGCCTATACCTAAAGAGGTCCTACATGTGAAAAAATATTTATAATAGTTCTTTCTGAAGTAGCAAAAAAATTGGTAAGGCGATACCCATCAATTGAAAAATGAATGATTTTTACTATTTAAATGTATTGGAATTCAATTGTTCCATAAGAAATGATGAAGGAGATAGTTTTAGAAAAACTTGGAAAGACTTGTATATATTATTCAGAGTGAGTAAGCAGAACCAAGAGCACATCAGTATTGTTAAAAATGAATTATTATGAAAGACAATAAATCTGATCAATGAAATGATCAAACATGAATCCAGAGGACTGATAAAGAACACTGCCTACTTCATGACAAGAGATGATGGACTTATATGTAGAATGAAAAATGAATTTTTAGATGTGCCCAATGTGGAAATTTTTCTTGAATATGCTCGTATAATACAAGAGTTTTCTATTTCTTTTTCTTTCTTCCCTCTTTCCCTTCTTCCTTCCTTCTTTCTTTTTTTCATTCCTTCCTTTCATGGTTGATGCAGAGAAACCTGGGGATGGGAGTGATGAGATCATTTAGAGACAAACTTTGTAAATCTTTTGTTTGCATTGTAAAGGGAATCTTCCTTGTCCTTCCACACCCAGGGGCCTGACTTTCAACCTGATTTAGATTGCATTGCTTTTTTGGTAGGGCAGCTAGGGAGCACAGGCCCTGGAAAACCACGCAAAAGAGAACCCTCCCTAAAGGCAACATCTCCACTGGGGGACTTGGATCATTCCCAGGTCACCACTCCCTTCCATGGACTCTGGGAGAGAATTTAAGGAGAAGGAGGGAGGGGCTCAGCCCTTTTTTATCTTCCAGTCTCCTGCTGAACCCTGGCCAGCTGACCTGGCCAATTGACTCGGCAATCCATGTGGTCTTCTCTTTAAACTCTTTTTAACTTTTCTATCACTTTCTCTTTTTTTTAGGTTTGTTTTTTTTTGCTAGGCAATGGGGTTAAGTGGCTTGCCCAAGGCCACACAGCTAGGTCATTATTAAGTATCTGAGACAGGAATTAAACCCAGGTACTCCTGACTCCAGGGCCGGTGCTTTATCCAATGCGCCACCTAGCTGCCCACTTTCTCCTTTTTTTTATGTTTTTTTAAAAAATATTTTATTTATTTTGAATTTTATAATTTCCCCCCATCTTGCTTCCCTTCCCCCACCCCCATGGAAGGCAGTTTGTTATTCTTTACCATTGTTTCCATAGTATGAATTGATCTAAGTTGAATTTGATGAGAGAGAAATCATATCCTTAAGGAAGAAACATAATGTATGAGATATGGCAGAATTATATAGTAAGATAACCTTTTTAAAAAAAAATTATAGGTAATAGACTTTGGTCTTTGTTCAAATTCCACAATGCTTTCTCTGGATACAGATGGTATTCTCCATCTCAGACAAGCCAAAATTGTCCCTGATTGTTGTTTGATCATCATTCACATGTTGCTGTTAGGGTATACAGTTTTCTTTTGATTCTGCTCATCTCACTCAGCATCAGTTCATGCAAATCCTTCCAGGCTTCCCTGAATTCCCATCCCTCCTAGTTTCTAATAGAACAATAGGTTCCACCACATACATATATCACATTTTGTTGAGCCATTCCCAATTGATGGACATTCTCTCAAATTTAAATTCTTTGCCACCACAAACAGAGCTACTATGAATATTTTTATACAGGTTATGTTTTTAGCCTTTTTCATAATCTCTTCAGGGTATAGACCCAGCAGTGGCATTGCTGGGTCAAAGGGTATGCACATTTTTGTTGCCCTTTGGGCATAATTTCAAATTGCTCTCCAGAAAGGTTGGATAAGTTCACAACTCCACCAGGAATGTATTAGTGTCCCAGATTTCCCACATCCCTTCCAACATTGATAATTGTCCTTTCTGATCATATTGGCCAGTCTGAGAGGTGTGAGGTGGTACCTCAGAGATGTTTTAATTTGTATTTCTCTAATAATTAGGCATTTAGAGCAATTTTTCATATGACTATGGATTACTTTGATTTCCTCATCTGTAAATTGCCTTTGTCAGTTGGGGAATGGTTTGTCTTTTGTTTTCAAATTTGACTCAATTCTCTGTATATTTTAAAAATGAGTCCTTTGTCAGAAATACTAGTCATAAAAATTGCTTCCCAGTTTACTACATTTTTTTTTATCTTGGTTACAGTAGTGGTTTTGTCTGTGCAAAAGCTTTTTAATTTAATGTAGTCAAAACTGTTTAGTTTATTTTTAATGGTGTTCTCCATTTCTTCCTTAGTCATAAACTGCTTCCCTTTCCATAGTTCTGACAGATGAACTACTCCTTGATCTTCTAATTTGCTTATAATATTGTATTTTATATCTAGATCTTGTATCCACTTTGATCTTACCTTGGTATAGAGTGTGAGGTGTTGGTCTAATCCAAGTTTCTGCCTTACTAACTTCTCATTTTCCCAACAGGTTTTATTGAAGAGAGAGTTTTTATTCCAATACCTGGACTTTTCAAGTTTATCAAATAGTAGATTACAATAATCAGTTCCTGCTATTGCACCTAGTCTAGTCCACTGACCCAACACTCTAATTCTTAGCCAGTACCAGACAGTTTTGATGACTGTTGCTTTATAATGTTATTTTAGATCTGGTAGGGTTAAGTCACCTTATTTTGCCCTTTTTTCATTAAATCCCTGGAAATTCTTGACTTTTTATTTCTCCATATGAATATATACTTACAATTTTTTCTAACTCAAAGTAATTTTTAAAAATTTTGATTGGTAGGGCACTAAACAAGTAGTTTAATTTTGGTAGAATTGTCATTTTTATTATATTTGCTCGGCCTATCCATGAGCAGTTGATTATTTGCCCAGTTATTGAAACCTGATTTTCTTTGTGTGAGAAGTGTTTTGTAATTGTTTCCAAATGTTTCTGAGTCTTCTTTGACAGGTAGACTCCCAGGTATTTTATATTGTCTGAGGTTACTTTGAACGGGATTTCTCTTTCTAGTTCTTTCTGCTGCATCTTGCTAGTCATACATAGAAATGTTGAGGATTTATGAGAATTTATTTTATATCCTGCGACCTTGCTAAAGTTGCTAATTATTTCTAGTAGATTTTTAGATAATTTTTGGGGATTCTCTAGGTATACCATAATGTCATCTGCAAAGAGTGAGAGTTTTGTCTCTTCATTCCCATTTTTAATTCCTTTGATTTCTTTTTCTTTTAGGTTTTTGCAAGGCAAATGGGGTTAAGTGGCTTGCCCAAGGCCACACAGCTAGGTCTCTGAGACCAGATTTGAACCCAGGTGCTCCTGACTCCAGGGCTGGTGCTTTATCCACTGAGCCAACTAGCTGCCCCTCTATTTCTTTTTCTTTTCTTATTGCTGAAGCTAACACCTGTAATACAATATTGAATAGTAGTGGTGATAACGGGCATCCTTGTTTAACCTCGATCTTATTGGTAATGCCTGTAGCCTAGCCTCATTGTATATAATGCTTGTTGATCCTTTCAGATAGATACTGCTTATTATTCTGAGGAACAATCCATTTATTCCTACACTCTCTAGTATTTTTAGTAGGAGTGGGTGCTGTATTTTGTCAAAAGTTTTTTCAGCATCTATTGATATAATCATGTTTTCTGATAGATTTGTTATTAATATAATTAATTATACTTACAATTTTCCTAATATTGCACCAACTCTGCATCCTCAGATAAATCCTACTTGGTCATAATGTATTATCCTGGTGATAACTTGTTGTAGTCATTTTGCTAAGATTTTATTTAAGATTATTGCATCTATATTCTTCAGGGAGTTAAGTCTATAATTTTCTTTCTCTGTTTTAACTCCTCTTGGTTTAGGTATCAGCACCATATTGGAGTCATAGAAAGAGTTAGGCAGAGTTCCGACTTCCCCTATTTTTCCAAAGAGTTTATATAGAATTGTAACCAGTTGTTCCTTAAATGTTGGATAAAATTCACTTGTGACTCCATCTGGCCGTGGAGATTTTTTCTTATGAAATTCAATAATGACTTGTTGAATTTCTTTTTTCTGAGAAAAGCTTATTATTTAGGTATTTTATTTCCACTTTATTTAACCTGGGCAACTTATATTTTTGTAAATATTCATCCCTTTCATTTAGATTATCAAATTTATTGGCATAGAGTTGGACAAAATAATTCCTAACTATTACTTTAATTTCCTCCTCATTGGTGGTGAGTTCACCTTTTTCATTTATGATACTAGCAATTTGGTTTCCTTCTTTCTTTTTTTAATTAAAATGACCAGAAGTTTATCAATTTTAGTGGTTTTTTTCATAAAATCAGCTCTTGGTTTTATTTATTAGTTCAATAATTTTCTTGCTTTTGATTTTATTAATTTCTCCTTTAATTTTTAGGATTTCTAATTTGGTATTTAATTGGGAATTTTTAATTTGTTCTTTCTCTAATTTTTTTAGTTGCATATTTTGTTCATTGATTTCCTCTTTCTCTAATTTGTTCATGCATGCATTTAAGGATATAATATATCCCCTGACAGCTGCCTTGAGTGTATACCATAGGTTTTGGTATGTTGTTTTATTATTATTATTACCTAGAATGAAATAATAATTCTATCTATAATTTGTTGTTTGCTCTACTCATTTTTTTTTAAAATGAGGTTATTTAGTTTCCAATTAGTTTAGAGTCTATATCTCCCTGGCCCAATATTGCATGTGATTTTTTATTGCATTATGATCTGAGAAAAATGTATTCACTATTTCTGCCTTTCTGCAATTGATTATTAAGTTTTTATGTCCCAGTACATGGTCAATTTTTGTGTAAGTACCATGTACTGCTGAAATGAAAGTATATATATTCCTTTCTATTCCTATTCAATTTCTTCCATCAGTCTATCATATCTAGGTTTTCTAACAAACTGTTTACCTTCTTAAGTTCCTTCTTGCTTATTTTATAGTTAGATTTATCTAAATCTGAGAGTGGGAAATTGACATCTCCCACTAGTGAAGTTTTGCTGTATATGTCTTCCTGTAACTCCTTCAATTTCTCCTCTCAGAATTTGGATGCTATACTATTGGGTACATCCAAATTTAGAATTGAAATTACTTTATTGCCTATGGTACCTTTTAGGAGGATATAGTTTCCTTCCTTATCTCTTTTAATGATATCTATTTTTGCAGCTGCTTTGTCTGAGATATGGATTGCTATCCCTGCTTTTTTTCACTTTAGCTGAAGCAAAATATATTTTACTCCAACCTTTTACCTTTACTCTATATGTATCTCTCTGCTTCAAATGAGTTTCTTGTAAGCAGTATTGTAGGATTCTGATTTTTAATCCACTCTGCTATTCACTTATGTTTTATGGGAGAGTTCATCCCATTTACATTCAAAGTTATAATTACTAACTCTTTATTGCCTTCCATGTTATCTTCCCTCTGTTTGTATTTTTCCCCTTTTTTCCCCTTTATCTATATTCCCCAGTATTTTGTTTCTGAATACCACCACCTTCAGTGTGTTTACCCTCCTATATCCAACTCCCCCCTTTTTTCTCCTTTCCTTTTGCTCCTTCTTCCTCCCCTTCCTTCTGTTGTTCCCCCTTTCCTTCCCCTTTCTCTCCTTTAAAGGTAAGATAGCTTTCTTAACTTAACTGAGTGTATGTATGTTAATTTTAAGCTAATCAGATGAGAGTAAGATTAAGGCAGTTCTTACCTCCTTCCTTCTTCCCCTCTATTGCAATAAGCCATTTTTACCTCTTAATGTAATGAGATTTACCCCATTCAGTCTCCTCCATCCTCCCATCTCTTTTCTGTCCTTTTTAATGAGTTATTGTTTTTAAATCATTCTATCTAAGTCACAGAAATGTCATGAGTGTCCACCACTTCTATCTAAGTATATTCTCTTTACCAGAATTACAATTATTGAGAGATGTTAGAGTCTTTCTCCTAGGTAAGGATATAGTCAATTTCATCTTACTGGACAGAAATTTCTTGAATATGTCATGAGTGTTCATCTCCCCTGGCCAATTAAATTCTCTTTAATAGAGTTACAATTCTCTAGAGTTATTAATGTCTTTCTCCCAGGTAAGGATATAACCAGTTACATCTTATTTGATAAGTTTTTTTTCTTTTTTTACCCCCCCCCTTTTTCATTTTATTTATTTATTTTACATGAAAAATGTGTCTCTTGAGTCTTCTGTTTGAAGTCCAAATTATCTATTAAGCTTTGGTCTTTTAATCATGAAAAGTTGGAATTCTCCTATTTTATTAAATATCCATCTTTTGCCCTAGAAGAGAAGGCTCAGTTTTGCCAAATAATGGATTCTTAGCTGCATTCCCAGCCCCTTGCTTTTCAGAATATCATATTCCAGGCCCTTCAATCCCTTAATGTTGGTGCAGCCAGGTCCTGTGTAATCCTTACTGTGGCTCCTTGGTATCTAAATTGTTTCTTTCTATCTGTTTGCAGGATTTTCTTTTTTATCTTATAGTCCTGGAATTTGGCTACAATATACCTTGGCATTTTCATTTTGGGATCCCTTTCTGTAGAGGATCAATGTATTCTTTAAATAACTAATTTTCCCTCTGGTTCCATGATATCAGGACAGTTTTCCATCACTAAATCCTCTAATATTGAGTCCAGGATTTTTTTCTCTTCAATGTTTTCAGGAAGACCAATAATTTTTGGCTTCTCTCTTCTCGATCTATTCTTGAGGTCAGTGGTTTTGCTGATGAGGTATTTTACATTTTTTTTCTATTTTTTTCAATTTTTTGTTTTTTATTTAACAGATTCTTGTGACAACAAGAATGAAGTCATTGGTTTCCACAGACTCCATTCTTTTTTTTAGGGAAGAATTTTCTTCATTTAGCTTTTGTAACTCCTTTTCCAATTGGTCAATTCTATTTTTGTGAGTTCTCCATTTGATCAAATGAGGTTTTGAGAGAATATTTTTTTTGCATTTGTCCAATTGTATTTTCCAAGGATTTGTTTTCTTGTTGCAAGGTGTAATTTTCTCTCCCAAATTATCCAATTGATATTTTTTTAAGTTTTTGCAAGGCAAATGGGGTTAAGTGGCTTGCCCAAGGCCATGCAGCTAGGTAATTATTAAGTGTCTGAGACCAGATTTGAACCCAGGTACTCCTGACTCCAAGGCTGGTGCTTTATCCACTACGCCACCTAGCTGCCCCCAATTGATTTTTAAACTCCTTCCTGATTTCTCAAGGAAATCTTTCTGGGCTGGAGACCAAATCATATTCTCCTCAGAGGTACTACATTTCTCTGAGTTAGGGTCTTTTCTTTCTAGGAATTTTTCTATGGATCCTCCTTTCTGCTGCCCTTTCTTCCTTTCCATAAGATCTTATATTGAGGGAGGAGCTGGTTCACAGAGGTCTGGTGTTGGGATCCCTAGAGGCTTTACTCATTGGGTTTAGTAACTCTACATGGGCCAGCCAACAGGTGGTGCTAGAGGTTTTGCTCACTGAGTATAATATCTCTAGCTGACCAGTAGGGCATACTAGAGGCTGGAACTTACCCTCAAGTCCTTCCAATAAGTCCCAGATTGTCAGTCTTACCACCATGCCTCCACTCTCTGATTGTTTCTCAGAATGGTTCCCACAGCAAAAACCTCTAGGGCTGATCTTAGATTGGTCTAGCTGTCACCCTGCCCCCACTGACTCTCCGTCCTCTGTGCTTGGCACACCCACAGTCCCTGAAGACAGACCCTGTGGTAGGTGTTGTTCTCCTAGCTTTTCTTTCTGGGCTTTATGGATTGGATTTCCATTAACAGGTTTGTTTCATATTATATATGATGGAAGATCAGGATATCTTAGCACAGGGCCTGGCTTCTCTCCACCTTCTTGGCCAGAAGTCTTTCTGTCATTTTCTTAATATTCTGTAACTTCTTTTAATAAATCTCTATTTTCTTTCCAAAACCTGCATTCCTGAATCTGAGTCATGATTCTTTGTGGGGCAGAACCAAAGCCAAAAAAACAAATTAGCAACAACATGGTTAGAGAGATGTGAAAGGGAGAAAAAAATGAATGCTTCATATCTGGACTTGATATGTGGGAAGGAGAAGCTATGGTAGGTATAAAGATTTTATTTTGTTTATTTAAATATTTTATTTTTTTCCCATTTACATATAAAAATTTTGGCATTCATTTTCATAAAATTTGAGTTCCAAATTTTTCTCTTTTCCTTACTTCCCTTCCTTCTTCTGAAAATGGTAGGCAGTTCAATGTAATTTATATATGTGCTCTTATGTATAACATATTTCCATCTTAGTCTCAGTTGTGGAAGAAGAAACAGATCCAATGGGGAAAAAAAACTATGAGAAAGAATAGAAAAAATGAAAAAATATGCTTCATTATTCATTCAAAGTCTATCAGTTATTTTTCTGGATGTAACTAGCATTTTCCTTCATGATCCCTTTGTACTTGTGCTAAAACATTGTGCTGCTGGGAAGAACTATGTCATATTGTGTACACTGTTGTTCTGGTTCTGCTCATTTCATTTTGCATCAGTTCGTATAAATCTAAAATCTGCTTATTCATCATTTTTTATTGTACAATACTATTCCTTTACTTTTATATACCATTGTTTGTTCAACCTTTTCCCAATTGATGGCAATTCCCTTAATTTCTATTCCTTTATCACCAAAAAAGGGCTGCTATAACAATTTTTACACATGTAAGTCCTTTTCCCTTTTTTAATGATATCTTTGGGACACAGACTTAGTGATGGTATTTCTGGATCAAAGAGTATGCATAATTTGGTTGTCATTTGAGCATAGTTCCAAATGACTCTCCAGCGTGGTTAGATCAGTTCTCAATTCCACCAGCATTACATCAATACCAGCAGTATCTCGATGTCTCAATTTTCCCACAGCCTCTCCAACATTTATAATTTTCCATTTTTGTCATATTAGTCTATCTGATAGCTTGAAATGGTAGCTATGATAGATTTTTGAGTAAGTAAAAATGATCTGATAAAATGATAAAAGTGGTTTACTAATATTATTACTACTTCTCCACACAAAGCTTACTGGAAAGTTCAGTCTTGTTTCTGGAAAGTCAAAAATCAGAAGTATGTGGAAGGACAATTCCTGGATTACAGACTGAGCTCACAAATCATTGAATGAAGTTTGCTCTCACCCAAATACTGTTTTACTGAGAATGAAGATTACTTTCTTAACAGATCTATTCCCGAATATAGGACATAGGTGAAATCAAAAATGAAACTTACTCTTAATAGAGTTCTTGGATAATGCCTTGATTCACAAGTGGAAATATCTGACTATGATGTGAAAAGTCTAATCTCAAGGGGAATTAAATGATGAAGGCTATTTGAGCTTTGCTGTGACTAACCAAAATCAGATAATACATTCTTTTCATTCAAAATGTCCTTACTTTTCAGTTATTAGATGTCACTTTAACACAATGTTATTCACTCAACAAAATTGTTTTTTCTCACCTGGATGGCTTAAGATTAGATGGTTCTAAAAATAATACACATTTTTTAGTGCTTTTTCTTTAATTCAACAAATGTTATTGAGTAGGCACTCAATAAATTTTTATTGATCAAGTAAATTGATTCATAACAATTCACTAATAGAGAATGAGGCTATTCTCTTTACCATGTCCTAGTATAGTTTATTAATATTTCACTTCTTCTTCAATAAGGGTTGGTATCTTTCTACTATTGGACCACCATGTAGTTGGAAGATAATGTTTTAAATATATTGCAAAATAATTGTTCATATTCCCTCACTCCTTTGCCCAATTTCCAAATTACAAAAAATAAAAAACAGAGGAAATGAAAGCTAATCAATGTGCTAAACTAATTTGGAAGCACATGGAATGTTCTATACTTGAGTCCCCTACCTTTGCAAAAATGGAAGGAGGTACATTTTCTCATCTTTTTTTTGGATGGGGCCAGAAACCAAGCTTGGCATTTATTATCGTACAACAAATTTTAAAAATTTTCTTCCTGTTGCTTTATTTTCATTTGTTTTGTTGTAGTCATTGTACTTTTCTGGTTGTGTTTACTTCATGCTGTTTTCACAATTTTAATTTCTAATAGCAAAATAATATTCCATTGATGCCATGCCCTACTGTGTATTTAGTCATTTCCTAATTTATGGATATTGACTTTGTTTTCAATTTTTTGCCACTCTCTCTCTCTCTCTCTCTCTCTCTCTCTCTCTCTCTCTCTCTCTCTCTCTCCCCTCTGTCTCTTTTCCCCCTCCTAAGCTATTCAGAATAAGCTATTCAGAAATAGTTGAGCAGAATAATAAGCTCTCCTAGCATTCTGTTCTGGACAGAAAAATAACACTCCAGAAGGAGGGGATCATGTGACTAGTCTGAGTCACCTTTATGCTGTTAAAGGTTCTTAAAAAATGGATCACTTCACATCTCTTTCAAAGACAGAACCATATTAATTCAAGACATAATTATTCCTAGAAAGGTGCAAACAGCAATCATTGATAGTAAGATTTAACAAGAGCCTGAAATTAAATGTTCAAAAGCAGGTTAGCAACTAATTATACAGATTCTAGCAAGAGGAAATCAGCCTCCTAATCTGATGTACAAAGATGATTTACTTTGGGGGAGGGGAGGAGGTTGTTTCTTTTCTCTAGTGAGGAGAAAGACAGATGAAGTAAAAGAAGTGTGACTAGAAGATACATACCACAGAAAAGCAGTTTGTCCTTCAATGACAAGGGATCAGAAAATGTTCATCAGAGACATCCTGAATGAATAATGTTGGCTTCTAAGAAATATTCACTTGGATGTAGGTGTTTTTGTGTGACTCAGAGTTTTTCTTTCTTTACATAATTAGTAAACATCTGAGGTGAAATTTGAATTCAGTCTTGGTGATTTTAGAGACTGTGTTTTATACTACTGTGCTTCCTCCCAAACTTCTGTTCTAGCAAACCTTCTAAGGAGGGCACTCCTTCTAGATTCTAGACCCAGGCATTCTTCACTCTTTGTGTCATGCATGCCTTTGGCAGTCTGATAAAAACCTATGGACCTCTTCTCAGAATTATGTTTTTATATGAATAAACAAAGTACATAGAATGAGAGAGTTTGACAATGGCAATTACATTTTTGACAATGATCTCACTGATCTAGAAGAATTACCTGACTAAATACATACAATACATACCCTTTAGTTATCACTTACTCATAGCTCTTGATATTATACAGGACCCACAAAGTAAGAGATAAGGAATTCACATAGGAAGTCTGAGATTCTATAGCCTCAAATTCAATAATAGAGATATATGTTCTGAAGTCTTGAAAATGTGTAAAAAAGATTTTATTAGTTTTTGAACTATTTACCAACTCCAAGAAACCAAACCTAGTATAGCAAAGGCACAGATGTGTGTTAATGTGTAAGTGGAAGATATCACAAAATCTATCAATTTTATTGGAGAAGTTAAATGACTTGTCTGTGTTTGCATGGCTAGAATATATCTATGGGGGAATTTGAACCCAGGTATTCCTGACTCCACCTTCAATACTCCATATACTTCACAATATTTCCTCTCATGCTTATAAACTGGGTATGTTATTAATAATGAAAGGCCTTGTCAAATAAATTCTCCCCAAGACCTCATCATTCTGTTTTGAAAAGTGAGGGAGTTGTATTTAATAATCTCTAAGGTTCCTCCAAGCTCAGACATCCATGTTCTAAGGATTCCTTCTACTTCTAAGAAAGAACCTTGTTTCTTTCGAGGGCTAGGGTTCAAATCCCCTAAATGAGAATTTATTGGCTTGTGTGATCTTAGGCATGTTATTTACCTTCCATGGGTTTCAGGTTATTTTCTCTGTAAAATGAGGAGTTGCACAGATTTGCATTCCAATAATTTTTTAGATTTTATATTTTAAACATTTCTGATTATTGAAGTGTAAAACAAAATCATCCCCCTCATTCTGTTATTTAAGGCTTTCTACAGTCTTATTCTAAGCTACCTTTCCAGGATTATCTCAAGTATTCCTTTCCTGTACTCTTGTCAGAGTAGAGTAGTCCCTACTTTTAGGATTTTTCCTTTGCTTTCCTTCCTCTGTACCTTTGCTCAAATTGTTCTATATCTAGCATGTTGCCCCTTGCTCATCTTCTCAACCAGAAATTCTTTTTTTTTTAAAATAGAAAAGTCTTCTTTTGGGCATTCAAAGACCTTCCTGACCTTCCTAACCTTCCCCATCTCCTCCTGCCTTGCTACCTTCCTAGTTTTCTTAGATCTTCTACCCTTCCATGTATTCTGACTTTGGTCCTTTGTTGTTTTTTCAAGTAAGACTCTCTAGTTTCAGATCTCATTTCTACATTGTTCTCCCTCCTCATGTTTCCTTCTTGGCTTTCCTGGCATCCCAAGAGTTCCACCTAAAAGTTCACCCTCTACAGGAAGCTTTTCCCGATTTTCCCCAATTCCATCTGGTGATTATCTCCAAGTTATCTGTTATATAATTTGTTTGTGCAAAGTTGTTTGAATCTTTTCTCTCTGGCTAGCCTGAGCTCCTTGAGAAGAACACTGACTATTTTTTGAATCTTTTGTAGCCCCAGTATCTTTGCATCCCCAGCATCTATCTGTCTGTCTGTTTGTCCATCCCTTCATTCATTCATCTATCTATCCATCCACCCATTTATCCATTTGTCCATCCATTCATCTGTCTTTGTCCATCCATCTCTCTCTTTCTCTCTCTATCATTTGAGGGCGCCTGACTTACAGAGAATCTGAATTCAAATACTCCCTACACATTTACTATGTGACTCTGGGTAAGTTATTTAATTTCTGTCATGCCTCAGTTTCCTAATCTGTGAAATGTGAATAATAATGTCATTTATTTCACAGGGTTGTTATTACGATCAAATAAGTTAACACATTTAAAGTGCTTTGAAAACCTCTCTCTCTCTCTCTTCCTCCTCTCCCTTTCCCTCTGCCTATCTGTTTCTCTTCCTGATACACACACACACACACACACACACATACACACACTATGTGAGGCCAGAGATAAAGGGGGTTGGAAAGAAAGCTAAGGCCAATAACAGGACAAATTTGGTTTAAATAAAAAATGGAAAAACATTATTTGTAAACATAATTATTGGACTCAAGTAGATTCAGACTCAGGAACTGAGGAAAGGACTTCTTGTTGTCTTCCTTCCCCACCTCCTCCTCCCTCTGCCCCGTGTCACTTCCTAATAAGAGCAACAGCTGCTCTGGGCAGAAGCCCATTATCCTGAATGTGATAAAAATGCAATTAGCACTTCCCTCATTTTCAAAGGCTAACCCAAGGGTACAATGTCATGCTAAGTCAATACTCCAGATTTCATTATGTTCACTGCTTTTGTTCAAAATTCCAGCCATAGGCCTGGGAGATATAAATGTGCCTCCCCAGACTTTCCAAACTCATTCCCCAAAATGTTCCCTCAACCCATTCCTCTCCTGGGTTTCCCATAATTAAGCTTTAGATCCACAGCTCAGGTAGTTTCTTTTTACCTCTTCTTTTGGTGAGTAATTATGAGTAACACATTAAGGGAGAATTACATTGCAGAGCTTATGACTGAATGTCAAATCCTAATGCAGGTTTCACCACAAATGCTTTCTGAGAATTGCTTGAGAAAATCACTATCTCCTTACATTACTTTGCCTTAGTTATCTTAACAGTACAATGAAAAGTTTGCCTGTCTGGTACTAGCTAAGAAATAGAGCGTCGATCAGCAGAATAGACTAGGTGCAAAAGAGACAGCAAGAAATGATTCTAGTAATTTGCTCTTTGATAAACCCAAAGAGCCCAGCTTCTGGGATAAAAAGTCACTCCAATAAAAACTGCTGGGAAAACTGGAATATAATATGGCAGAGACTTTGATCAGACCAACATCTCACACCCTATTCCAAGATAAGACCAAAATAAGTGCAGGATTTAGACATAATAGACAGTATTATAAGCAAACTAGGAGGACAAAGAATAGTTTACCTGTCAGATCTATGGAAAGGGGGAGCAGTTTATGACCAAGGAAGAGGTAGAGAACATCATAAAAAACAAACTGAATAATTTTGATTACATTAAAAGAAAAAGCTTTTGCACAAACAAAATCACTCTAAGATCAAAAGAAATGTAGTAAATTGGGAAATAATTTTTGCAACTTGTGTTTCTAACAAAGAACTCATTTCAAAAATATATAGAGAATTGAATCAAATTTATAAAAAATAACCCAGACCATTCCCTAATCGACAAATGACCATAGGATATGCAAAGGCAATTTGCAGATGAGGAAATCAAAGTTATCTATAATCATATGAAAAATTGCCCTAAATCATTACTGATTAGAAAAATGCAAATGAAGACAGTTCTGAGGTACCACCTCACAACTCTCAGATTGGCCAATATGACCAGAAAAGACAATGATCAGGGTGGCTAGGTGGCGCAGTGGAGAGAGCACTGGCCCTGGAGTCAGGAGTACCTGAGTTCAAATCTGGCCTCAGACCTTTAATAATTACCTAGTTGTGTAGTCTTGGGCAAGCCACTTAACCCCATTTGGCTTGCAAAAAAAAAAACCCAACAACTTAAAAAAAAAGAAAAGACAATGATCAGTGTTGGAAGGGATGTGGGAAATCTGGGACACTAAACGTATTGTTGGTGGAGCTATGAACTTATCCAACCTTTCTGGGGAGCACTTTGGAATTATGCCAAAAGAGCAATAAACATTTTACATGCTCTTTGATCCAGCAATACCATTAGTGGGTAGTGGCAAAGAATTAGAAATCAAGGGGATGTTCATCAATTGGGGACTGCTTAAACAAATTGTGGTATATGTATGTTATGGAGAAAATCACCTTCTTCTTACATTACTTTGCCTCATTTTTCTCAACAGTACAATGAGGAGTTTGTCTTTCTATTAAAAATAAGGAGGGATGGGATTTCAGAGAAGTCTGGAAAAAATTTGCATGAATTGATGTTGAGTGAAATGAGCAGAACCAGAAGAACAATGTTCACTCTAACATGGGGCTGATCATCAACCTTAATGGACCTGCTCACTCCATCAGTGCAATAATCAGGGACAATTTTAGGACATCTGTGATGGAGAATACCATCTATATCAAGAGAAAGAACTGTGGAGTTTAAACATAGAACAACGATTATTATCTTAAATTTTTAAAAAAGTTGTCTTATGTCCTACATATCCTTTTGTCTAATATTATATTTCTTCCTCAAAGATATGTTTTTTTTCTTCTCTCAACACATTCAGTTTTGATCAGTGCATAGCATGGAAGCAATGCAAAGATTATCAGATTTCCTTCTGTTGGGGGAGGGGGAGGCAAGGGAGGGAGGAGGAAAAATTGTTAAATTCAAAACCTTACAAAAAATGATAGGTAGAAACTACTATTGTATATAATTGGAAAATAAATAAAATATGTATAAAATAATATAAACTTAAAAAAATTACCTTATAAACTAATTCACACTTGAGTGTTAAGAACTAAAGACTTCAAATAAACTGGAAGTTATAAACTTTTCCCCCCAAAACAATGAGTTTGTACTCATTTGTCTCTACCATCTCTAGTATCTTATGTTTCATAATTTGACATCCTTACCATTCCTAACACAAAAGATTCTATGTTCTTTTTTTCCCCCTTAAGTTTTTGCAAGGCAAATGGGGTTAAGTGGCTTGCCCAAGGCCACACAGCTAGGTAATTATTAAGTGTCTGAGATCACATTTGAACCCAGGTACTCTTGACTCCAGGGCTGATGCTTTATCCACTGCGCCACCTAGCTGCCCCAAGATTCCATGTTCTAAGGTCTTACATTTAAGGTTCCTTCTAGATATGATGCTCTATAGTTGATTTTCTAAGGTTCTTCCCAGTTCTTGTGTACTTTGTCAAATGGCCCTCTAGTGCTTTCTCTCTGAGATTTTTGTGATTTATTCATTTTAATTGTTCCCAGTTCTTTATGAGCCCAATTGGGGTTTTCCTGGCAAAGGTACTGGAATGGTTTGCCATTTCCTTCTTCAGCTCATTTTACAGATGAGGAAACTGAGGCAAACAAAGTAAAGTGATTTTTCCATGCTTCTGACATGCTTTGTTTTTTTGCTCTCCTTTCTTTCAAGCTCTCAAATTCCATGAGTCTGTGTGAGATGAATAAATTTTACACATTGTCCAGAAAGATCCACTTAATGAATAAGGGAAGATAAGGGGCTGGAAAACAGGTATTCAGATTGAAATAGGAAATAGTGTTCATTAGTTTTGGGTATCTTTCTCAGAGTTGCTGTTCCTTACCTATCAGAGGTGTTGGTATTATTGTAAAAATGACTGGAGGAATGGTAAAAAGAAAGAAAATAAGACATTAATATCCTATCCTTAAAGAAGAAACACTCTGGTACTTCCAATCTAGTGTAATAGTATGATCAGAATTGACCCCAGAAAAAGTAATCCTTTTTTAAAAAATTGTTCTCATTAAAGACATCAGGTTGATTTCTAAGAAACAGATATATCATGTTTGAAAGAGAATTGAACTTGGAGTCAGGAGATCTTGATCTCTTTAATCCAGTCTCTGCTACTTATTGTCTATTACATTGTGAGTTTCTTGAGGGTAAGAATGTCTTTTGTTTCTTTTTGAATTTGCAGAACCATGCCTGGCACAGAGGAAATGGTTAATAAAATTTTATTGACCAACTGGTTGACTGATATTATATACCCATATAATAAAGTATTTTATTAGTTATAGTATACCACTTATATAAATATAATTATTTTGATTAATATTTATAAAATATTATACATGATGTTATAACCACATAAAAGGAACCACAAAGATGTCTCATTATTCACACAATCTTCATTTCCTGATTCTGATATATACTAGTGAGGGGACAATCCACAAATCACTTAATAATTTTGTCTGTGAGGCATCTATCTCAAGCCATGGTGAAGAATAGTAGCTTATATGGATTAAGAGTCTGGGAATTCTCAATACAAATTAAATAACATGTCTAAAAAAACAAATACAAAAATAGCAACTCTATATAGATCACACCTTAAGATTCGGAAGTATTTTTCTTATGATTGATCTAGTTACTTAATCACTCTGATCTTTATTTATAAAAGTAAAATAACTGAACTAGATTTTCTCTAAGATTCCTTTATCTTTAAAATCTATGATTTTATGACATGTGTGACCATGAGTAACTCATTCATCTTTTGATCTTGCTTTTCCCCTTTATAAAAGGGGACATAAAGATGCTTTTACCACCTCTCTCATAGAAATGATGGAAGAAAAGTGGTAAAAAAAATGTAATATGCTAAAAAAAAGTGTCACAAGTGCATTTTTAGTAGCAACAAAAAATTCAGTTAGTTTAGTTAACATGATTATCACAAATTTGCTTATGTGTGGCACAAGCTCTACTATAATCAGAACACAAGGAAATACATTAGGAAGCTAAAATTCTAAAGTGTTGATGTTATCAAACTTATTTTTTTAAAAAAAATACCAAGCATTAGTTTTGTCAAACATGATTACTATATGAGAGATAAATGCCTCCTCCTTAAGTGCACAAGCAGCATCCCATAGAGCAGACATGGATTAACCCTAAATGATTCTGTATATTCCACTGGTGGTACAATGGATAGAGCACCAGCCCTGGAGTCAGGAGGACCTGAATTCAATTACAGCCTCAGAAGCTTGACACTTACTAGATGTGAGATCCTGGACAAGTCACTTAACCCTGATTACTTCACATTCAGGGGCATCTGTAGTCATTCTGATTCATAGCTGGCCATTCAGATAGCTCTGTAGGAGAATGTGAGGCCAGTGACTTAGCACAGCACTCCCTCACTCTTATCCAATTCACTGGTTTGTCATGATTTCTCTCCCTGATGTCATGGTCTCCTTCGAGAATAAAGGACCAATATCATTATCAACATTCCACTCAGTAGAGATTAGAGTACTCTATAGTGCCAGACCAGCGTATTTGTTCAAATGAAATCTAATTATTGACAAAGATTTGGGGAAAAATTGAAGGAACATCATGTAGAGCAGAATCAAAGATGATCACCTTTTTCCTCCATCATAGAATTTCAGAATTGGAAGAGATGTCAGAAGTCATTGAGTCTTACTTGTCCCTTCACTGGAATCCTCTGCATAGTAGTTTCCCCCACATGCTATTACCCATATTTCAGTCTTTCATCAAGAGGGAGAGCTTACTACTCCCCAAAATGAGTCATTTCACTTTTGTACAGCATTCATTGCTAGAAAGGTTTTCTTTGCATAAAACTTTCTTTCTGTACCTTCCTCCTATTTTTCCTAGTATTGTCATCTGGAGCAAAATATTCTGTATCAGGCTAGCATTCAAACATGAGTATAAATAGGTGTATGACAGTAATAGCACATGGGTTTCCCTATTTCCCTCCATTAGTCATATCTCACTGTTTGTGAACTCATTTGAGGTTTTCTTGGTAAAGATACTGAAATAGTTTGCCCTTTTGTTCTCTTGCTTATTTTATAGATGAGAAAACTTAGGCAAATGAGGTTAAGTAACATGCCCAGAGTCACATAATTAGAAAGTATCTCAGACCAGATTTGGTCATGAAAGATGAGTCTTCCTGACTCTAAGCAAGTTGCTTTATCTTCTGTGCTAACTGACTGACCTTCCAATGGGCATTAGTTTTCTCTAAAAGGACATAATTGTCTCCTTTCTCCTTTGATTCAGCTTTTTAGTCATATAAAGTCACTTAAAAATACCACCCCCATGGAGTCAAGTCCCTTCAGAACTGGTGATGAATAAGGACCACTCTAGTTATCATATCCTGGCCTGCTGACTAGATGTTTCTAATGACAGGGACTTGAGCAGTGCCCTCCGCAAAGATCAGGGCTCATGACTAACCTTGGAGGTATGAAAGCATGTATGAATTTTTAAATTCATAAACCTGCAAAGTTCATCACAGGTCTTGCAAAATTCAAATAGTTCCACCGATTAAACTTTTTCCAAAGAGACAGCAAGTTACTTAAGGACAGACTAAAAAAAAAGGGGGGGGGATTCTAGGAGAGAATGCCTGAGGGAGAGAAAGAAAAACAGTCATAAGAAGTAACTGAGCCTAGGCTCGAGTGAGTGAGTCTGGCCTGAATAGAAATATGAGCCAAACTTTTATAGCCTTGCCTACTTCCTGTGAAGGAAAGAGCGAAATTGAAAAAGTGGGTTAAAGAGAGACCCCACTGCCTCTATGTGACTGAGAGGCAGGAAGCGGGAGGAAGGGTAGAAGCATGAGCTGAGTTTGCCCTTATCTTGGCAAATTGATAAATAACAATGAAGTTACATTGAATAATTGAAGGGAATTTGCATCTATTTGGGGGATTTGCTGCAGAGGGAGCCCTCAGAAATTATCAGACAAGCACAAATGATATTTTTATAATATGGAAAAAACTAGTTATATTTCTCATTTTACATTTCTATATAGAAATATGGCAGGGGGGCTATAGAAGGCTGGGCTATAGAGGGCTAGTGCCTCTCTAAACCTGTGTGTACTTACTGCTAGAACAAACTAAATAAATCATTTTTTTAAAAAAAATTATCCACTGACTTGTGAGGGCTTCATTTTATCTCAATATCAGTCCATAACTAACAGCATGTTAGGGACTAAAACTGTCTCTAACTGAAGGATTGAAACAATGGAAAATAGTGGAATTATTCATAGATATGCTCAGAGAGCCTGTTGGCACCTCTTCTGATTGATACTTTAATTTTTACCAGGGAATGTAATTGGCACAGGAATACACTTAGGAATGCTTATGGAGCCATCACACAGGGAGTGTGTTTCTGGGGACTTTTGAAAGAATGAATAAATGATGAATATTTATAAAATATTTTCCATGCGCTAACAACCTTGTTAAGCACTGAGCATACAAATACAAAAGCAAAGACACATATCCTCTGACCTCAAGATACCTACATTTTAAAAAGAAGAAATGGCATATCTCTGTGAGAAGTATCTCAGAAGGGATACTTGGAAAGTTACTAGGATAGACAGTAGAGCCCCAAGAAAGTAGATTGAAATAAACTTTCCAGTAGCAATGGCATTATTGATTTGATTATTATCTTATAATTTGAAAGTGGTGGGAGAGGAGGAGGTATAGTGTGATGATGTATCTAGAGAAAAGACAGCCAGGATGTAAAATGGAGCATGGAGAGGATTGATCTTGCTGTATTTAAAGAAGGTCATTATCAATGTTGGTGCTTTTATGTGGTTTGGATTGTTTGTAGAGCAAGAATAAGACCCATATGAATCACTGAGGTTTTGGAAGGTCACCATTGTGCTCTATTTTCTGTTGCAAAAGAGAAATATTTGTCTCTTGATTGTGTTTATATATATATATATATATATATATATATATATATATATATATATATGTTGCATAATGTATTAATTGTTATCCATTTTTTTCACAATGATACTTGGTAACATTCAGCTTGGCAGAATCACACAGAAACACAGAATTTAAGAAATGTATATACTTCAGTATCAGTTTAGTCTAATTGATACAGAGAAGGATTGCCCATTTAACCATGCCCAGAAAAATCACAGACCAGCCTGTGGTTGAAGATTTTCAAGGAGGGGAACTCTACCACCATTCAAGGCAGACTATACCAGTTTTGGACATCTGCAATTGTTAGAAAGTTTCCCTCAACATTATCCTTAGTGAGGAAATGGAATCAATGAGACAGGCTTTTGAATGACTTTATAAATGATAGGGAGGGAGTATTTCATATTCCATTGACACCTGTCATGATGAACAGGATAGTTTTGAAAGCGACAGTTTGATCTTATTATACACTTAAAGGGAATACCAAGGTGTTCTTGAGAGATTTGTAACTTCATCTATAATCTTCTTCTACTGTTTCATTATGTGTGTACAAATGCCCTCTCTACTTGATGTTTGGTAAGATCAGAATAAGAATCAAGATGAATTTTAAAAAATGACAAAAATGTACATACATGCCAGTCATTGAATCATTTAATTTTATAAACCAAATAAAATAAATGCATATAAAATCCAAATTTTAAAATTGTTCATTAGTTTAATTTTTCTAGATAATATTCCTAATTTATCCTGGGATAGACATAAATTTGTATTTTTGTTTTAAAGGCAAGAGATCATTTTTCCAGTAAAGAATGAGTCTGAGATGAGAAAACCATTAAGATATGGCTCTGGCTTTGTTTCTGATATAGCATTTATTCTGATTCTTTCCCAGTCATATCAAGCACATTTTCAGAGCCCAGATATACTAATGTTCCTTCACCGATGTAGATTCCAACCCCTTTTAACCTAGAAATAGCTCTCTATGATCTACTGAGGCCAATACCCCACATATACCAACCCCCCCATTTCCTATTGTCTTCCAATGACAAAACTGTTCCTCAAAGAGGAATAAAACCTGACTGTTCCTCAAAGAGCAGGAATAATATCTTCCAGTTGCTGAGTCTATATTCAATATTTTATTTGGCTTATGTCTTCTGGCATAGATTTTGAGCAACTTTTTCTTAAATCTACTTGACTATGAAGTAGCTGAGGAGGACATTACTAGAGAAAGCCACAAATTACTAAAATATAAGTTAACAATATGATTATTTTTGTGACCTTAGGCAAGTCACTTCATTTTTCTTGACATCAGTTTCTATATTTATGAAATGGTGTTGGATTAAATCATCTCTAATAGGTTGTCTAGTTCTAACTTTATTTATTCAGTTTTTTCAATTACTTCCAACTCTGACATTTTATGACTCATATGCTATCGTTTCTGAGGACTCCTTAGAATTAGGATAGGTGAAATAAAAAGGACTTTAATGATCCCAAATCTGCAGCTTTTATTCTTATTAAATCTAGTAAAAAAATGACAAATAAGTTCTCTAAAAAGTACAAATACTCAAACCTACAAAGTACCTATTTGAGCTTATCAGAGAAAGATTATTCCATTTTAGTGCTTTTCAGACTGGCAATCCCAAACTAGGTGTCAAAGAAAGCACCTTTGTTATCCAGAGGAAGCCACATTGTAGTTGTTGGGTCATTTAAGGAGTTGACAATTATTAGAGATGTCTTGATGCTAATTTCATCATTCTGAAGTTATAATTGCATGTACTATTAGGGAGAACAACCATAAATGTTACTTGTTCTAAAACTACCTCTGAGATGGAGGGCTGAGTCTCAGACTAATATGAAAGGTAATACTAGAAAGAGTGTTACCTGGGAGTCAAAAGACTTAGGTTTGAATCTGAACTTGGCCACTTACCATTTGCGTAGTGGTATTGAGGTCACTTAACCCCTTTGAACATGATTTTCTCATTTTTAATATAGGACAAATAGCATTTTATTGGATTATTGTGAGAAAAGACCCCTTTGTAAACATTTAGATTGTATATAAATGAAACTATAATATTATCCTAGAATCTCTCAGGAAGTTCTTTAAAAAAATTTTAAAAGTATTATTTTTGCAGAGATCAACTCCCTTTTCCAGGGCCCAGCCCAGTGTTCAAGGTCAACTCAGACCCTGCTGCTGAGGACTTCACTCTAGAGAAAGCAACCAGCCCCCTACTGGCTGACACTTGGAATAACTAAGTCAAGTGAACAAAGCCTCTAGGATATTTAAAAGAAAACCTCTTGGGAACCATCTCCCCCTCCCCCAACACAAGATAATAAACGACCAGAGAAAAGGGGGGTCCATGGAGAAATACTTAGAAGAAACAGATTCTAATCCAGAGAAATCTAGCACTGCTGAGGAGAATATGAATTGGTCTCCAGTTCAGAAAGACTTATTTGAAGAAATCAGGAAAGAGTTTAAAAATCAATTGGAAAAATTGGGAACAGAAACTCAGGAGAAAATTAAATTAACATCATGCAACAAGAAAACAAATCCTGGAAAACACAATTGGACATAAACAAAATGAGACTAACTCTCAATCGCGCAAATGTAAAAAGAAAATGATTCTCTCAAATCCTCAAATGGGCAAATGCAAAAAGGAAATGATTCTCTCAAAAATTACATTTGAGCAAATAGAAAAGTCCTTCAAAAATAGAATGGACCAACTGGAAAATGAGTTGCAAAAGATAAATGAAGAAAAATCTTCTTCTCTAAAAAATAAATGGAATCGGAAGAAACCAATGACTTCATGAGACAACAAGATTGTGTTAAAGAAAGCCAAAAGATCAAAAAAATAGAAAACAAATGTAAAATACCTCATCAGCAAAACCACTGACCTCAAGAATAGATTGAGGAGAGATAAGCCAAAAATTGTTGGCCTTCCTGAAAACACTGAAGAGAAAAAAAGTCTGGACTTAATATTATAGGATTTAGTGATGGGAAATTGCCCTGATATCATGAACCAGTGGGCAAAATAGTTATTGAAAGAATACATCGATCTCTTTCAGAAAGAGATCTTAAAATGAAAACACCAAGGAATGTTGTGGCTAAATTCCAGGACTATCAGATAAAAGAAAAAATCCTAAGGGGTGGCTGGGTGGCACAGTGGATAGAGCACTGGTCCTGGAGTCAAGAATACCTGAGTTCAAATCCCACCTCAGATACTTAATAATTACCTAGCTGTGTGGCCTTGGGCAAGCCACTTAACCCCATTTGTCTTGCAAAAACCTAAAAAATCCTACAAGCAGACAGAAAGAAAAAAATTAATTACTAAAGAACCACAGTAAGGATTATGCAGGATTGGCAGCAGCAACATTAAGGGATCAAAGGGCCTGGAATGAGATGTTCTGAAGAGCAAGGGAGCTTGGAATGCAGCCAAGTATATGCTACCTGGAAAAGCCGAGCCTTCTCTTCCAGGGAAAAAGATGAACTTTTAATGAAATGGGAGACTTCCAAAATTTCATGATGAAAAGACCAGAGCCAAATAGAAAATGTGGATATCAAACAGGAGGCTCAAGAGACACATGAAAAAGTAAAAAAAAAACCCTGCTATACAGTAAGATAAAACTGGCTATATATGCACTTGGGAGAAAGAGTCTCATAACTCTTGACAATTGTAACTCTATTAGAGAGAATATACATAGCCAGAAGTGATGGACCCACATAACTTTTCTGTGACTCAGATAGAATGATTTAAAAACAATACCTCCTTAAAAAGGGGGGGGCAGTAAGGAGAAGGGAGGTAGAGGGAGATTAAATGGAGTAAATTTCATTACATCAAGAGGTACAAAAGACCTATGGTAATAGAGGGGGAAAAGGGAGGAGATAAGAAAAACCTGAATTTTCATCTCATCAGACTTGGCCTGAAGTTAAGTCAGACACACTTAATCAAGTTAAGAAACTTATCTTACCTTTCAAGCATTAAACGGGGAAAAGGGGAAATGGGGCAGGGAGGGGGAGCAAAAGGGAAACTAACAGAAGCAGGGGAAGACAGGGAAAAGGGAAAGGGGGAAAAAGGGAGGGGGGTTGATATAAGAGGGCAAACACACTGAAGATGGCCATATTAAGAAACAAAACACTGGGGAATATGGATAAAGGGGAAAAAGGGGAAAATACAAACAGAAGGATGATAGCATGGAAGAGAATAAAGAGATAGTAATAATTATAACTTTGAAGGTTAATGGCATGAACTCTCCCTTAAAACCTAAACTGATAGCAGCATGGATTAAAAGCCAGAATCCTACAATATGCTGCTTACAAGAAACTCATTTGAAGCAGAGAGATACATATAGAGTAAAGGTAAAAGGTTGGAGCAAAAGATATTTTGCTTCAGCTGAAGTGAAAAAAGCAGGGGTAGCAATCCATATCTCAGACAAAACAGCTGCAAAAATAGTGTTAAAAGAGATAAGAAAGGAAACTATATTCTCCTAAAAGGTACCACAGATAATAAAGTGATTTCAATAATAAATATGTATACAATCTATGGGACAGCATCCAAATTCTTAGAGGAGAACTTGAAAGAGCTAAAGAAAGACATAGACAGAAAAATTCTACTGGCAGGAGACCTCAACATCCTGCTCTCAGATTTAGATAAATCAAATCATAAAATAAACAAAAAGGAAATTAAGGAGGTAAATAGATTGTTAGAAAACGTAGATATGATAGACCAATGGAGGAAATTGAATGGGGATAGAAAGGAATATACTTTCTTTTCTGCAGTACATGGCACTTACACAAAAATTGACTATGTTCTAGGACATAAAAACCTAATAGTCAATTGCAGAAAGGAAGAAATAGTGAATACATATTTCTCAGATCATAATGCAATAAAAATCATATCCAATACTGAGCTGGGGAGATATAGACTCTAAACTAATTGGAAACTAAATAACCTCATTTTAAAGAATGAGTGGATCAAGCACTAAATTATAGAAAGAATTAATTATTTCATCCTAGATAATGACAATAATGATACAACATACCAAAATATATGGGATACACTCAAGTTGGCTGTCAGGGGAGGGAAACAAGAACGGGGGAAAATGTAAAACTCAAAATAAATAAAATCTTTCTTTTATGAAAATATTATTTGGGGCAGCTAGGTGGGGCAGTGGATAGAGCACCAGCCCTGGAGTCAGGAGTACCTGAGTTCAAATCTGGTCTCAGACACTTAATAATTACCTAGCTGTGTGGCTTTGGACAAGCCACTTAATCCCATTGCCTTGCAAAAACTAAAAAAAATAATATTATTCTTGCCTTTAAATTATTTTAATTTTTCCCCTCCTCTCCCCAGCTAGCCACTGCCTATAACAACATTTTTAAAAAAGTAAGAGAAAAAAGCAGTTCAACAGACCGAATGAACATTGTTCTGCACTCATGGTTTCAGCTACCTCTGCAAAGAAGGGAGGTATGTACATTTTCATTTATCATTTTTGGGGATAAAATTGGTCACAATATTTCAGTTTTTTCTATTTATTTTGTTGTAATCATTGTGGATATTATTTTCCTGGTTTTTCACTTCTCTTTGAATCAGTTTGTACAAGTTTTCCCAAGCTTTCTTGTATTCCTTATGTTCATAATTTCTTATAGGACAGTAATATTCCACCATACTCATTACTCTCATTTGTTCACTCATTACTCCAAAGATGAACATCTATTTTATTTCCATTTTTTAAAAAAAAGTTCACTATTAAAAAGTGATACTGTATCTATCTATCTATCTAGGTATATACTGGACATTTCTATATATCTGGGATCTTTTCCTAGAAATGTGATTTTATTTTTAGGTTTTTTTTTTTTTTGCAAGACAAACTGGATTAAGTGGCTTGCCCAAGGCCACACAGCTAGGTAATTATTAAGTGTCTGAGACCGGATTTGAACCGAGGTACTCCTGACTCCAGGGCTGGTGCTTTATCCACTACGCCACCTAGCTGCCCCCTAGAAGTGTGATTTAAGGTTAAAGTTATGAACATTTTATTCACTTTAAAAATATAATTCCAAATTGTTTTGGATCAAGTCATAATTGCAACAAAAAGTGCATTATTGTGCCTGTGTTTTCAGGAAGGCCTCATCTTCACAGAAAAAGATACCAAACAAAAGGCAAGTGTTTTCCTGGAAGAAGGGGGTCAATATTCTATTTCAGGCCACCATTACCTCTCTTCTGATGTATGCCAGTTAATCTCCTTATGGTAACCATTTCTCTTTTCACTTCTTTCTCCACATATTTGTCAAAAATAATCTTCCTACAGCCTATGCTATTTCCAAGATCAAACAATTTCAGTAACTTCCTATTACTTATAATAAAAAAATACCAAGCTCCTTAATCTGGAATTAAAATTTTTTCACTGTAGGTTTCTTATAATTTCATCTCATCACTCCCCTCTACTTTCCAGCTGAACTGGTCCATTTACCTTTATCTATTCAGAAGAGTCTATTTCCTGCCTATAAGCCTTTGAAGAGGCAATCTTTCATACCAGAAATGTACTCTCTTCACTTCCCTTTCTAAGACTGTTTTTTTCAAGATTATCTCAGTTATCCCTTTATACATGAGCTCTTTCCTTGACCGTTTTTGAGTTGTTTGTGTTCTCTCTGCCATGAAATTACATTTGATACTGATTATAGTGACACATCAGTGTAATATTACTTTCCTCACTTCCTTGCTCTTTGTCCCAGAATGTTATGCACTCCTTGAGGGCAGGTATAATTTAATTTTGATCTTTGCATCTCTGTACTTTGCAAAGTATCTTGTATACACACACACACACATATATATATATATGATACTTATTAAATACATAAATATTGAATCACTGAAGTCCTGTAAAATAGATACTAAGCTTCAGGAGAGAATTTGCCAGATGATTTCTGAAGTATATTTTTAAATATGGGATTCTCTGAGTATTCAATGTGAGTTCATAGAAATTTACTGGGAGGATTGTTTCCCTAGATTATGATGTAAGAAGAGTGATTTATACTCCATGTTGGATTATAGATCTAGCACTGAAAGGAATTTTAAAGGTCATTTAGTCCAATCCCCCCACCCCACTCCTACTCCTACATTCTTTCACCGATGAAGAAACTAAGGATCAGAGAGGTTAAAATGACTATTATACAGCTTTCCTTTGAATCATCCACTGATTTGACCTAGGTACTAAAATTCATACAGCTCTGGAAATGGGTTGCTGGAATACTTTTGGAGTCAGGGTCTCCAATGTCATAAGTAAATCAAGTTCTCTTTCTCATTCTCTTTCTCTCCAAGAGCTCTCTGTCTCTGTCTCTGTCTCTGTCTCTGTCTCTGTCTCTTTTTTGTGGTTCTTTTCCTCCCTTGTCCCTTTTCCTCTTCTGAATGCAAAGAACTGACTCAATCATTAGTGTCATTATCTAGTTCAATAGATTCCTAAGCAGGAATATCCATTATAAAACATGTAGCAAGCAAATTGACATCCAGACTTTGCTTGAAAAACTCCAGTGGAGGTGAACCTATTATTCCTAAAAGCAACCTAATTCACTTTTAGACAGTTATAATTATTAAGAAGTCTTTTCATCATCAACCCCAAATCTGCCCCTGCTATTCTCTCTCATTGCCCTTGAGTTTTTCTCTTAGGATTGATACTCACACAAAGTCACACTTGCTCTGCGTAGAAAACAAATCCAGAAGTCAGCCTATTCAACCTATACCTCAACAAGACATCTCACCCCTACATCTAAGTCACTTTGTGTTTATGCTGAAGACTTGAGGTGGGTTTTGGAATTTCATGTTATGTGACTACCATTATAGACTCAATATGAACATTCTAATAAGCATCCATTTGGAAAGAAGAAAATAATTTGGACCAATTATTTGGAATCCATTATCATTTAGAATATATTAGCAACCATGGTAACAGCTTTGGTTTCTCTCTAATTAAGAAGGGAAGTGTTTCTTTCCCACTCTTTCTAATGGTGTTGAATTATTAAACTATTCATACTCTTCCAAATTCTGCCATTCAGTCTTTTCATTTATTCATTTCATTAGCAAATAATTTTGAAGCAGCTACTTTTTGACAAAATTTTGGGAAAGTCAAGAGAGTCAAGCTTGAATTATGACTGTGTCACCGACATGCTAACTTGGGGCAACTCATTCTCCTTCTCTAGATCTGAATTTTCTTCTTTGATAAAATACTGAGATTGAGTATAATCATTAAAGTTTGTTAATCACTATCATTTCCTGACCATTTCTAACTTATAAATGCTATCTTATATGATACAATACCTGTTCTAGCTCTTAGATTATATGTTTTATATTTATTTAAAAATCCATTTGTCTTGTGCTGCCTTCTTTTTTATTCAGCCAGTGGTTTATTTTGACTGATGTGAACCACTTCATGGTTTGGTGTGCAAGGTACCATTGTGTAAATGAAAAGTATACTGATTTACTTCTGGAAGTAGGGGATAAGGATTCAAAGCCTGCTTCTGATTTTTTACTATCAGTTAATCTTGAAAAAAAGTCATTAGTGTCATTATCTGTAAAATAAAAAGATTAAATAAGATGACCGTAGAGGTTCAATGAAGTTCTAGATCTATGATCTTCTGATATATATACATTCCTATCTAGAGAAGTCAGGCTAAGTCAAGTCTATAATCAGCACCACTACCATTATCATCATTTTTGTTCTTGTTCTTGTTTCTATTATTTACTGTTTATTGTGACTACAAATTCTGAATAGATTGTCTATTTTGTGATAAGTGACACTTTCAAATATCATGGATCTTCTATAATTATTAGATCAATTGTGGGAACAACTTCATTACAGGTTTTACACCAGACATCAGGCACCTACATCTGAAATCAATGATGAATATGGAAATGAATGTGGAAAAGTCCATGAATCAGCTTTATGTACTCTGGGTAATTACTGCTCAGAAATGACTTTCCATAAACTCACTTTGACCACTTAGCATTCATAAATTTCTATGAGCACTTGAAGACCAAGGAACATCACCAATAAAGACTGAAAAACAAACATTTTCTAAATCACATCATTGTTGAAACTCATCCTGTCATCCTCACATAGATTCTTAGATTTATGTTTGCATAGAGAAGGTTGATTGGGACTGAAAGATTTGCACTCAGAGTTCATCAATTCTCTATCTGGAAATAGATAATAGTTTGCATCATGAATTCTTTGAAATTGTTTTGAATCATTATCTTGATCAGAGTAACAAAGTATTTCACATTTTGTCATCAAGCAGTATTTCTGTTATTATGCACAATGTTGACCTAGTTCTGCAGAGTTTACTTTGCATCTTTATCTGTAAGTACCTGAGAAGACAGTTGGAAGTATTCATACTTCCTAAAGGCACTATCTCTTTGAGATTAGACTATCTGTAATTCATCTCTATAGTGACTCATCTCCTTCTAACTGGAATGTACATAGAGTCTGCATTGGATTTTACTTTTACCCTTTACTGGTATGGGTATAATGTTTAGTGCATGAATATTCTGCAAAATGGGGTAATAACAACATTCACTTTTAAGGGTTGCTACAAGGATAAAATGGCATAATATTTGTAAAATATTTTGCAAACTATAGGATACTGTACAAATAGCAACTAATCATCAGAATTTCAATGACTAAATTTTGAGAACAAGCAGAGAAAAAGAAAGGAAGAAAGACAAACAGATATAAAGATAGAGCATTTATTAAGAGCTTACAATATCCCAGGTACTTTTTTAATACTGGGAATATGAATATAAGAAAGATTTTTTGGGGGGCAGGTAGGTGGTACAGTAGATAGACCATTGGCTCTAGAGTAAGGAGGACTTGAGTACAAATGTGGCCTCAGACATTTAATAAATGCCTAGTGTGACTTGCTTGGGCAAGTCACTTAACCCATTGCCTTAAATAAATAAATAATTAAAAAGAAAGATTTCCCATAGAATTTACTTTCTAATGGGAAAAGACAAAATATAAAAGGAGCATTATATGGAATTATAAAGTAAAATATGCACTGAGAAATGGAATATGAGAAGTTACATGGGGACTTGGTTATGGACCTGATAAAGCAAAATTTACCAAAATCAAATATCCTCAAAGCAGTCTAAGGGTCTAATGGGTCAGGGAAGAGAGGATGAGGTGATGATTAGCATGTAGATGGTGTGATTTGGGAAGGTGGACAGAATGATTTCTTTAACCCTTGGAGTTAGAACCATGAAGTTAGGAGTTTGGAGATTTGTATGAGATAGTTTAGTTATAACTTGCCTTTCTCCACAGTGAAAGAAAAGCAGGTTGGAAACAGGAATACTTTACCTGGATCTTGATGTGCATATAAGCTATGTGCTCTCTTCCAAAATTCTTGTTTCTTGTTTTCCAAGAAAGTGAACAAAATTTATTTAGGTCTCTGGGAACTGATGCTATAAAAGATTGAAAGGAAAAGGAAAGGGATCAAAAAAATGAGATGAATGGGTAATGTCATGGAAAAAAATTAATATGAACTTGGATAGACTTTGAGACATGATTGAGGATAGAAGGGTCTGGTATACTTATGGTCCATGGGGTCATCAAGAGTCAGACATGACTGAACACTTGAACATCAACAACAGCAGCAACAACACTAACAACACCTGCGGATCTTGTGGAGGTTCTGGTAATGCTATCCTGTTTGAAGAATAGTACCTGGTATTTTTAGAACACTGAATTATATGGCACTTTACAAATATCACATCCTTAGCAGTTCTATTAATGGTGGCAAAAATTGAAAACTAAAAGGATGCATATTAGTTGGGGAATGGTTGAATAATTTCTGATATGTAATTGTGTTGGAACACTATTGTGCCATAAGAAAAAACAATAGAATGCTTTTGGAAACCCCTGGGAAGACTTAAAAGATGCAAAGTAAACTCTGCAGAACTAGGTCAACATTGTGCATAATAACAGAAATACTGCTTGATGACAAAATGTGAAATACTTTGTTACTCTGATCAAGATAATGATTCAAAACAATTTCAAAGAATTCATGATGCAAACTATTATCTATTTCCAGATAGAGAATTGATGAACTCTGAGTGCAAATTGAAGCACTTTATGTTCTTACTTTTTTTTGCAACATAGCTAATACATAAATAAGTTTTGCATGACTTCACATGTTTAATTTATATCATATTGTTTGCCTTCTCAATGTGTGGGGAAGGGACAGGAGAAAAGGAAAGATTTGCAACTTAAATTTAAAAAATGAATGTTAAAAATAAGCAAAAACAAATAAAACATTGGGGCAGTACAGTGATTAGAGTGCTAACTCAAGATCAGGAGGCCATGAGTTCAAATGTGGCCTCAGACACTTAATAATAATGACTTACCTGTGTGATCTTGGGCAAGTTACTAAATCCCATTGCCTTGCAAAAAAAACCCCCAAAAATATGTCCATTGATCCTCACCTCACACAAATCCTTTGAGGTAGACACTATTGATAACCTTATTTTTATAGAAAAAAAGGAAACTGAGACCATTGGACCATGACACAATATCTCTGAGTACTTTGTCAGCTTCAGGGAGCAAGGCATAGCTGTTTTTTTCTAATATGTGGCTACACCAATTATCACGTTCTTCGGTCTTTGAGGATATTATATTTTTATTTGACATTAGGATACTCTTACTTTGGAATGTACCTTCCACTTAGAAGAAGTTCAGTCATTTGCCCTTAAGGAACTCAACCTTGACATTGGGATTGGTATCACTGGACTTGGGCACATCAAGGCTCCTTGAAAGCCAGGTTATCTTTCAGGATATAAAGTGTAGAAGCATATTGTTTCCACATACCTGTTATGAAGCTAGTAGGTAGGTAGGTAGGTAGGTAGGAAGACAAATTGAACCTTTATTAAATATTTACTATATACTAGAATTTGTGTGTAAGTTTTGGAGATGCAAATAAAAATAAGCAAAACATGTTCCTTCTCTCAAGGAGTTATCATTCTAATAGAGAAATAGCATACATATAATGGAGTTGGAAAGAGAGATATACACATGGGGGTTATGGTGTTTGTATGTGTGTCTTCTCTGGCAAAATAAATCTAAGGTGGTGGTGGTAGTGGTGGTGGTGGTGGGTTTGAGAGATGTGGGTAAGAGACAAAAAAAGAATACATTAGAGGGAGGAAGAGGGAAAGGAAGGTTATTGAAAATGATCTCATTTAATCAGGTGCACAAGTGGACATTTATCCGAACAAGAATGAAGAGATTAGTGAGGAAAAGTAACTGACACTTGAACTTCATTCTTATCTGAACTGATCAAAAAAGGAGCAACATTTTTACATAGGTGGATATAAAAAGGCATTTCATTCAACAGAGAAATAGGGCAGAAATGGGAGAAGAAGGAGAGGCAGTTAGGAGAGTAGGTTAAGTGAGGTATTGGTCCTAAACAAAGTTCAAGGGCGTACAAAATATTTATAACTCTTTTTTATGCAAATTTGGGGATATATAATATATATATAAAATGGAAACACATTTATACATTATACATATTGGGTATAATTTACTCCACATAATTTATGATATGCCTATAAATTGGGGAATGGATTAACAAGTTATGTAAATATGGTGGGATGCTATTGTGAATAATATTATTAATGCTATAACCAAACTATTCTAGAGGACATTATTAAAAATAAATTTATGGAGAAAGAAGTGACTGCAGGAGACTTTGGAAGCTCCAAATCATTTTTGTGAAAATAGCTTTGTTTCAGCTCTCTTTGTTTCTCACCACGGCCTTTTACTTTTCTTTCTTGTACTTGAATACATCAGTGGCATGAATATTCTAGATGCTTGGTCATCTAAAGAAATCCATACCACTATCAGCCCTATTTTAATTAGATATGATAAATGTTAACATATGTTAACATATAACCCCCTCCCACCTTGGGTTACCATTGAGACCCCACAGCAACATCAGATGTCAGAAGTGAGGTCATAAAGAGATCTCTGCTACTATTTCTGATCTAGCCCATCTCAATGTTACTGTCCGAAAGAGTGGACCATCCCTTTTTGGTCTACCTGTAAGGATGGTTCATGACATGACTTTCAATGATCAAAAACTTAATTTTATAGTCTGTTCTGCTTTTCTAATTCTGTACAGTTTTCTTTGTTCAACAGCTGAGATTGGCTTCTGATAAGTTGTATGTTGTTGTGGACTTGTCAAATATAATTTTAAAGTAGCTGTCAGTTGTTTGTGGGGAAATATCAATTCTTAGCCTATAAAAATCACCATCAATTCCTGATTACTTCCACATTATGTAAACTGGACTCACCTTATCCTTCTTATCCTCTTCCTGGATTCTGCTCCTGTGATTTTGGATGTCTGATTAATGCTCTTTTACCTATCTTGCCTTAACCAGGTCTTCATGTCATTTCCTTTAACTTCCTGGACATTTCCAAACTATGCACTAGAAGCATATTTTCCCTCCATATCTACTTCTAACTCCTCTTTATGTTTTGTCTTCTATCATTATATATACTCCTTGAAGAGTAAGTACTAGTTTGCTTGATTATATTTGTATCCCCAGTACAGCATTTGGCATGGAGTAAACATCTATTAAATGTTTTTCATTCATTAATACATTTTTGTATATCACCTTTATTTTGCCATGTAAAGTAATAGAGAAGCTGATTAATTTACCTTCACTACTGTTGTAGTAACATACCAAATGATCTTGGTCATTTTGCATTTGTAACAAAGTCATCCCATTAATCTTGAATGTAGTAGTGCTGGATGGGTCATAAGTATTTCCCATTGTCAGAAGATCTGTATGTAAAAGCAATAATACTTGGATTTACTTTGCCTGTTCACCTTCAAGGCCAAGGGTAGATTACCTTACAAATGCTTATAAACCCTTTCAGGATTGTGTGCCCTATGAAACTATACCACACCTGACAAGTGATTATCAGAGACACTCATACCCTGGCTGATGTTGAAACTGTATGCAGTTGTTCTAACCATATTATTCATTAATGAAACCTTTAAGGGTAATCATAATTAACCTGTCACTGACATTCTTATGTTGAAGCTCACTTGATATAGGCACATCTTTCTTTTATCTCTCAAATGAATAATTGGCAAGATCCACTGTAAAACACAAATAAACAATTTGTTTATGAAATTTGACAAACTGCAAACAGAATCATCTTATAATAAGATATTAGAATGATTCAATAGAGATCACCAAAGGCTGTAAATAGCTGTCCTAGATGGAGAAATGATATTGTATACTCAGCCATATTTCCTTTAGTACTAGTTGTAGTTCATGATTAACTTATAGGATTATTGGGGATATTGCTCTATTTCTAATGGACTGTGGATATGCTATGTATAAAAATGGACACAATCCAACATTGCATGCAAACATCAAATAGTACCAGGTCAGTGAGCACTGACATAAGGTATAGGATAAATGAAAGAAAAACAATAGCTGGACTTTTGTTCAGGCATTGATTAAAAGGACCCTAGAATATTGAAAAGATTTTAACTTTCTTTTACCCTGAACCACAGAGTCAATGAAATTGAATCAGGAAGAATGTCTTAATGACCTTTCTTTTTATTAACCAGTGCTTTATTTTGATTTCTGTGATCAACCTCACAGGTTGAGGCATTACTAATGTATGGATTTCTACCTGTTGAAGTGAGCCCAAGTGATAGATCAAGCCTCTATGGTAACTACTAGTACAATTCCTATAAATCGAGTTTCTCTAAGTAGTAGAAACTTGTATATAAAAACTATTTATTGTAATCCATTTTGATTATGTGTTGCTAATGATTTTCTTGAAAACCACCTATAGTTTTGTAATTTGTTTGTTGAAAGTGCAATAGGTTTCTTTTCTTCAACTTCCTCATACTACTTTTAACTTCTTTCATGCCACACTATTCTAAGAAAACAATAGCTCCTGTCAACAATATTGTCAGGACAATTTTTCATATCCAAGCTGAGAAGACTGCATTATCCAATCATCATTTAATTATTTAAGGAAATAAGTTCGTTCTAAGTTTTTCCTCAAGACAAAATCCATGCTGATATCATGTGGATTCTTTTCTGGTACTTGTATTTTCATGTGAAGGCTCATACAGGACAAAGAGAAACATCACTGGTCCAGAGAAGTATGTCCTTTCTAAGAGTACTTTGGGGGTAAATGGCAGCATTTAATCTGACCTTACTATCTATGTAAGATACATTCAGCTATAATTTATCTTTATGATAACTATAATTGCAAATAAATCTGTCTGGAATATATGTGAATTTTATGTTGGGTTTTAATGGCATGGGGATTCATATTTATCACATTCCTAATCATTTAGAAAGTATCAGATGCTAAATGTGGAGGGCATGATTGGGAGAATATGATCAAATCTTGGAATTGTTCTCCTCAAATCTAGAATACCCTTCAGAAGAACTCAAGTTCTTTAATTCAGGAGAATTCAAGAGAATATTCTTCAGCTTGAACTACAAACTAGACTTGATGTCCTTTGAAGGCTTAACATTCTGAGTCTAAGGTCCCATTAATCTATGAAATACTTTGTTCTGTTTTCAAGTCTCTTCTAACTTGAACATTTTGTGATTTTGTGAAGTTCTTATTAAAAGAAAAGTGATAAAATTATAGAATCAAAGAATCCAACATATGGAAGGGACCCCTAGAAATTACATAGTCCAACTAGAACATGGATAAGAATCCTCTCCTCAATCTTACTAGACTCTCTTTGAAAACTTTCATTTCCAGAGGCAGCCCATTTCATTCTTTCATAGTTCTAATTATTAGGAAAACTTTTTCATGCATCAAGCCTAAATCCACCTCCTTGTAAACATCTTCCCATTGCTTCTGGTTTTCTCCTTCCCCCACAGGAACATTTCATCCAACATTCAAATGATAGCCTTTCAATTTTTGGAAAGTTACAATCATGTTTCTCTCAAGTCTTTTTTCCTCTAGGCTAAATATTATCACTTCCTCTTAAAAATCCTTGTTGGCTATGATCTTCAGTTTTCTCACCATTCTTTTCATTTTCTAAAGGTTCTTCAGTTGTCTGTTTTCTATCCAAAAATGTGCTTTTCACATCTAAAGACAGTACTACATATTTTCTCTGTCCAGGCCAGATAATGTAGAAAGGCTATTTCTTCCCTCATTCTGGATATCATGGGCCTCTCAATGTGGTTTAAGATAATTTTTTTTTTATTACTGAATGCCATGGTACATTACTGACTTCCATCAATCTTAAAATTCACTACCATTCCTGCCTCGTTTATTTCACAAGATCATGCTCTGGTTATGTTTCTTTCAACATGTGATTTTTGAACCCATACCAAAGTTTTACATCAAAATCTATCAAATTTTAGCTTATTTTATTTGACTTCATTATAGTTTATGAAGATTTTTTGGAACCAAGTCTTTTTATCTAATGCAGTAACTACTTAACTAGATTCAAATCCATCTATTCTATGTTTCTACATTTTATCCATGAAGATAATAGGAAATATTTTTTCAATTGGTTGTAAAATCTATATTTCTTCTATATCCCCTAATTTAATAATCTAGTCAGTTGTCCTCCCCAAATGAAATGAGCTTATTCTGATATGACTTTCTAAAAATGAAACATCACTAATTTCTGAAAATCACTTACTTCCCATACTAAATGTGCACAATCTCTTGAATTTTATGTTCTAGAGGCAACTTGGCAGAGGAGAGGCAGCAACCCAACTGAACTCCACCCAATGTTCCCCTCCAAAAATCTTTAAAATAATATCTTAAATCAATTTTGGAGCAGTTCAGTCAACAAAAGGTCATTTTTTTGCAGTTCAAACAACTTAAGAGGCTAGTAGGAAAGGCCTTCTTTCCCTACTGGAGAGGGGGCCAGGTCAGAGTGTATGTAGGGTCAATACTAGTTGTGGACCTTGGAGCTTCAGTTTTGGGTGACCTCAGAAGGAGATGATGGAGGTATGTAGGTATGTTGCTGGCCCTAGGTATAGTTGACAACTCTATTGCCCACATACAGTTCCAGGTCACAGTTCAAATGGGAAAAGGTAGCAGGCACATCAGATGCAGAGAGGAATACTAGAGCTATGGCTACAGCAAAGAAGGAAATCTGATTATAGTTCCAAGGTTAAAAAAAGAACTAGTAATCACAGTTGGAAAGGAGCAGGGACCCTTTCTGGGTAAATACTAGAGTATAAGACCAGGAGAAAAATGACCACCTTCTCCCCAAATCAAACCATGTTGAAAAGACTGAAAATTTGCAAACATCTAGAACTAATTCTGAAAGCAGCAGCATGAAAAAACCTGAAACTTGGAAAAGTGCCTCCCCACTTCAATTATGTAAAGTGTAACTTTAGCATAACTTTCAAAATTTAAAAAATACTGGAAAAATAAGCAAACATCAATAAAATAACCAAAAAGGACTTTTACCACAAAAATTTACTATTGGTATTTGTAAAGATGAAGATACAACTGGGGAAATAAATCCTTGAAGGAAAAAAAACTTTTTTCATTGGACACAAGTCTAGTAAGAATTTCAGGAAAAGTTAAGAGATGAAAGTAATAAAGGAAAAACATAGGATGAGTAATGAGAATTATGTGAGAAAATTATGTAAAGAAAATGAATAGCTTAGTAAAATACTGAAGAAAATTACACCTAAAAAACAGAATTAAACTAATAGTACGAAAGACAAAAAAAATCATTCAAGAAAAGAAATCTTTAAAAATAGAATAGGTCAAATGCAAAAGGAGGTCCAAAATCTCAATGAGGAAAATAATTCCTTATAATCACAATTGAACAAATTGAAGCTATTTGCTCCATAAGACATCAAACTACAATTGTATAAAGTCAAAAGAATAAAAATAGTTAAAAGATAATGTGAAATAAATCATCAGATAATTGATCTGGAAAAAAAGACTGAGGAGAGACATTATAAAAATTATTGTTCTACCTGGAAGCTATGATTTAAAAAGCCTAGATATCATATTTTAAGAACTTTAAAAGAAAAATTGTCCTGATATCTTAGAGTGAGAGAAAAGTAGGAAGAATCCACCTATCTTCTTCCTGAATTATTGAATTATTGAAAGAAATTTCAAAATGAAAGCTCCCAGGAATATTATTGTCAAATTTCAGAACTTTCAGGTCAAGAAGAAAGTATTACAAGCAGTAAGAAAGAAATAATTCAAATATCATAGAGTCACAGTCAGGATCACACAGGATTTAGTGGTTTTCACTTTAAAGGACTGAAGGTCTTAGAATATGAATTTCTGGAGGGCAAAGGAGCTAAGATTACAACCTAGAGTAATCTACTCAATAAAATTTAGTATACTTGGACATTTAATAAAATTGAAGACTCCCAAGAATTTCTGATTAAAAAAATCAGAGTGAATAGAAAATTTGACATTTAAATTCAAGAGAAGCATAAAAAGATAAACATACAAGAAGAATCACAAGGAAATTAATATGCTTAAACTATTTACTATATGAAAAGATGATACATGTAACTTCTAAGAATTGTATCATTATTAGGGCAGTTTGAAGAAGTCTGCTTATATAGGAACTATGTGTGTGAGATGATTATATTGGGCTGATCTAGAAAGAAGAATGTACAATGATCTTGAAAGTAGAATGGGGAAAATTTTCTTACCTAAATGAGATGTGCAAGGAAGAGCTTTTAAAATGGAGGGGTAAATGTCAGTGTGGGTGTGTTGAGGGGTCCATGATGCTTGAATCATGCTCTGATAGTTCAGAGGAAAGACTAAATATACACTCAGTTGGGTATAGAAATCTGTTATTTAACAGGTAAATAGAAGGATGGGTGAGTAAGAAATAAGGCAATGCTAAAAGGAAAGGTGAATTAAGGAGACAGTGGTCAGAGGCAAAGCAGACTTTTGAGGAGAGATGTGTGAGGGAGGGAGGGAGAGAGAGAGAGAGAGAGAGAGAGAGAGAGAGAGAGAGAGAGAGAGAGAGAGAGAGCACAAAGAAGAAGCAGAAGAGAGAGAAGAAGCAGAAGCAGAAGAAAGAAGAAGAAGAAGAAGAAGAAGAAGAAGAAGAAGAAGAAGAAGAAGAAGAAGAAGAAGCAAATGGAATGGAGGGAGAAATAAAGAGTTAATTATAACTGAATGAGAATGTGATGAACTTACCCCCAAATGGAAGTGGGAACCAGGATAAATTAGAAACTGAAATCCAACAAAATATCATTTAAAAGAAACACACTTGAAAAAGAAAGACACAGAGTTAACATCTGGGACTGGAGCAGAATAAAGGTTTCAGCTAAAATTAAAAAAAGCAGGGTTGCAATCATGATCTCAGACTTAAGAAGAAGAAAAATAAGTAATCAGTGATAATCAGGGAAAATACAGTTTGCTAATAGATATAGACAATGTACAATATAAACTTTTTTTACATCAAATTTTTATGATAAAGACCTCACTTCTGAAAGATATAAAGGACTGATTTAAATTTGTAAAACTATGACTCATTTCTAAATTGATAATTGATTATATTGGTGTTAATTGATAATTAGTAATATATATGAATAGGCAGTTTTCAGAAGAAGAAATCAAAGATCAATAGTTACCTGAAAAATTTTCTAAATTAACAATGATTAAGGAATTGCAAATCAAAGCAATTCTTAGGTACCAGCTCACATTTATCAGAAATAATAAATGCTGGAAGGGACAAAGGAATATAAGCATATTAATGAATTATTGATGTGTTGTGAATTGATTCTACTGAACAAATTGGAACTATTGGAACCTTTAACCCAGCAATTGTACTACTTAAAAAATTCCCAAAAAGATCAAAGAAAAAGTATCTATATCTACAAAAATATTTATTACAGATCATTTTGTGTTAGCAAAGTAAATGGAATAGATATTCATTAATTGGGAACTGACTGGACAATTCATGGCATATAATTGTGTTGGAGTACTTTGTGCTGTAGGAAGTGACAATAGGGATACTTTCAGAAAAAACATAAGAAAACCTATATGAACTGATGCAAAGTGAAGTAAACAGAACCAGGAGATCATTATATGCAGTAATAGCAATATTGTAATAATGATAAAAAAAACTTAGTTACTATGATCAGTACAATGATCCAAGACAATTACAAAGGATTTATGATGAAAAAATGTACTAACATCCTCCAGAGAAAGATCTAATAAATTCTGAGCACAGATTGAAGAAAATTTTTTCACTTTATTTTTCTTGTCATATTGTTATATGAATAATATGGAAATATGATTTACATGATTTCAAATCTATAATTGGTATCATATTTCTTGCCTTCTTAGTGGGAGGGTAAGGATGGTAAGGAAAGAGAGAATTGAGAATGAAAACTAATTAGAAATAAAATATGTTCTAATTTTTTTTGCCAAAAATAGAAGTCAAAGTTCACTTAGGCTTGGGTTTTCAAATTCAACACTTTTTCCCTTCTTTTTAAAAAAAGTAAAAGCATTTTTTCTTCTCCATTCTCTGCTATATATTTTCCCATTTCTCTCATTTTTCAGGAATTATTGATATCAGCTCAACAGTTGCATGTGTCACCAAATTTATACATTTGTGTACACACATGTATTTGTGTGTAGATATATGTGTGTATTCTAAATCTTGTCATTTAAATGTAGTAAGGGCAGCTAGATATTTTTAAAATAAATATTTCTCTAGGAATCTTGGATTTTCTCACTGAGAAATATTTTTGTTCAATATTTCTCAGTTCAAAGATCATTTTTCTTGAAAACAAGCAAATTTATAATTTAGTTGTTCTACCTTTTTACCATCATATTTTATCATAAGTTTATCCTTTCTAAACAACTGTTCTATATTTTCTTAGGTTCTCTTTTTCACTCCTAACATTATTGGAAAAAATCTTTTTTGTTATCCTTATCATTCTTTAGTCATTATCATCTCTTCAGATTCTGGGCCTTAACTTTCCTTAAACTGTTATTACAAGAACTTACTACTGTACTATATTAATCATAAGTTGTTTACCCAGATTCCATCTCCTTCAAATATCTTTTTAAAGTGTGAGCTCAGCCATTAATACCTTGTATAGCTACATCTGTTTCTTTATTCAGTCATTCAATCTCTTTAGTCAACAAATATTCACTAAATATTATGCTGGGTGTTGGTATATACAAAATGCAAAACAAATAAATAAACAAGAAAAACAATATCAAAACAAAAAAAATACTAGTCCCTGTACACACAGTGGACTTAATATGATGACGGTGAGCACAAGCATATAATTAGGTGATAAAAATATATGTAGAGTAGATGTAGGACAATGTGAAAGATAATGTAGAGGGATTGGCAACAGCCTTCTGCAGAATGTGGATTTTGAGTGGATGCTTGAAGGAAGCCAAGAAAAATAAGAGATGGAGTTAGGGTAACAGAACATTCCATATACGGGGAACATTCAGGGCAAAGGCATGGAGAGAAGAGATAGTATTGTGTTTGAAGAACTGGCAGTTGGTCAGTGTACCTAAAACATAAAATGTATGGTGTAGAGAAAGTTATAAAAAAGACTTGAAATGTGGGAAGGGGATAGAGTATGAAGATCTTGACATGGCAAGAAAAAAGACTTTTCTTTACCTAGAGGTTATAGGAAGGCATTAGAACTCATTCAACTGGGGAGTGGCATAGTCAGAAAAATAACCTTGGTAATCAATGAGAATCAGAGGCAAGAAAAGAAATTAGTTATAAATTTATGCTGTCAGTCCAAGCAAGAGATAATGAGAGCCTGAAATAAGGCTGTTTATTTATTAATAAAGAGAAGAGGAATGACCAAAAATTAGGGAATGGAGCCAAGATGGATGGTGGAGTAAAGGCAGGAATTCCTAAAAGCAGATGGCCCCCCCAGACCACTCCAAATACCTTTAAATAATGTTTATAAACAAATTCTAGCATGACAGAACCCACAAAAAGCCTGAGTAAAACAATTTTGCAACCCAAGGCAACTTGGAAGATCTGCAGGAAAGATAGAAAGGGTCTGTAGAGTGGACTGGTTCCAGCAATCCAGGCATAGTCTGCAGGGTGCCTGGGTCCATGGCAGCAGTGGTAATTTCTTTCTTTGTGTGTGTGTGTGTGTGTGTGTGTGTGGGGGGGGGGGGTTAAGTTTACTTTTTCAACCTGATTATTGTTGTATAGTATTTCATGGCTCCACATTTTTAACCTACACCAAGTAACTAGCTTTCTCAATAGGGGAGTGGGGTGGGAAGTAGGGAGAGAATTTTAAACTCAAGGTTTTGGAAGTAAATGTTGAAACTTGCTTTTGCATGTAGCTAAGGTAAAATTTTAGATAAAATAAGAAAAAATAAAAAAAATTTAAAAAAAACAAGAGGAGGAAATATATGAGAGATACTGTGAAGATAAAAATGATAAGAAACCATAAATATGTTATATATAAGAAACACACTTGAAACAAAGAGGCAGGTAATTAAAATGAGGGACAAAATATATTGCGTTTTAACTGAATTTAAAAAAAGTCATGGATAGCTATAAGGAAAGAGTAAATATAGACTTGGATAAAAGACATAAACAGAGAAACTACATTTTACTGAAAGACTATGAAAAATGAATTAATTTCAGTACTTTTACATACGTACCTCAGATGGTATAGCATCTAAATACTTAGAGGAAAATCTAAAACAATTAGAGTAAAATGAATTATAAAACCACTTAGTAATGGACCTTAAAGTTCCATTGCTAGAGCTTGATAAATCTAAGCAAAATTTAATCTAGAAAGAAGTTCAGGTCTTAAACAGAATTTTAGAAAAGTGTTATAATAGATCTCTGGCAATTATTGATGAGAATAGATAGGACTATACACATGCAAACAAATATACATGCATACATACACACATATACACACACATTTCTCAGCTGTTTAAAATACCTTTATAAAAAACTGCACATTATGGCACAAAATATCACACACCAGCAGAAAAGGAAGAAATTTTAAATATATCATTTACTGATCATAATGCAATTAAAAAGATTCATTAAAGGACCATTGGAAAAGGGATAAAAATTAGTTGGAGACTAAATTATTTAATCCTAAGGAACTGATGTATCAAAAAAACAAATCATACAAACAACAGACCGTTTCCTTAAAGATAATGATATCAATTAGCCATCATACCAAAAATTTGGAGATACAGTCAATGCAGTCCTTTGAGAATAATTCATATCTTTAAATATTTTCATCAATAAGAGAGATTAACAAAACTGACCAATTACTAAAAGAAAATCAGAAAACATAAAATAACTCCCTCAAATAAGTATCAAAAAATCAAAAGGAGATAAAATTGAAAACAAAAAACCATGTTGTATTAATAAATAAACTAATGCCTTTAAAAAATAAACCAATAGAATATACTTCAATAAATTATTTAATATTTTTGCAGGAAAATCAAGTTACAAGTTTCAAAACTGAAAAATGTAGCAATGAGTGAAAAAATGAAATATATTATCATAAATTATTTTTCCCAACTATCTATCAATAAAGTCAATTTAGTAAAATATATTAATATTTACAAAAAATATAAATTGCCTAGATCAACAGAACAAGAAATAGAATATTTAAACAACATAATCTCAAATAAAGAAATTGAACAGACATTAAATGAAGTCCCAAAAAGAGAAATAAAATCCCTGAACCAGAAGGATTTGCGTTTAAAAATCTATCAAGGACAGCTAGGTGGCGTAGTGGATAAAGCACTGGCCTTGGAGTCAGGAGTACCTGGATTCAAATCCGGTCTCAGACACTTAATAATTACCTAGCTGTGTGGCCTTGGGCAAGCCACTTAACCCCATTTGCCTTGCAAAAACCTAAAAAAAAAACAAAAACAAAAAAAATCTATCAAACATTAAAAAACAATCAATTCTAATACCATACAACTAGTTGTAAAGCTATGAAAAGAAGACATTTGATCAAATTCCTTTTTTTGACACAAATATGGTTTTGATACTTCAACCAGGGAGAATCAAGACAGTGAAAGAAAACTAAAGACTAATACATCTAATGAATATAATGTAAAATTTTAAAATAGAAGATTAGCAGAAAGACTTATTACATAATGGCATAACAGAAAAATCACACCATATTTTCAGGTTAATTTTATACCAAGCATACATGACTAGCTCAGTACTGAACAACAAAAGTTATATGATTATATCAATAGTTGAAGAACAAAATGTTTGAAAAATACAGTATACCTTTCTTTTATTCTCCTTCTGTACAATTTATTTGGTAATTCTAATCAGCTCTCTAAATATCAACTCCATGTAGATGACCTTTCTGACTTTCTATTGACCTTTAGTCTTACATTTTCAACTGCTTGTTGTATATCTTGAAATGATTGCTGTCTCCTAGAGATATTAAAATTGACCAAGTCTAAAATTGGGGTCATTACCTTTTCTACAAACTCTCTCTTATTTCTAATTTCCCTGTAATTATCAAGGGTTTTACCATCCTCCAAGACACCTAGCTCACCATGTAGTTGTCATTCTTAACTCCTCACTCTTTTTTCAAACTCCTCTCTCTAGTCATATCCAATAAGTTATCAAGCACTGTTGCTCCTAGTATTTTCATTGGTTTTCCCCTTTGACTATAATACTTTCCTTCCTTATATTAGCTTCCTAGCTTCTTGCCTACAGCTCCATCCTAGGCAAATCCCCTTTGATCTCAGTGTTTTATCTCTGAGAATATTGCACCAAAGATACATATTTCAGATATCCCCCATACACACACACACACACACACACACACATATATGTATATATATATATATATATATATATATATATATATTATTTGTACATAGTTTATTTCTATATTACCACCCTCATTAGACTATGAGTTTCTTGAGAACAGGGACACATTTTTTTGGCTTTTCCATCACTATTTCTTAGTAAATTTCCTATCACACAGTAGGATTTTTTAAATAAATGTTCTTTACTAACAACAACAGAACAAGTTTTAGAAGGGTTGTAGGAAAAACAATCACATACTAGTGTACTGCTGAAGTTTCAAATTCATGCAGTCATAGAAACAATAGTTTCATTAAAGATAATGATATCAATTAGCCATCATACCAAAATTTTGGAGATACAGTCAATGCAGTCCTTTGTGCATAATTAATATCTTTAAATATTTCCATTAATAAGAGGGATTAACAAAACTGACCCATTATTAAAAGAAAATCAGAAAACAAAAAATAACTCCCTCAAAAAATATCAAAAAATCAAAAGGAGATAAAATTGAAAACAAAAAGGCAACTTTGGCACTATGCCCGCAAAAGTCAATCAACTATGCATATTTCTTAATGCCATAATATAATTAATAGGTCTATACTTTAAAGAAAATAATGAGGAAAATAATTTGTACAAAAAATTTATGGTAGTTTTTATAGTACTAGCATGCAACCAGAAACTACAGGGCATTGAACAATTGTGGTACATGGTTCTAATGTTATACTGTTGTTTCATAAGTACAAGATAAGTGAACAGCTTCAGAGAAGCCTGGAAATGTTTGAATGAACTAATAGAGTGAAATGATCAGAATAAGGAGAACTTTCAAAGCTATAAGAACTATATGATAATTGTAAATTTTATATTGTTTGATGTTATATTTATCATGACTGAACACCATCATTCCCTTATGTTATTTCATCCTGATGCTTATAAATTTTATGCGCAAAGACACTATTCCACTATTATGATTCTTTAGTGGGCATATAATGCTTGCAGCTTTTGACTGGAAGAAACTTTTGGCTAGATGCAGATATCTTGAATCATTCTCATTTGCCACCTTAAATAATTAATCTCCTCTAGTTTGTAGTTCCAATAAAGAAACTATTCCTACAAGAGCTTCACTCAAATTTGGTATTAATAATTGACCCTGAGAATGTGTCCATCACATCTGAGTCTGACAAGGAATGTCCTTTTCCACGTCTGGCACTAATTACTTACTCTTAACAATCCCATTCTTAGAGTGTAAAATTTCATCACCTGAAACCCAGTTGTGAGCATGTTTTATGAACATATCTCTATCTCACAGTGGTTTCTATTACCTCTGGTGAAGAACCTGTGTATTCATATTGCAGTGCCGTGTGTGTGTGTGTGTGTGTGTGTGTGTGTGTGTGTGTGTGTGTGGTCTGTGTGCATGCTTTTGTTTCCTTGCTTGCTTTTACTGTATAATAATAAAGCTCTTGTTTATATCATCTTACTCAGTTGTGATTTCCTATGAATTCCCAAACCTAGGTCTTTGCTTTAATTCAAACCATGATATCAAATAAAACAAACTCTGATCAATGAAATAACCATCCATTATTCCAGGGGATCAATGCTTCACACTTCCTGACAGAGAAGTGATGGACTTATGGTGAAAATGATACACATATTTTTTGGATGTGGCCAATGTAGCAATTTTTTTGCTTAGATGTGTGGATTTAATATAAATTTCTTCCCCCAATGGTGAAGTGAAGGTAGAAAAATAGAATTTTGTTCATTGAAAAACAACTGGTTTAAAAAGTAGTTTATCCATGGAGATATATAGAATGACAATTGGAAGAAATTATATAATCAAGTGAGATTTTTGCAAGAATGAGAGAGACAGACTTATTTGTAGTCAGCATAGAAGGGACCAGCAGGGAGAGAGATACTGAAGATCAGTGAATGTGTGTATAATGGTGGGGAAAGAAGTAGGAGAGGTGAGCAATGATACTGGCAAGGTGTTTGCTTAAAGAGTGCCTGTTAATCTGATACTAGAATGAAAAAGGTGGTATTAGAGGAAAATAATTGAACAATATTAAATGAGTTGGAGAACTTTTTAGGCAGTATTCATTTTCTCCTCCTCAAAATTATTTATCTTTATGTTTTTTAGAATTTCATTCTTAAAAGCTTCTAATTCTTGAGCTGAATTCACCATTTAACTAGTTTTCCATTATATCTGACTCCTGGAGAAAAGAAACAAAATATAAAAATAAATTTGAGCTTATCTTCTACTTATTGGCAAAATATGGATGCAGTATTGTTGAGATAAATTAGAGCAGAGTAGCTTTAGATTTAGTAGCAAGAGATGACTAAGACAAGGACCTAGGTATTTTGATAGAATATGGTAAAATGAATCTTATTGGAAAAGTGGGAAGGAGTATGGAGACTGAGTTTCTTGTGGGAGAAATAACAGGGAACCCAATATCACCAAATTCAAGAGTACATGTGGGGATGAGTAAGGTGTAAGAAAATGGGAAAAGTAGTAGGGACCAAGACTGAGAAGGGCTTTGAATATCAAGTGGAAGATTTTATATTTGGAACTGGAGGTGATATGGAGCCAGTGGAGTCTATTGCCTAGTGGCATGTAATGATTAGGTCTAATTTCTAGGAAAGTCAGTTTGACAGGTGGGTGGACTAGAGAGGAGAGAGTCTTGAGTCATAGAGTCCAGTCAGCAGGTAGACAAAATAATTCTCAGGACCTGTTTGTTCTCTATTTCCCTCTTGCAACTTCCTGATCTTCTAAAGCCAAAAAAATTCCACCTAGGTTATGGACCTTTTAGACTTTGTGGATGCTTGAGACCATGAGAATCATCTTACCTTTCCCTAGTGGCCTAATCATTGACTTTTTCCTCTCAATAGGTAAGGAATGCTGCATTTCCTAAAGTCCCTATATTGGTGTTGCATATCCCTACTGTATTAGGACAAAGCAAAATTCTTTAAAAAAAACTATTCTATGATTTATAATTTTTTCTGTCCCATAACTGAACCTGAATGATTAAGAGAGGTGCTGAGGGAGTACAAAGGAGATTCTAACCTATAGGTATGATTGAGATATTTGGTGACTTTTGCATCTAGTCCCTAGGACCTTATTTTTAAAATAAAAGCTATGCCTTTGTAGTCTCACAAGATAGAGTACCTGCATACAGTTAAGGAATAAACAGGTTTCCAATTTCCATATATGAGGAGAGCTAGGTTTACTTTACCATTCTCTTAACCATCTCTTCCATGAGAAAAGGGAAAACACTAGAGGCCCCACCAGCTGGAGTGTTCAGTGAAAAATAATTTTTGTGTTGTTATAGAGACATAGGCCACAGTTGGTGCCATTTATAATCAGTTCAGTTTTAGGGAAACTTTACCTTCAAATTCAGTTGTTTTGAGTCCTGGAAAGGAGCCCCATGCTCTTGTGTCTAATGAGGGAATCTAGTGAAGATTAGGTGCCAAAGTACTTTGATATTTGTGGATACTCAGCAGTATTCAAAAACTGTTGGGCAGTGAATTAGAGCAGAGAAACTCTAATTTCAGGGGAATAGACTCTTATGGGTGCAAGAAGGGGATATATAAATGCAGTTCTCAAGTAGATGTGGGACAACCATACTTACTAGTCAAAATATGAGTTTTATCTCCATCCTAGCTTGGAATTAATGGAAGGTTGTAACATGGTCTTAGTGATTCAAGGAAGATTAACAATAGGATCTAAGACAAAAGGTTTGGGGATAAGACCCTGAAATATGTTCCCTGAGTAGGGTATTGATGGAGTACCTACTCTTACCAATTAAGCAGTAAGAGTTATGATGGTGGGTTACCATAGTGAACACACTCTCTGTCCTTTGTTTGGTTCTTTTACCTGGATACCAGATTGAGAGTGATGAACAATGATATATCTCTATGTATTTAGGAGAAAAATGAATGGATCTGCAAATTCTTAACTGAAATCTGTTAATAAGTAGTAAGTAAACAAGTAGGTAAGTCTGATCATGAGCTAAAAGATTCAGGTTAGCCTTGTCTACCTTTATTGTCTAGTTACCAAAGTGTGGGATCTCTTTGTTCTTATCTATGACATGGTGAGGCATTTGTTCTGGTGATATTTACAGGTTCAGATTTGCAATAGAAGCATTGAGAATCACCAAATTTATACTTCAGTACTGTTACAGTTCATAAAACTAAGCTGTCCTTTGGCTTTTGTCTTTTTGAAAAGAAAAACAGCAAAAATGGATGGGGATAGCATTCATCTCTGCAGAAAGTTCCAAACTGGGAAAAAATGTGTACCTTCATGAAAGAAAGAAGAATTTCTCCAGAGTTTCAATGATGGAAGATAGGAAAGGAAATAAAGACACTCAACCTCATTTGGAATATGAGAGAGACCTACAGGTTTCACTGTGTACCACTGAAAGGGAATCAGGATTAGCATAGTAACTAATAGGTACCAAGTGAAACTGAGACTTAGCAGAGGGGAGGGTTGTTTGATGACCTCTGGAAGGAAGTCATGGTTATGTACTCATTTTTCTTTAGCTCAAATCTATCCTGTAATTAATGTCTCTTTAGTTGGAACACTTACAGGGGATCATGAGAAAACAAAACAAGCAAGCAAGGTATTAATATTTCTAGTATTTCCCTGGCTGAGGGTCCAATCTAGAGAATCCTTCCCTATTGTAGTTGCATATTTGTTGTACTTGGAGCCAGTCTAATTGACCCAAAGACTACACTAGTATTTCTGAGCATAAATTCAATAAATGAGAATGCAAAGTAGAAAACCCATTATTATATAAGAAGGAGATTATTATAATCATAGTAATGACTAAGATAAATAGACAAATGCACAATACCACAAATATGAGGTGAAGTTTGGACAGGAAATCAGTAGTTTAATTATGTTATTATTCTTTGAAGAACAAAAAGGGAACATTAGTGCATATGGTGTTAGATGTTCAAGGAAAGGAGATCATTGCATCTACTTTGTATTCCTGATTATGTGACCCATTTAAAATATGTACTTGATGGTTAATTAAACTCTGCTTTATCAGTTTGCATTTGTTTCAATCTGTCCTTTATACTCCAAAGATCCATAATTTAATTGACTTGAGCACTCTAATCAAAAATTCAGATTGTAGCTCTCTATACCTTAGCAGATGGCCGTTTTGAGTTTTGTCTCAAAAAAAATCAGTATCAATGACCTGGTTGTTAGCTTAATGAGATGTCTGTCTTATTTTAGGAAGTGTTAATTGTTCATTGTATAGAGGAGAACACTGAACCCTGGAAATGGAGAGTGACTTGCACAGGGTCACCCAATGAATTGACAACAGAACCTAGTAAAATCCAGAAAATGTAATTCTCCACTCTTAAACTGAGAACTAAATCAATAGGTGAAAGCTCTACTCATATAATGTACTAATCAACCAAATACACCAAAATAGTCAATTTACTGATTGGGTTGATACTGTTAGGAACATAAGAATCTCAGAATTTCATTCATTGCACTCTGAAAGCCATTCACCCTATTCACTATGACTCTCAATTACCACTTATCTTTGGATTTTCTGGCCAATATTAGCTGTTTGGGCTCATTAATTTGGGTTTGTTTTGCTTGTATCCTAGCATACTAATGGCTCTTTTGAAAATGTCTAGAGCCACTTTCTAGGCCACATCTTGCAGAATTTTTTTTCCCCATTCCTATTTTCCCCATTTCAATTAAAAATATGCAGAATTCTAATGTCACACTTGGGCAGAACACTCAGACTTAGAACATAGACTATCACAATTGAAAAGGCCTTAGAATCTAGAATATTAAAATTTAGAATGTTGGAGATATATAGTCTTAAAGAGATGATATGTAGACCAGTATTCTCATTTAATAACTGAGACCAAGAACCAAAAAGGAAATGTGATTTGCTCAAGATCATATCTACATAATCATTAAAGAATAGGACTATAGTCAAGGTTTCCTCACTCCCTAAATTTCACTGGAATCCTGACCAAAGTTCCATACTCTATCTCCAAAGCTAAAGGAGAGGAATGTGGGAAGAAAAGAAGAGAGCCTTAGAGCCATAGACCAAGTTTATGTTCTTACCTCCATCTCTTGTCTCCCAGTGAAGTCATCTTTTCCACTGAATCATGTCACAGAGACTAGGATGACCAATAGAGTTACAAAAATGGCATTATTTGGCTTTATTTCCAAATCAGTCATTTTATTCTTTCACATGTTATTTTTTTAAGATCCAGTTTCTCTAAGACAATTTTTTAAATATCCTATTTTACTTCTAGAAATCCACTGATGAGTTTAGCTAAGTTTTAGTTAATAATATTGTGACCAAAAGGACCTCTCTCCTAAGTGAATGAGCACTGAGGCTTTCTGGGTTCTTCTGTAAACATTTGGAATTTGAATTTTATGCATGAAGAACTCTATGCTCTAAGATTCCTTTTAGCTCTGATGTCTATGTTTTAAGGTTGCTTCTAATTCTAATAGTTCCATTTCATTCTTTATGTATTCCTACTATACTTTATGTATTCTTTGCTCTGGTCATTCATTATGCTTATAATTCACTTTTGTTTTCCTATAACTACTTCCTATTATTAGACTGAAACTTCAAAATTCAATTCATGCCCAGATACAGAGAATTTCAGAGTTATAGAAAACAGCAAGAATCATCTAATCCAACTTTTTTTTTACCTGAGTAGTAATCCTTTTGACAACATTCCTAGGTTACGAATCTTCTGTTTAAATATTTTCAGTGATATAGAACTCAGCTCCTCTTGGGGAAGTCAATTCTCCTTCTGGATAATTCTTGTGAGGAAACATTTCTTTTGTTGAGTTGAAATCTCTGAAATTCCTATAAACTAACCCTCAGTCTTCCTTCTAGGGTCAAACAAAACACATCCCTTCCTTTATCTATTCCTTTCTAAATTTCCCACAATATCTTAAACATGCATCAGTAATATGTCCAAAATATCAACTGCTCTCAGTAACTTGGTTACTTTCTGAAAATTTGCCCTTATCATGAATTCAATTTACTAATTTATCAGATGCTCTGCTCTACTTTTAACAGAGAGGGTGCCTTCAGATTATATGATAGCTAGTTTCCCCAATCCCTCTTATGTCTTTCTGGCTACATGGTCTTTAGTATGTTTCCATTTCAATATCGCTTTTATTTTTCCCATTATTAATCCTATTGCATTGTTCATCATCAATTTTTCCTTATATAAGCAAAACTTTTTATATAAAATGCTTCTATGCCATTCCTTTTATTTAATCATTTTTTTAAAAAAGTATATTCTTCCATAGCTGCATTACACTTATAATTCACATTTCATGAATTTTGAGTCCCAGTGTTCATGGTGATTACAAATTTACCTCCTGATTTCTTAGGGAGAATGGCAAGTTAACTCAAGGATCAATTTGGGAGGAACAATGAAATGTTTCTTAAGCAAATGAAATGATGCTTCAAAGTAGAAAGAAAAGGATCTGAGATGGAGTGGGGAAGCTTAACTCTCAATTGGAGGCTGGAGATAAATAGGTAGATAAAATTCAACAAAAAAGAAGGAAGAAAAGAAGAAAGTTAGATAAATCTTGTATTGAAGCATTTATAATGTGCTAGGTAGTATGAAGTATCAGGATGTAAATACAAATAAGCAAGACAATCACTGCCTTCAAAGAAATTACATTCTAGTGCCAGGAGACAATACATAGAGGGGAACTAGAAAGCTGAAAAGAAGAATTTTAGGATTAGGTTGTTTCAATTTAGGTTTTAAATAGCACTTTACACATATCTTATGTTATCTTCTGACAACCTAATGAGTTAGGAGTTATTATTCTCACTTTAGAAATGTAGGAACTGACATTGTGGGAGATTAAATGACCCAGCTTGTAAGTGTCTGAGGCAGGATTTGAACTTTAGTCTTCTGAATTCCAGATCCCACCACTCAGCTATCAGATGATGGCACAGGTAGATGGATTCAAAACTGGTTTTGTGGCTGGTCTCAAAGGGTAGTATGTCAATAATTCAATGACAACTTGGAAAGAGGTCTTCAGTGTAGTATTCAAAAAAAAATCTGTGCTCTATTTTGTATTGTTTAATATTTTAAATTGATGACTTCTACAAAAACTTATCAAATTTGCAAATGATATAAAGTTGAGAGAAATAGTTAATACAGGGGATAATAGAGGCTGGATCCAAAAATATATTAACATATTAAAACATTGGACTAATTCAAATAAGATTACATTTAATGGGAATAAATGTGAAGTCAAAAATAAGAATAAAGAGGGATGATTAGATGTTGGTTTGTCTGGAAAGGATTTGGGGGTTTAGTAGTTTGCAAGCTCAATATATATCAGCAGTTTGATGTAGCAGTCAAAACTTTACTAATTTATATTAGGCTGCATTACAGTATTGCTTCCAGCAATAAGTGGGTGAGAATGATACTGTATGCCCTCATCATACCTCATCTGGAGTATTATATTTAATTCTGAGCATCGTAGTTTAAGAAAGACATTGGTAAACTAGGAAGCATCTAGAGGAGGGCAAATAGAAAAGAGAAGAGCATTAGAATCTATGCCATATGAGGAATGGTGAAGAAGTTGGAAATGTTTAATCTGGAGAAGAGCAAACTCAGGAAAGCTGTGTTTAAGTGGTTATAATATAGAAAGATGTGATTTGTGTTTATTCCCAAAGAACAGAACTAGGGACAATGGCTGGTAGTATAAAGAGACAAATTTAGGATGGGGAAAAAATCCTATCAATTAAAAATGTCCAAAAGGACAACAGGCTTCCTTGAAAGAGAATGGGTCATAGGACGTAGGGCAACTGGTGGTGTAGTGGGTAAAGTACAGACCCTGAAGTCAGGAAGACCTGAGTTCAAATCTGATCTTAGACACTTGACACTTTCTAGCTATGGGACTTTGGACAAGTCTTTTAACTCTGATTGCCTCAGATCCAGGACCTTTTCCTGTTGTCCTGATTCCTATCTGGCCACTGGATCCAGATGACTCTGGAGGAAAAAGTGAGATTGGTGATTTAATATACACCCCCTTACTCAAGTCTTATTCATGTGTTTGTCATGGCTTCACCTTCCTGATGTTGTGGTCTTCTTAGAAAATGAAGGATAGACAACCTCAATGGGTTCACCCTCCTCTGAGGTCTTCAAGCAAAGGCTGAATAACTTTTGACATCTATGTTATAATGTATAACCTTTCAGATTGGAGACTTGTTTTTGGTCTTTATATCTCCAGCACCTAGGAGAGTGTCTGGAATTCATAATGTGCTTAATAAATGCTTATTAATTGAATTTAACCTTAATAAAGGCTAAACATGTTCAGTTCCTTCACCATTAGTCATGTAGCAGAGATTCTAGGTTCTTCCTTATTCTGCTTGCCTTCCCCAAGGTGCTTCATAGCTTTTCAATGTCTTTCTTAAACTGTTATATCTGGAATTGAATGTAATACTCCAGACAAGGTCTGATGGGGGCATACTATATTATTTTCATCACTTTATTGCTGAAATATTGATTTACAGTACTGACATATTTTAGGTGTGTGGGTTAGATGCCCACTTAGATACTTTCCAATCTCAAATTTTGTTATTCTTTCCATTAAAGTAAAAAAAAATCATCTTTTTATCAGTGTACTTTATACATGGGTACAAAAAATATGTGGACAAAAGTTATTTCTTCCCTCCCTTGTATATCATTCCTTAAGGGGCCTGGTTCCTCTGCATGGATAATTCATTTAATAGGTCATAATGGATAATTTTTTTGTGATATATCACTTGGTAATTTTATGTGGATAGTTTCTCTATTTCTTTCCTTTCTCTGTTCTACTGAGTTCACTTCCTTTGCAATCCGTTCAATTAAATTCAACTCAATATACCCTTAAATTCAGCACTCATTGGGTGCAGGACACAAGGGATAAGACAAAAATGAAATAATCACTGTCCTCAATTCTATTTGTGTTTGTGTCTGTGAGTGTTTATGTGTGTATAAAACATCAAGATAAGTACAAAGCATATACATTTTCTTGTACCCCATCCTTCAACCCTCTCAAGTAATATCCCCACCTGATATTACTACTTTTTTTATCTTTTTCAATTACACATGAAGATACTTTTCAACATCGATTTTTACAAGATTTTGAGTCCCATATTTTTCTCCCTTTCTCTCTTCCCTCCACCTTCTTCAAGACAGCAAGTAATCTGATATAGGCTATACATGAACAATCATGTTATATGTAGTTTCATGATAGTCATGTTGTGAAAGTATCAAAATAAGATAGGAAAAATCTATGAGAAGGAAAAATTAAAAAAAAACATTAAAAAAGTGAAAATAGTATTCTTTGGGCTACACTGACTCTCTAGATGTGGATCCATGCCTCATATTTGACACCACCCTCTCCAAAAAAAGGCCAATTTTCTAAGAGCTACCTCTCTTCTCATTCTCTTCACCTAACAATTCTTCCTTTTCATCTCATATGTTCCCTGATAAATTCCTCACATTTTCCTTCTTTATTACAGTCTCTGATAAAGAGGTAGCCCTTTTAATTACCCAGGCCAGTCCCCATATATAATCTTTAGCTCACCTCCTTTCATTTTCTTCATCAAATTACCCTCACTATCATTCTTCTTCATCCACCTAATATTCAGTAGCTTTTTTATCTATTGTTTCCTTCCTTAATTCGACAAACATAGCCAAATCTCTCTCAAATTAAAAAATGAGTAGATTGTCATTTCATTAAACTATTTTTTCATCCACTTGTTGAAGAAAATCTATACTCAGTTTTCTTTTTTTTCTCTCATTTTCTTATGCCCCCAAATATAAAGCCTCATCATTTCTCAAAAAGCACCAATGATATCCAAATTGCCAACTTTCTAGACTTCTCAATTCTCCTTCTTCACCTCTTGGCTGCATTTGACTGTTGACTATCTCCTATGGGTTTTAAGGACACAGCATTCTTCTGTTTCTCTTTACTTTTATAACTATTCCATTTAAACTCCTTTGCTGAATTACCATCCACATCACCAGCTGCCTAATAAACCTTTTCTTTTGGTGATTTTATTTATTTATTTATTTTCATCTGTATGCACTTGTATATTTTTAAGCTACAAAATTTCCTTCCACCCTCACCCTCCCTTCCCACCCCCCTCCACTCAGTGTCAAACAGTCTGATTAGCTATGTATATACATATTTTGATAAACATGTTTACAGATTAGTTATTTTCGGTATGAAGAGTTAGGATCAAGGAAAAGAAATACATAAGAAATAATTTTTATGAAGTAATCAACGGATTCTGAAAGGTTTTGTGTGTGTGTGTGTGTGTGTGTGTGTGTGTGTGTGTGTGTGTGTTTTGTTTTGTTTTTCTTCCTCTGGATGGGGATAACATAGTCCACAGACAGTCGAATACAGTTGTCAAAGCTCTTTGCACTGCAGGGAGGAACTGTTTCCATGTCATTGCTGATGTGTAAATTGTTCTCTTGGTTCTACTCCCTTCACTCAGTATCAGATCCCATAAATTATTCCATGTTTCTCTAGAGTCCAACCATTTATGGTTTCTTATAGAACAATAGTATTCCATATTATTCATGTACCATAACTTGTTTAACCATTCTCCAATTGATGGACATCTCCTCAATTTTCATTCTTTGCCTTACAAAAAGAGCTGCTATGAATATTTTGGAACATGTAGGACTTCCCCCCACTTTTGTTTTTATAATTTCTTCTGAATATGACCTAGAATTAGAATTCCTGGATCAAAGGGTATGAACAGTTTTATTGCTCTTTGGGCATAGTTTTATATTACTATCCAGAAAGGTTGGATCTGTTCACATTTCCAGCAACTCCATCAATGTCCCAATCCTCCCACAACCTCTCTAACATTGATCATTTTCCTTTTTTCTCATCTTGGCCAATCTGATAGGTATGAGATGATATCTCATTGTTGTTTTAATTTGCATTTCTTTAATCAAGTATCTTTTTATATGATTATATATAGATTTAATTTCTTCATTTGAAAACTGTCTGTTCATATCTTTTGACCATGTATCAATTGGGAATGACATGCAACATTATAAATTTGATGCAATTCTCTATATATTTTAGAAATGAGACCTTTATCAGAACTCCTAGTTGTGAAAATTGTTTCTCATCTTTCTGCTTTCCTTTAATTTTGGCAGCATTGATTTTATTATTGCAAAACCTTTTTAATTTAATATAGTCAAAATCATTCATTTCACAGTTTATAATATACTCTAATTCTTGCTTGGTCTGATAGATAGAGTATTTCTTGGTCTATTAATTTATCTATGGAGTCACTCATTATGTCTAAAACCTGTACCCATTTTGACCTTATTTTGGTATAAGGTGTGAACTGTGGATCTATGCCTAGTTTTTGCCATACTATTTTTCAGTTTTCCCAACAATTTTTTCAAATAGTGAGTTTTTATACCAGAAGCTGATGTCTGGGTTTGTCAGATAATAGATTGCTGTAGTCACATATTGTGACTTTTTAGAGTCTATCATAATCCACCGATCTATTACTGTATTTCTTAACCAGTACCAGGCAGTTTTGATGACTCCTACTTTATAGTATAATTTTTGATCAAATAATCAAATTGTGATTGATGATATTTGATTAATAGTACTAGAGTAATAAATAACATCAAGGGAAGAGGCACAAAGATTTATAATCTTAGAGGGAAAGAAGGGAGAATGTGGATACTGAGTAAATTCTATTCAATAGATTTAGCCCAGAGAGGGAATAAGATACATTCCCAGTGGAGTTTAAAAATCTCCCCTAATCTACAAGGAAGGTGGGGGGGGGGAATGGGAAAAAGAAAGATAAGGAAAGAAGAGATCAATAAAAGGGAAGGTCTGAAGGTATAAGTGAAAATAAATTGAAAGTTAAATTTTTAAAAGAAAAGTCAAAGGAAAAAGTAAAATTTCAGTGAGGAGAATAAGAGAAAAGAAAAGAGAAAAATATAAATGGAGAAAGAGCATGGAAGGAAATACAGAATTAGTAATCTTAACGGTATTTATTCAACTATTTGTGCCCCTCCCCCAGCTCTATTTTCTCTCACACTTTACCCCCCCCCCCCCCCCCCACCCAGGGTCAGGGTACTTAATGCCTTGTTAAGTGAGTCATTTTCTTTTACACTTTACCCCGCCTCCCCCACCTAGGGTACTTAACCCCTTGTTAAATGAAGCACAGATTAAGACAAACCCTAATCTAATGAACTGCAAGAATTTTAAAGGCTCTGGAGGTCTCACTTGAAAACTTTACAAATGATTGTAAGTTACAGAGACCTTGATTCAGGTCCTCACAGTTTATGATGCCCTCATTAGACAAGGTGCTAAGCACAGGAGGCTTAAAATGGGTCAAAGGATAATGAGATATTTAAATTTAAAGTTTGCTTTTCTTCAGGGCTTGGACCTCTTCCATGGAGAGATAAAACCCAACTATACCCAAATTGTTTAGTCCATTATCTTCAATTATATTCAACCCTTTAATTATCCTAAGAGAAATCAAATTCTAAAGAATTAGAAGTATTATATCTTCCCTTTTAGGGTTGTATACAATTTGATGGTTTTGACCAACATTTGTTTTCTTTTGTTTTGTTTTTTCCTTCCCCTTTTCCTTTACCTTTTATATGCAACTCTTGAGTCCTGTATTCGGTTATTGAATTCTCTGTTCAGTGGTGGTCTTTATGTCAGGAATTTTTCAAAGTCCTCTATTTTGCTGAACCTTTATCACTGACAGTATAGCTGAATTTTGCTGGGTGGTACATTCTGGGTTGTAATCCCAGGTCCTTTGCTCTCTGTTATATGCTATCCAAGGTCTTCCAATCCTTCAATATTAAGACTGAGAGGACTGTGAGTCTGATTGTGTTTCCTTTGTTTTTGAATTGGTTTTTTTTTTTTGGCTGCTTGAAATATTCTCTCCTTTATTTGAGAGTTCTGGAATTTGGCTATTACAGTCTTATCCCAGGTCTCTTTCTGGAGGGGTTCCGTGGATTCTTTTAATAGTATATTGTTGGGGGTGGCTAGGTGTTGCAGTGGTTAGAGCACTGGTCCTGGAATCAGGAGTACCTGAGTTCAAATCTGACCTCAGACACTTAATAATTATCTAGCTGTGTGGCCTTGGGCAAGCCACTTAACCCCATTTGCCTTGCAAAAACCTAAAAATAAATAGCTTTATTGTTATCTTGTTCTAGTTGATTTAGAGAGTTTTCCTATAATTTCCTGCATGCTGTTTTCCAGGTTCTTTTTTTGATCTAGGTTTTCTGGTGGTCCAACGATTCCCAGATTGTCTCTCCTGGATCTATTTTCCAGGCCATTTGTTTCCCCTAAAAGGTACTTTACATTTTCTTCAATTTTTTTCAGTGTTTTTATTTTGTTTGATGGAATCTTGTAGCCTTGTAGACTCATTGATTTCTATTTGTTCAATTCTAATTTTTAGGGTTTTATGTTTTTCACTTGGCTTCCGCTTTCCCTTTTCCAGTTGGTTATTTTTACTTTTAACAGAGTTGATTTCTTTGGTCAATTTTTCATAATTTTCCTGTATGCCTTTCATTTCTTTTTTCCATTTTTCTTCTTCCTCTCTTATTTGGTTTTAAAATTCTGTTTTAAGCTCTTCAATGAGCTTTTGCATTTGAGTCCAATTTATAGACTGTTTTGATACTTCCCCTGTAAGTGATTTTTCACTGCTTTCTTCTTCAGACATGGCATTGTTATCATCTTTGTCTGTAAACTAGTTTTCTATAGTAAATGCTCTTTTAGATTTTTTGCTCATCTTTGTTGTTTTAACTCTCCTCCTGGGGCATAAGAATTTTACATCCAAGCTTTTTTTTTTTTTTTTTATGGGGCTGGGGTCTGATCCCTGGCCAAGATGTTGCCTGTGCAATCCAGGTCTTGCCTCTGCAGAGGATTTTTCCCTCCTTTATGTCTAGGTTCTGACTTAACTGTGGTTTGTTCCCAATACAGTCTTTACTTTTACCCTAGTATTCTCAGGTTCAGACTTTGTTTGGGGTTGGGGTTGTCTTGCTATCTAGCTGCCAGGACCTCTGCTACTGTTAAGCTGTTGGGACCTGAATTGCACTGTGACTAAAAGTCTCCCTTTGGCTTTCTTGCTCACCTCCTGGGCTTTACTTCCTTTTCACCCTCAAAGAGACAACTCTTTACTGTAGATCCTCCATGATGTCTATAGTTGAAAAGTTCTTTGAATCTTCTCTTTTTCTTGGTGGAATTTGTAGTTTGAACATCAGAGTAAGGTTCCAGTTATCTTTGGTAGGGAAAAGTTCCCAGAGCATGTTAGCTTCATGCTGCCATCTTGGCTCTGCCTCGGAAGTCCCTATAATAGAACTTTTAAACAATATATTCTGTAGGCATTTCAAACTCAAAATGTCTGAAATAGAACTCATTTTCTTCCTCTCACTAACATACTCCTCCTTCAAACTTTCCTATTACTATTGAGCATCTTACTAAGCTTGTAGTTATCTGGGTTCATCCTTAGATTTTCACTCTCACTCAATCACATGGGCGATTATTTGCTTCATTCTGTCATTTTATTTCCAAAATATTTTTTATATACTTCTTTTTCTATCTACCCACATGGTCTCTGCCCTTGTAAACTCCCTCATTATCCCTCATCTGGATTACTGTGATAGCCTCCTTATGCAAATCTATTTGCACTCTAAGCTACCATTCCCTCATTTAGCTACCAAAATAGTTTTCCTAAAGCATCTCATCATGTTTATTCAACAAAATGTAGTAGTGGCCTATTGCTTTGAGTATCAAGCATGCAGTTCTCTCTTTGACTTTTATGGTTCTTCACATCCTGGTCACTTCCTATTTTCCATTCTTTTTATACTAAATTTCCTCCTGTTATTTGATCCAAACATTTTTGACTATTTGCTTTTCCACCTCCTTTCTCTATACCTTTCATTTTGGGTTGTATACTATAATTAATTCTCTTCTCATGACCACTATTTGAATGAAATCCCTCATTTCCTTCAGGAAATAATTCAATAATTCTTCATGAAGGTCTCAGCTGCCTTTCCCTGCCCCCCCCCCACAGCAGTAGCAACAAATTAACTTTTGTATATGTTTAATATTTTGTAAGTGTAACTGTTCTCACTTCCATTAGAAGACTATTGTGATCAGAGATTATTTCTTTTTGTTCTTTGAATCCTCCTTTTGTTCTTAGCATGGTATACATAGACTAGTATAATACTTAATTGATCTATTAAATTGAACTGATTGAAAATCTTCTTTCAAGGAAACAGAGGATTCTTTTAAGTAGAAAAGACATTATTCTAGATATTGTGGACCATTTGTTCATAGGTACAGAAGTCAAGAGAAGAAATTTTGTGTATAAGGCTTAAAAGTGAATGTGAAGTGAGTATGAAGAGGGATAGTGAAAAAAAAAGCTAGGAAGGTAAGCAAAGTAATTTCTCTTAATCAGTTTTCCTGGTATTGTCATAATTAGATGAACTTTATTTCTGGTCAAGTACCCACTGTTCTTCTATTTTAAATTGGGGTCTAGAATTCAGAAATTTGTTTTCAGGTACCATATTCTTAGCCAGCTCTTTGGTTTCCAAATTTGTCTATCTTTTAAATTACTTTTGTCTTGGCAATAAAAGCAATGAAGAAAACACTACTTGAGTCTACAAGGTCTTCATTTTCTTGTCTGAGATGTTATGAACCCCTGAAAAGCTTTCCAGTATTATCATTTATTCCTTCCACATGGCTTATCCAGAAGTAGATAGTGGTTTTTATGTTTGATGGGTCTGGATCAGCAATCTGTATCTATCTATAAATAGACAGATATAAATGTAGATATCTAACTATCTAAAGATGGATAAATATAGATATAGAGATAGATTTTATATCTATTTTTCTTGAGTGTAAAGGATCATAGATTTAGATATGAAGGGGAATCTTAGACGACTTCTCATTTTACAGATGAAGAAGCTAATGAAGAGTTGAGGTGAGGGGAGAAAGAGAGAGAAGAGAAGGTGCCTAGAGTTCAAATTCTCTTCAGAGACAGTCTGGACTAGAGCAGAGACTACAGCCCTGGATTGCTTTACTCAAAGTCACCTGTTTCCTTTTACTGCAGCCATGTGATTTGGTCTTTGAGTAGAAGCTGAAGCCCCAAAGCATAATAGACATTCCCAGAGCTCTGGAGAAGTTATAGCTTGTCTATTGAGCCTCTTCTTAATAACTCAGGTTTATCGCAATGCAGTCAATTACCATGGCAATGAAATCTCAGCAGAAGAATTACAAGAATTGGCAAAAAAAAAAAAAAAAAAACCTTTGGAACACACTTAATACAAAGGTAGGATAAGGACAACAGATCTCTGTCAGAGAATAAAATAACCAGTTTCTACAAAGTTATATTTTGTAAAACGCAGGGAAACAAAAGACCAAAAGGCAGTTATGGAGCCATATAATTTTATAGCTGAAATAGAACTCAATCATATGATGTCAGACTAGAAGGTCATGATAATAGTGTCTAGAATTTAAAAAAATAAATTTTCTTGCTTCTCAGTTCTTCCTTATATCACTTGATTCTTAATTACATATGTGTATCCCTAGCACTTAGCATTCTTTGTCTAACATATTGTAGTCAAGGTGGGATAATTTATTAAGCAGCTTTTATGAAGCAAATATTGTGCTAAGCATTTAGAATACAAATAATGGGGGTGGGTGGGATTCTAGTCCATACCCTCAAGGATCTCACAATCTTAAAGGGGGAGACAGTGTGCAAATAACAATGTACAAACAAGATATATACAGGATAAAGTGGAGATAATTAACAAAATGGAGGCACTGGCTTCAGAGGAAGACTTTTTGTAAAAGTTTGGATTTTTATTGGTACTGAAGGAAGTCAAGGAAGTCATGAGAAAAAGATGAGGAAGAAGAGAATTTTAGGTAAGGGTGAAAATGCTTGGATTTGGGAGATGAAGTATCTTTGAAAAAAAGCTAGAAGGCTAGACTCACTGATTTTTAATTGAAGGGCAACATGGCATAATAAGATTCCAAGAACCAAAAAGGAAATGTGATTTGCTCAAGATCATATCTACATAATCATTAAAGAATAGGACTATAGTCAAGGTTTCCTCACTCCCTAAATTTCACTGGAATCCTGACCAAAGTTCCATACTCTATCTCCAAAGCTAAAGGAGAGGAATGTGGGAAGAAAAGAAGAGAGCCTTAGAGCCATAGACCAAGTTTATGTTCTTACCTCCATCTCTTGTCTCCCAGTGAAGTCATCTTTTCCACTGAATCATGTCACAGAGACTAGGATGACCAATAGAGTTACAAAAATGGCATTATTTGGCTTTATTTCCAAATCAGTCATTTTATTCTTTCACATGTTATTTTTTTAAGATCCAGTTTCTCTAAGACAATTTTTTAAATATCCTATTTTACTTCTAGAAATCCACTGATGAGTTTAGCTAAGTTTTAGTTAATAATATTGTGACCAAAAGGACCTCTCTCCTAAGTGAATGAGCACTGAGGCTTTCTGGGTTCTTCTGTAAACATTTGGAATTTGAATTTTATGCATGAAGAACTCTATGCTCTAAGATTCCTTTTAGCTCTGATGTCTATGTTTTAAGGTTGCTTCTAATTCTAATAGTTCCATTTCATTCTTTATGTATTCCTACTATACTTTATGTATTCTTTGCTCTGGTCATTCATTATGCTTATAATTCACTTTTGTTTTCCTATAACTACTTCCTATTATTAGACTGAAACTTCAAAATTCAATTCATGCCCAGATACAGAGAATTTCAGAGTTATAGAAAACAGCCAAGAATCATCTAATCCAACTTTTTTTTACCTGAGTAGTAATCCTTTTGACAACATTCCTAGGTTACGAATCTTCTGTTTAAATATTTTCAGTGATATAGAACTCAGCTCCTCTTGGGGAAGTCAATTCTCCTTCTGGATAATTCTTGTGAGGAAACATTTCTTTTGTTGAGTTGAAATCTCTGAAATTCCTATAAACTAACCCTCAGTCTTCCTTCTAGGGTCAAACAAAAACACATCCCTTCCTTTATCTATTCCTTTCTAAATTTCCCACAATATCTTAAACATGCATCAGTAATATGTCCAAAATATCAACTGCTCTCAGTAACTTGGTTACTTTCTGAAAATTTGCCCTTATCATGAATTCAATTTACTAATTTATCAGATGCTCTGCTCTACTTTTAACAGAGAGGGTGCCTTCAGATTATATGATAGCTAGTTTCCCCAATCCCTCTTATGTCTTTCTGGCTACATGGTCTTTAGTATGTTTCCATTTCAATATCGCTTTTATTTTTCCCATTATTAATCCTATTGCATTGTTCATCATCAATTTTTCCTTATATAAGCAAAACTTTTTATATAAAATGCTTCTATGCCATTCCTTTTATTTAATCATTTTTTTAAAAAAGTATATTCTTCCATAGCTGCATTACACTTATAATTCACATTTCATGAATTTTGAGTCCCAGTGTTCATGGTGATTACAAATTTACCTCTGATTTCTTAGGGAGAATGGCAAGTTAACTCAAGGATCAATTTGGGAGGAACAATGAAATGTTTCTTAAGCAAATGAAATGATGCTTCAAAGTAGAAAGAAAAGGATCTGAGATGGAGTGGGGAAGCTTAACTCTCAATTGGAGGCTGGAGATAAATAGGTAGATAAAAATTCAACAAAAAAGAAGGAAGAAAAGAAGAAAGTTAGATAAATCTTGTATTGAAGCATTTATAATGTGCTAGGTAGTATGAAGTATCAGGATGTAAATACAAATAAGCAAGACAATCACTGCCTTCAAAGAAATTACATTCTAGTGCCAGGAGGACAATACATAGAGGGGAACTAGAAAGCTGAAAAGAAGAATTTTAGGATTAGGTTGTTTCAATTTAGGTTTTAAATAGCACTTTACACATATCTTATGTTATCTTCTGACAACCTAATGAGTTAGGAGTTATTATTCTCACTTTAGAAATGTAGGAACTGACATTGTGGGAGATTAAATGACCCAGCTTGTAAGTGTCTGAGGCAGGATTTGAACTTTAGTCTTCTGAATTCCAGATCCCACCACTCAGCTATCAGATGATGGCACAGGTAGATGGATTCAAAACTGGTTTTGTGGCTGGTCTCAAAGGGTAGTATGTCAATAATTCAATGACAACTTGGAAAGAGGTCTTCAGTGTAGTATTCAAAAAAAAATCTGTGCTCTATTTTGTATTGTTTAATATTTTAAATTGATGACTTCTACAAAAACTTATCAAATTTGCAAATGATATAAAGTTGAGAGAAATAGTTAATACAGGGGATAATAGAGGCTGGATCCAAAAATATATTAACATATTAAAACATTGGACTAATTCAAATAAGATTACATTTAATGGGAATAAATGTGAAGTCAAAAATAAGAATAAAGAGGGATGATTAGATGTTGGTTTGTCTGGAAAGGATTTGGGGGTTTAGTAGTTTGCAAGCTCAATATATATCAGCAGTTTGATGTAGCAGTCAAAACTTTACTAATTTATATTAGGCTGCATTACAGTATTGCTTCCAGCAATAAGTGGGTGAGAATGATACTGTATGCCCTCATCATACCTCATCTGGAGTATTATATTTAATTCTGAGCATCGTAGTTTAAGAAAGACATTGGTAAACTAGGAAGCATCTAGAGGAGGGCAAATAGAAAAGAGAAGAGCATTAGAATCTATGCCATATGAGGAATGGTGAAGAAGTTGGAAATGTTTAATCTGGAGAAGAGCAAACTCAGGAAAGCTGTGTTTAAGTGGTTATAATATAGAAAGATGTGATTTGTGTTTATTCCCAAAGAACAGAACTAGGGACAATGGCTGGTAGTATAAAGAGACAAATTTAGGATGGGGAAAAAATCCTATCAATTAAAAATGTCCAAAAGGACAACAGGCTTCCTTGAAAGAGAATGGGTCATAGGACGTAGGGCAACTGGTGGTGTAGTGGGTAAAGTACAGACCCTGAAGTCAGGAAGACCTGAGTTCAAATCTGATCTTAGACACTTGACACTTTCTAGCTATGGGACTTTGGACAAGTCTTTTAACTCTGATTGCCTCAGATCCAGGACCTTTTCCTGTTGTCCTGATTCCTATCTGGCCACTGGATCCAGATGACTCTGGAGGAAAAAGTGAGATTGGTGATTTAATATACACCCCCTTACTCAAGTCTTATTCATGTGTTTGTCATGGCTTCACCTTCCTGATGTTGTGGTCTTCTTAGAAAATGAAGGATAGACAACCTCAATGGGTTCACCCTCCTCTGAGGTCTTCAAGCAAAGGCTGAATAACTTTTGACATCTATGTTATAATGTATAACCTTTCAGATTGGAGACTTGTTTTTGGTCTTTATATCTCCAGCACCTAGGAGAGTGTCTGGAATTCATAATGTGCTTAATAAATGCTTATTAATTGAATTTAACCTTAATAAAGGCTAAACATGTTCAGTTCCTTCACCATTAGTCATGTAGCAGAGATTCTAGGTTCTTCCTTATTCTGCTTGCCTTCCCCAAGGTGCTTCATAGCTTTTCAATGTCTTTCTTAAACTGTTATATCTGGAATTGAATGTAATACTCCAGACAAGGTCTGATGGGGGCATACTATATTATTTTCATCACTTTATTGCTGAAATATTGATTTACAGTACTGACATATTTTAGGTGTGTGGGTTAGATGCCCACTTAGATACTTTCCAATCTCAAATTTTGTTATTCTTTCCATTAAAGTAAAAAAAAATCATCTTTTTATCAGTGTACTTTATACATGGGTACAAAAAATATGTGGACAAAAGTTATTTCTTCCCTCCCTTGTATATCATTCCTTAAGGGGCCTGGTTCCTCTGCATGGATAATTCATTTAATAGGTCATAATGGATAATTTTTTTTGTGATATATCACTTGGTAATTTTATGTGGATAGTTTCTCTATTTCTTTCCTTTCTCTGTTCTACTGAGTTCACTTCCTTTGCAATCCGTTCAATTAAATTCAACTCAATATACCCTTAAATTCAGCACTCATTGGGTGCAGGACACAAGGGATAAGACAAAATGAAATAATCACTGTCCTCAATTCTATTTGTGTTTGTGTCTGTGAGTGTTTATGTGTGTATAAAACATCAAGATAAGTACAAAGCATATACATTTTCTTGTACCCCATCCTTCAACCCTCTCAAGTAATATCCCCACCTGATATTACTACTTTTTTTATCTTTTTCAATTACACATGAAGATACTTTTCAACATCGATTTTTACAAGATTTTGAGTCCCATATTTTTCTCCCTTTCTCTCTTCCCTCCACCTTCTTCAAGACAGCAAGTAATCTGATATAGGCTATACATGAACAATCATGTTATATGTAGTTTCATGATAGTCATGTTGTGAAAGTATCAAAATAAGATAGGAAAAATCTATGAGAAGGAAAAATTAAAAAAAAACATTAAAAAAGTGAAAATAGTATTCTTTGGGCTACACTGACTCTCTAGATGTGGATCCATGCCTCATATTTGACACCACCCTCTCCAAAAAAAGGCCAATTTTCTAAGAGCTACCTCTCTTCTCATTCTCTTCACCTAACAATTCTTCCTTTTCATCTCATATGTTCCCTGATAAATTCCTCACATTTTCCTTCTTTATTACAGTCTCTGATAAAGAGGTAGCCCTTTTAATTACCCAGGCCAGTCCCCATATATAATCTTTAGCTCACCTCCTTTCATTTTCTTCATCAAATTACCCTCACTATCATTCTTCTTCATCCACCTAATATTCAGTAGCTTTTTTATCTATTGTTTCCTTCCTTAATTCGACAAACATAGCCAAATCTCTCTCAAATTAAAAAATGAGTAGATTGTCATTTCATTAAACTATTTTTTCATCCACTTGTTGAAGAAAATCTATACTCAGTTTTCTTTTTTTTCTCTCATTTTCTTATGCCCCCAAATATAAAGCCTCATCATTTCTCAAAAAGCACCAATGATATCCAAATTGCCAACTTTCTAGACTTCTCAATTCTCCTTCTTCACCTCTTGGCTGCATTTGACTGTTGACTATCTCCTATGGGTTTTAAGGACACAGCATTCTTCTGTTTCTCTTTACTTTTATAACTATTCCATTTAAACTCCTTTGCTGAATTACCATCCACATCACCAGCTGCCTAATAAACCTTTTCTTTTGGTGATTTTATTTATTTATTTATTTTCATCTGTATGCACTTGTATATTTTTAAGCTACAAAATTTCCTTCCACCCTCACCCTCCCTTCCCACCCCCCTCCACTCAGTGTCAAACAGTCTGATTAGCTATGTATATACATATTTTGATAAACATGTTTACAGATTAGTTATTTTCGGTATGAAGAGTTAGGATCAAGGAAAAGAAATACATAAGAAATAATTTTTATGAAGTAATCAACGGATTCTGAAAGGTTTTGTGTGTGTGTGTGTGTGTGTGTGTGTGTGTGTGTGTGTGTGTGTTTTGTTTTGTTTTTCTTCCTCTGGATGGGGATAACATAGTCCACAGACAGTCGAATACAGTTGTCAAAGCTCTTTGCACTGCAGGGAGGAACTGTTTCCATGTCATTGCTGATGTGTAAATTGTTCTCTTGGTTCTACTCCCTTCACTCAGTATCAGATCCCATAAATTATTCCATGTTTCTCTAGAGTCCAACCATTTATGGTTTCTTATAGAACAATAGTATTCCATATTATTCATGTACCATAACTTGTTTAACCATTCTCCAATTGATGGACATCTCCTCAATTTTCATTCTTTGCCTTACAAAAAGAGCTGCTATGAATATTTTGGAACATGTAGGACTTCCCCCACTTTTGTTTTTATAATTTCTTCTGAATATGACCTAGAATTAGAATTCCTGGATCAAAGGGTATGAACAGTTTTATTGCTCTTTGGGCATAGTTTTATATTACTATCCAGAAAGGTTGGATCTGTTCACATTTCCAGCAACTCCATCAATGTCCCAATCCTCCCACAACCTCTCTAACATTGATCATTTTCCTTTTTTCTCATCTTGGCCAATCTGATAGGTATGAGATGATATCTCATTGTTGTTTTAATTTGCATTTCTTTAATCAAGTATCTTTTTATATGATTATATATAGATTTAATTTCTTCATTTGAAAACTGTCTGTTCATATCTTTTGACCATGTATCAATTGGGAATGACATGCAACATTATAAATTTGATGCAATTCTCTATATATTTTAGAAATGAGACCTTTATCAGAACTCCTAGTTGTGAAAATTGTTTCTCATCTTTCTGCTTTCCTTTAATTTTGGCAGCATTGATTTTATTATTGCAAAACCTTTTTAATTTAATATAGTCAAAATCATTCATTTCACAGTTTATAATATACTCTAATTCTTGCTTGGTCTGATAGATAGAGTATTTCTTGGTCTATTAATTTATCTATGGAGTCACTCATTATGTCTAAAACCTGTACCCATTTTGACCTTATTTTGGTATAAGGTGTGAACTGTGGATCTATGCCTAGTTTTTGCCATACTATTTTTCAGTTTTCCCAACAATTTTTTCAAATAGTGAGTTTTTATACCAGAAGCTGATGTCTGGGTTTGTCAGATAATAGATTGCTGTAGTCACATATTGTGACTTTTTAGAGTCTATCATAATCCACCGATCTATTACTGTATTTCTTAACCAGTACCAGGCAGTTTTGATGACTCCTACTTTATAGTATAATTTTTGATCAAATAATCAAATTGTGATTGATGATATTTGATTAATAGTACTAGAGTAATAAATAACATCAAGGGAAGAGGCACAAAGATTTATAATCTTAGAGGGAAAGAAGGGAGAATGTGGATACTGAGTAAATTCTATTCAATAGATTTAGCCCAGAGAGGGAATAAGATACATTCCCAGTGGAGTTTAAAAATCTCCCCTAATCTACAAGGAAGGTGGGGGGGGGGGAATGGGGAAAAAGAAAGATAAGGAAAGAAGAGATCAATAAAAGGGAAGGTCTGAAGGTATAAGTGAAAATAAATTGAAAGTTAAATTTTTAAAAGAAAAGTCAAAGGAAAAAGTAAAATTTCAGTGAGGAGAATAAGAGAAAAGAAAAGAGAAAAATATAAATGGAGAAAGAGCATGGAAGGAAATACAGAATTAGTAATCTTAACGGTATTTATTCAACTATTTGTGCCCCTCCCCCAGCTCTATTTTCTCTCACACTTTACCCCCCCCCCCCCCCCCCACCCAGGGTCAGGGTACTTAATGCCTTGTTAAGTGAGTCATTTTCTTTTACACTTTACCCCGCCTCCCCCACCTAGGGTACTTAACCCCTTGTTAAATGAAGCACAGATTAAGACAAACCCTAATCTAATGAACTGCAAGAATTTTAAAGGCTCTGGAGGTCTCACTTGAAAACTTTACAAATGATTGTAAGTTACAGAGACCTTGATTCAGGTCCTCACAGTTTATGATGCCCTCATTAGACAAGGTGCTAAGCACAGGAGGCTTAAAATGGGTCAAAGGATAATGAGATATTTAAATTTAAAGTTTGCTTTTCTTCAGGGCTTGGACCTCTTCCATGGAGAGATAAAACCCAACTATACCCAAATTGTTTAGTCCATTATCTTCAATTATATTCAACCCTTTAATTATCCTAAGAGAAATCAAATTCTAAAGAATTAGAAGTATTATATCTTCCCTTTTAGGGTTGTATACAATTTGATGGTTTTGACCAACATTTGTTTTCTTTTGTTTTGTTTTTTCCTTCCCCTTTTCCTTTACCTTTTATATGCAACTCTTGAGTCCTGTATTCGGTTATTGAATTCTCTGTTCAGTGGTGGTCTTTATGTCAGGAATTTTTCAAAGTCCTCTATTTTGCTGAACCTTTATCACTGACAGTATAGCTGAATTTTGCTGGGTGGTACATTCTGGGTTGTAATCCCAGGTCCTTTGCTCTCTGTTATATGCTATCCAAGGTCTTCCAATCCTTCAATATTAAGACTGAGAGGGACTGTGAGTCTGATTGTGTTTCCTTTGTTTTTGAATTGGTTTTTTTTTTTTGGCTGCTTGAAATATTCTCTCCTTTATTTGAGAGTTCTGGAATTTGGCTATTACAGTCTTATCCCAGGTCTCTTTCTGGAGGGGTTCCGTGGATTCTTTTAATAGTATATTGTTGGGGGTGGCTAGGTGTTGCAGTGGTTAGAGCACTGGTCCTGGAATCAGGAGTACCTGAGTTCAAATCTGACCTCAGACACTTAATAATTATCTAGCTGTGTGGCCTTGGGCAAGCCACTTAACCCCATTTGCCTTGCAAAAACCTAAAAATAAATAGCTTTATTGTTATCTTGTTCTAGTTGATTTAGAGAGTTTTCCTATAATTTCCTGCATGCTGTTTTCCAGGTTCTTTTTTTGATCTAGGTTTTCTGGTGGTCCAACGATTCCCAGATTGTCTCTCCTGGATCTATTTTCCAGGCCATTTGTTTCCCCTAAAAGGTACTTTACATTTTCTTCAATTTTTTTCAGTGTTTTTATTTTGTTTGATGGAATCTTGTAGCCTTGTAGACTCATTGATTTCTATTTGTTCAATTCTAATTTTTAGGGTTTTATGTTTTTCACTTGGCTTCCGCTTTCCCTTTTCCAGTTGGTTATTTTTACTTTTAACAGAGTTGATTTCTTTGGTCAATTTTCATAATTTTCCTGTATGCCTTTCATTTCTTTTTTCCATTTTTCTTCTTCCTCTCTTATTTGGTTTTAAAATTCTGTTTTAAGCTCTTCAATGAGCTTTTGCATTTGAGTCCAATTTATAGACTGTTTTGATATTACCCCTGTGAGTGATTTTTTCACTGCTTTCTTCTTCAGAAATGGCATTGTTATCATCTTTGTCTGTAAACTAGTTTTCTATAGTAAATGCTCTTTTAGATTTTTGCTCATCTTTGTTGTTTTAACTCTCCTCCTGGGGCATAAGAATTTTACATCCAAGCTTTTTTTTTTTTTTTTCTGGGGCTGGGGTCTGATCCCTGGCCAAGATGTTGCCTGTGCAATCCAGGTCTTGCCTCTGCAGAGGATTTTTCCCTCCTTTATGTCTAGGTTCTGACTTAACTGTGGTTTGTTCCCAATACAGTCTTTACTTTTACCCTAGTATTCTCAGGTTCAGACTTTGTTTGGGGTTGGGGTTGTCTTGCTATCTAGCTGCCAGGACCTCTGCTACTGTTAAGCTGTTGGGACCTGAATTGCACTGTGACTAAAAGTCTCCCTTTGGCTTTCTTGCTCACCTCCTGGGCTTTACTTCCTTTTCACCCTCAAAGAGACAACTCTTTACTGTAGATCCTCCATGATGTCTATAGTTGAAAAGTTCTTTGAATCTTCTCTTTTTCTTGGTGGAATTTGTAGTTTGAACATCAGAGTAAGGTTCCAGTTATCTTTGGTAGGGAAAAGTTCCCAGAGCATGTTAGCTTCATGCTGCCATCTTGGCTCTGCCTCGGAAGTCCCTATAATAGAACTTTTAAACAATATATTCTGTAGGCATTTCAAACTCAAAATGTCTGAAATAGAACTCATTTTCTTCCTCTCACTAACATACTCCTCCTTCAAACTTTCCTATTACTATTGAGCATCTTACTAAGCTTGTAGTTATCTGGGTTCATCCTTAGATTTTCACTCTCACTCAATCACATGTCAAATTCAGTTGTTTTGAGTCCTGGAAAGGAGCCCCATGCTCTTGTGTCTAATGAGGGAATCTAGTGAAGATTAGGTGCCAAAGTACTTTGATATTTGTGGATACTCAGCAGTATTCAAAAACTGTTGGGCAGTGAATTAGAGCAGAGAAACTCTAATTTCAGGGGAATAGACTCTTATGGGTGCAAGAAGGGGATATATAAATGCAGTTCTCAAGTAGATGTGGGACAACCATACTTACTAGTCAAAATATGAGTTTTATCTCCATCCTAGCTTGGAATTAATGGAAGGTTGTAACATGGTCTTAGTGATTCAAGGAAGATTAACAATAGGATCTAAGACAAAAGGTTTGGGGATAAGACCCTGAAATATGTTCCCTGAGTAGGGTATTGATGGAGTACCTACTCTTACCAATTAAGCAGTAAGAGTTATGATGGTGGGTTACCATAGTGAACACACTCTCTGTCCTTTGTTTGGTTCTTTTACCTGGATACCAGATTGAGAGTGATGAACAATGATATATCTCTATGTATTTAGGAGAAAAATGAATGGATCTGCAAATTCTTAACTGAAATCTGTTAATAAGTAGTAAGTAAACAAGTAGGTAAGTCTGATCATGAGCTAAAAGATTCAGGTTAGCCTTGTCTACCTTTATTGTCTAGTTACCAAAGTGTGGGATCTCTTTGTTCTTATCTATGACATGGTGAGGCATTTGTTCTGGTGATATTTACAGGTTCAGATTTGCAATAGAAGCATTGAGAATCACCAAATTTATACTTCAGTACTGTTACAGTTCATAAAACTAAGCTGTCCTTTGGCTTTTGTCTTTTTGAAAAGAAAAACAGCAAAAATGGATGGGGATAGCATTCATCTCTGCAGAAAGTTCCAAACTGGGAAAAAATGTGTACCTTCATGAAAGAAAGAAGAATTTCTCCAGAGTTTCAATGATGGAAGATAGGAAAGGAAATAAAGACACTCAACCTCATTTGGAATATGAGAGAGACCTACAGGTTTCACTGTGTACCACTGAAAGGGAATCAGGATTAGCATAGTAACTAATAGGTACCAAGTGAAACTGAGACTTAGCAGAGGGGAGGGTTGTTTGATGACCTCTGGAAGGAAGTCATGGTTATGTACTCATTTTTCTTTAGCTCAAATCTATCCTGTAATTAATGTCTCTTTAGTTGGAACACTTACAGGGGATCATGAGAAAACAAAACAAGCAAGCAAGGTATTAATATTTCTAGTATTTCCCTGGCTGAGGGTCCAATCTAGAGAATCCTTCCCTATTGTAGTTGCATATTTGTTGTACTTGGAGCCAGTCTAATTGACCCAAAGACTACACTAGTATTTCTGAGCATAAATTCAATAAATGAGAATGCAAAGTAGAAAACCCATTATTATATAAGAAGGAGATTATTATAATCATAGTAATGACTAAGATAAATAGACAAATGCACAATACCACAAATATGAGGTGAAGTTTGGACAGGAAATCAGTAGTTTAATTATGTTATTATTCTTTGAAGAACAAAAAGGGAACATTAGTGCATATGGTGTTAGATGTTCAAGGAAAGGAGATCATTGCATCTACTTTGTATTCCTGATTATGTGACCCATTTAAAATATGTACTTGATGGTTAATTAAACTCTGCTTTATCAGTTTGCATTTGTTTCAATCTGTCCTTTATACTCCAAAGATCCATAATTTAATTGACTTGAGCACTCTAATCAAAAATTCAGATTGTAGCTCTCTATACCTTAGCAGATGGCCGTTTTGAGTTTTGTCTCAAAAAAAATCAGTATCAATGACCTGGTTGTTAGCTTAATGAGATGTCTGTCTTATTTTAGGAAGTGTTAATTGTTCATTGTATAGAGGAGAACACTGAACCCTGGAAATGGAGAGTGACTTGCACAGGGTCACCCAATGAATTGACAACAGAACCTAGTAAAATCCAGAAAATGTAATTCTCCACTCTTAAACTGAGAACTAAATCAATAGGTGAAAGCTCTACTCATATAATGTACTAATCAACCAAATACACCAAAATAGTCAATTTACTGATTGGGTTGATACTGTTAGGAACATAAGAATCTCAGAATTTCATTCATTGCACTCTGAAAGCCATTCACCCTATTCACTATGACTCTCAATTACCACTTATCTTTGGATTTTCTGGCCAATATTAGCTGTTTGGGCTCATTAATTTGGGTTTGTTTTGCTTGTATCCTAGCATACTAATGGCTCTTTTGAAAATGTCTAGAGCCACTTTCTAGGCCACATCTTGCAGAATTTTTTTTCCCCATTCCTATTTTCCCCATTTCAATTAAAAATATGCAGAATTCTAATGTCACACTTGGGCAGAACACTCAGACTTAGAACATAGACTATCACAATTGAAAAGGCCTTAGAATCTAGAATATTAAAATTTAGAATGTTGGAGATATATAGTCTTAAAGAGATGATATGTAGACCAGTATTCTCATTTAATAACTGAGACCAAGAACCAAAAAGGAAATGTGATTTGCTCAAGATCATATCTACATAATCATTAAAGAATAGGACTATAGTCAAGGTTTCCTCACTCCCTAAATTTCACTGGAATCCTGACCAAAGTTCCATACTCTATCTCCAAAGCTAAAGGAGAGGAATGTGGGAAGAAAAGAAGAGAGCCTTAGAGCCATAGACCAAGTTTATGTTCTTACCTCCATCTCTTGTCTCCCAGTGAAGTCATCTTTTCCACTGAATCATGTCACAGAGACTAGGATGACCAATAGAGTTACAAAAATGGCATTATTTGGCTTTATTTCCAAATCAGTCATTTTATTCTTTCACATGTTATTTTTTTAAGATCCAGTTTCTCTAAGACAATTTTTTAAATATCCTATTTTACTTCTAGAAATCCACTGATGAGTTTAGCTAAGTTTTAGTTAATAATATTGTGACCAAAAGGACCTCTCTCCTAAGTGAATGAGCACTGAGGCTTTCTGGGTTCTTCTGTAAACATTTGGAATTTGAATTTTATGCATGAAGAACTCTATGCTCTAAGATTCCTTTTAGCTCTGATGTCTATGTTTTAAGGTTGCTTCTAATTCTAATAGTTCCATTTCATTCTTTATGTATTCCTACTATACTTTATGTATTCTTTGCTCTGGTCATTCATTATGCTTATAATTCACTTTTGTTTTCCTATAACTACTTCCTATTATTAGACTGAAACTTCAAAATTCAATTCATGCCCAGATACAGAGAATTTCAGAGTTATAGAAAACAGCAAGAATCATCTAATCCAACTTTTTTTTTACCTGAGTAGTAATCCTTTTGACAACATTCCTAGGTTACGAATCTTCTGTTTAAATATTTTCAGTGATATAGAACTCAGCTCCTCTTGGGGAAGTCAATTCTCCTTCTGGATAATTCTTGTGAGGAAACATTTCTTTTGTTGAGTTGAAATCTCTGAAATTCCTATAAACTAACCCTCAGTCTTCCTTCTAGGGTCAAACAAAACACATCCCTTCCTTTATCTATTCCTTTCTAAATTTCCCACAATATCTTAAACATGCATCAGTAATATGTCCAAAATATCAACTGCTCTCAGTAACTTGGTTACTTTCTGAAAATTTGCCCTTATCATGAATTCAATTTACTAATTTATCAGATGCTCTGCTCTACTTTTAACAGAGAGGGTGCCTTCAGATTATATGATAGCTAGTTTCCCCAATCCCTCTTATGTCTTTCTGGCTACATGGTCTTTAGTATGTTTCCATTTCAATATCGCTTTTATTTTTCCCATTATTAATCCTATTGCATTGTTCATCATCAATTTTTCCTTATATAAGCAAAACTTTTTATATAAAATGCTTCTATGCCATTCCTTTTATTTAATCATTTTTTTAAAAAAGTATATTCTTCCATAGCTGCATTACACTTATAATTCACATTTCATGAATTTTGAGTCCCAGTGTTCATGGTGATTACAAATTTACCTCCTGATTTCTTAGGGAGAATGGCAAGTTAACTCAAGGATCAATTTGGGAGGAACAATGAAATGTTTCTTAAGCAAATGAAATGATGCTTCAAAGTAGAAAGAAAAGGATCTGAGATGGAGTGGGGAAGCTTAACTCTCAATTGGAGGCTGGAGATAAATAGGTAGATAAAATTCAACAAAAAAGAAGGAAGAAAAGAAGAAAGTTAGATAAATCTTGTATTGAAGCATTTATAATGTGCTAGGTAGTATGAAGTATCAGGATGTAAATACAAATAAGCAAGACAATCACTGCCTTCAAAGAAATTACATTCTAGTGCCAGGAGACAATACATAGAGGGGAACTAGAAAGCTGAAAAGAAGAATTTTAGGATTAGGTTGTTTCAATTTAGGTTTTAAATAGCACTTTACACATATCTTATGTTATCTTCTGACAACCTAATGAGTTAGGAGTTATTATTCTCACTTTAGAAATGTAGGAACTGACATTGTGGGAGATTAAATGACCCAGCTTGTAAGTGTCTGAGGCAGGATTTGAACTTTAGTCTTCTGAATTCCAGATCCCACCACTCAGCTATCAGATGATGGCACAGGTAGATGGATTCAAAACTGGTTTTGTGGCTGGTCTCAAAGGGTAGTATGTCAATAATTCAATGACAACTTGGAAAGAGGTCTTCAGTGTAGTATTCAAAAAAAAATCTGTGCTCTATTTTGTATTGTTTAATATTTTAAATTGATGACTTCTACAAAAACTTATCAAATTTGCAAATGATATAAAGTTGAGAGAAATAGTTAATACAGGGGATAATAGAGGCTGGATCCAAAAATATATTAACATATTAAAACATTGGACTAATTCAAATAAGATTACATTTAATGGGAATAAATGTGAAGTCAAAAATAAGAATAAAGAGGGATGATTAGATGTTGGTTTGTCTGGAAAGGATTTGGGGGTTTAGTAGTTTGCAAGCTCAATATATATCAGCAGTTTGATGTAGCAGTCAAAACTTTACTAATTTATATTAGGCTGCATTACAGTATTGCTTCCAGCAATAAGTGGGTGAGAATGATACTGTATGCCCTCATCATACCTCATCTGGAGTATTATATTTAATTCTGAGCATCGTAGTTTAAGAAAGACATTGGTAAACTAGGAAGCATCTAGAGGAGGGCAAATAGAAAAGAGAAGAGCATTAGAATCTATGCCATATGAGGAATGGTGAAGAAGTTGGAAATGTTTAATCTGGAGAAGAGCAAACTCAGGAAAGCTGTGTTTAAGTGGTTATAATATAGAAAGATGTGATTTGTGTTTATTCCCAAAGAACAGAACTAGGGACAATGGCTGGTAGTATAAAGAGACAAATTTAGGATGGGGAAAAAATCCTATCAATTAAAAATGTCCAAAAGGACAACAGGCTTCCTTGAAAGAGAATGGGTCATAGGACGTAGGGCAACTGGTGGTGTAGTGGGTAAAGTACAGACCCTGAAGTCAGGAAGACCTGAGTTCAAATCTGATCTTAGACACTTGACACTTTCTAGCTATGGGACTTTGGACAAGTCTTTTAACTCTGATTGCCTCAGATCCAGGACCTTTTCCTGTTGTCCTGATTCCTATCTGGCCACTGGATCCAGATGACTCTGGAGGAAAAAGTGAGATTGGTGATTTAATATACACCCCCTTACTCAAGTCTTATTCATGTGTTTGTCATGGCTTCACCTTCCTGATGTTGTGGTCTTCTTAGAAAATGAAGGATAGACAACCTCAATGGGTTCACCCTCCTCTGAGGTCTTCAAGCAAAGGCTGAATAACTTTTGACATCTATGTTATAATGTATAACCTTTCAGATTGGAGACTTGTTTTTGGTCTTTATATCTCCAGCACCTAGGAGAGTGTCTGGAATTCATAATGTGCTTAATAAATGCTTATTAATTGAATTTAACCTTAATAAAGGCTAAACATGTTCAGTTCCTTCACCATTAGTCATGTAGCAGAGATTCTAGGTTCTTCCTTATTCTGCTTGCCTTCCCCAAGGTGCTTCATAGCTTTTCAATGTCTTTCTTAAACTGTTATATCTGGAATTGAATGTAATACTCCAGACAAGGTCTGATGGGGGCATACTATATTATTTTCATCACTTTATTGCTGAAATATTGATTTACAGTACTGACATATTTTAGGTGTGTGGGTTAGATGCCCACTTAGATACTTTCCAATCTCAAATTTTGTTATTCTTTCCATTAAAGTAAAAAAAAATCACCTTTTTATCAGTGTACTTTATACATGGGTACAAAAAATATGTGGACAAAAGTTATTTCTTCCCTCCCTTGTATATCATTCCTTAAGGGGCCTGGTTCCTCTGCATGGATAATTCATTTAATAGGTCATAATGGATAATTTTTTTGTGATATATCACTTGGTAATTTTATGTGGATAGTTTCTCTATTTCTTTCCTTTCTCTGTTCTACTGAGTTCACTTCCTTTGCAATCCGTTCAATTAAATTCAACTCAATATACCCTTAAATTCAGCACTCATTGGGTGCAGGACACAAGGGATAAGACAAAAATGAAATAATCACTGTCCTCAATTCTATTTGTGTTTGTGTCTGTGAGTGTTTATGTGTGTATAAAACATCAAGATAAGTACAAAGCATATACATTTTCTTGTACCCCATCCTTCAACCCTCTCAAGTAATATCCCCACCTGATATTACTACTTTTTTTATCTTTTTCAATTACACATGAAGATACTTTTCAACATCGATTTTTACAAGATTTTGAGTCCCATATTTTTCTCCCTTTCTCTCTTCCCTCCACCTTCTTCAAGACAGCAAGTAATCTGATATAGGCTATACATGAACAATCATGTTATATGTAGTTTCATGATAGTCATGTTGTGAAAGTATCAAAATAAGATAGGAAAAATCTATGAGAAGGAAAAATTAAAAAAAAACATTAAAAAAGTGAAAATAGTATTCTTTGGGCTACACTGACTCTCTAGATGTGGATCCATGCCTCATATTTGACACCACCCTCTCCAAAAAAAGGCCAATTTTCTAAGAGCTACCTCTCTTCTCATTCTCTTCACCTAACAATTCTTCCTTTTCATCTCATATGTTCCCTGATAAATTCCTCACATTTTCCTTCTTTATTACAGTCTCTGATAAAGAGGTAGCCCTTTTAATTACCCAGGCCAGTCCCCATATATAATCTTTAGCTCACCTCCTTTCATTTTCTTCATCAAATTACCCTCACTATCATTCTTCTTCATCCACCTAATATTCAGTAGCTTTTTTATCTATTGTTTCCTTCCTTAATTCGACAAACATAGCCAAATCTCTCTCAAATTAAAAAATGAGTAGATTGTCATTTCATTAAACTATTTTTTCATCCACTTGTTGAAGAAAATCTATACTCAGTTTTCTTTTTTTTCTCTCATTTTCTTATGCCCCCAAATATAAAGCCTCATCATTTCTCAAAAAGCACCAATGATATCCAAATTGCCAACTTTCTAGACTTCTCAATTCTCCTTCTTCACCTCTTGGCTGCATTTGACTGTTGACTATCTCCTATGGGTTTTAAGGACACAGCATTCTTCTGTTTCTCTTTACTTTTATAACTATTCCATTTAAACTCCTTTGCTGAATTACCATCCACATCACCAGCTGCCTAATAAACCTTTTCTTTTGGTGATTTTATTTATTTATTTATTTTCATCTGTATGCACTTGTATATTTTTAAGCTACAAAATTTCCTTCCACCCTCACCCTCCCTTCCCACCCCCCTCCACTCAGTGTCAAACAGTCTGATTAGCTATGTATATACATATTTTGATAAACATGTTTACAGATTAGTTATTTTCGGTATGAAGAGTTAGGATCAAGGAAAAGAAATACATAAGAAATAATTTTTATGAAGTAATCAACGGATTCTGAAAGGTTTTGTGTGTGTGTGTGTGTGTGTGTGTGTGTGTGTGTGTGTGTGTGTGTTTTGTTTTGTTTTTCTTCCTCTGGATGGGGATAACATAGTCCACAGACAGTCGAATACAGTTGTCAAAGCTCTTTGCACTGCAGGGAGGAACTGTTTCCATGTCATTGCTGATGTGTAAATTGTTCTCTTGGTTCTACTCCCTTCACTCAGTATCAGATCCCATAAATTATTCCATGTTTCTCTAGAGTCCAACCATTTATGGTTTCTTATAGAACAATAGTATTCCATATTATTCATGTACCATAACTTGTTTAACCATTCTCCAATTGATGGACATCTCCTCAATTTTCATTCTTTGCCTTACAAAAAGAGCTGCTATGAATATTTTGGAACATGTAGGACTTCCCCCCACTTTTGTTTTTATAATTTCTTCTGAATATGACCTAGAATTAGAATTCCTGGATCAAAGGGTATGAACAGTTTTATTGCTCTTTGGGCATAGTTTTATATTACTATCCAGAAAGGTTGGATCTGTTCACATTTCCAGCAACTCCATCAATGTCCCAATCCTCCCACAACCTCTCTAACATTGATCATTTTCCTTTTTTCTCATCTTGGCCAATCTGATAGGTATGAGATGATATCTCATTGTTGTTTTAATTTGCATTTCTTTAATCAAGTATCTTTTTATATGATTATATATAGATTTAATTTCTTCATTTGAAAACTGTCTGTTCATATCTTTTGACCATGTATCAATTGGGGATGACATGCAACATTATAAATTTGATGCAATTCTCTATATATTTTAGAAATGAGACCTTTATCAGAACTCCTAGTTGTGAAAATTGTTTCTCATCTTTCTGCTTTCCTTTAATTTTGGCAGCATTGATTTTATTATTGCAAAACCTTTTTAATTTAATATAGTCAAAATCATTCATTTCACAGTTTATAATATACTCTAATTCTTGCTTGGTCTGATAGATAGAGTATTTCTTGGTCTATTAATTTATCTATGGAGTCACTCATTATGTCTAAAACCTGTACCCATTTTGACCTTATTTTGGTATAAGGTGTGAACTGTGGATCTATGCCTAGTTTTTGCCATACTATTTTTCAGTTTTCCCAACAATTTTTTCAAATAGTGAGTTTTTATACCAGAAGCTGATGTCTGGGTTTGTCAGATAATAGATTGCTGTAGTCACATATTGTGACTTTTTAGAGTCTATCATAATCCACCGATCTATTACTGTATTTCTTAACCAGTACCAGGCAGTTTTGATGACTCCTACTTTATAGTATAATTTTTGATCAAATAATCAAATTGTGATTGATGATATTTGATTAATAGTACTAGAGTAATAAATAACATCAAGGGAAGAGGCACAAAGATTTATAATCTTAGAGGGAAAGAAGGGAGAATGTGGATACTGAGTAAATTCTATTCAATAGATTTAGCCCAGAGAGGGAATAAGATACATTCCCAGTGGAGTTTAAAAATCTCCCCTAATCTACAAGGAAGGTGGGGGGGGGGAATGGGAAAAAGAAAGATAAGGAAAGAAGAGATCAATAAAAGGGAAGGTCTGAAGGTATAAGTGAAAATAAATTGAAAGTTAAATTTTTAAAAGAAAAGTCAAAGGAAAAAGTAAAATTTCAGTGAGGAGAATAAGAGAAAAGAAAAGAGAAAAATATAAATGGAGAAAGAGCATGGAAGGAAATACAGAATTAGTAATCTTAACGGTATTTATTCAACTATTTGTGCCCCTCCCCCAGCTCTATTTTCTCTCACACTTTACCCCCCCCCCCCCCCCCCCCCCCACCCAGGGTCAGGGTACTTAATGCCTTGTTAAGTGAGTCATTTTCTTTTACACTTTACCCCGCCTCCCCCACCTAGGGTACTTAACCCCTTGTTAAATGAAGCACAGATTAAGACAAACCCTAATCTAATGAACTGCAAGAATTTTAAAGGCTCTGGAGGTCTCACTTGAAAACTTTACAAATGATTGTAAGTTACAGAGACCTTGATTCAGGTCCTCACAGTTTATGATGCCCTCATTAGACAAGGTGCTAAGCACAGGAGGCTTAAAATGGGTCAAAGGATAATGAGATATTTAAATTTAAAGTTTAACACCCTTGCTTTTCTTCAGGGCTTGGACCTCTTCCATGGAGAGATAAAACCCAACTATACCCAAATTGTTTAGTCCATTATCTTCAATTATATTCAACCCTTTAATTATCCTAAGAGAAATCAAATTCTAAAGAATTAGAAGTATTATATCTTCCCTTTTAGGGTTGTATACAATTTGATGGTTTTGACCAACATTTGTTTTCTTTTGTTTTGTTTTTTCCTTCCCCTTTTCCTTTACCTTTTATATGCAACTCTTGAGTCCTGTATTCGGTTATTGAATTCTCTGTTCAGTGGTGGTCTTTATGTCAGGAATTTTTCAAAGTCCTCTATTTTGCTGAACCTTTATCACTGACAGTATAGCTGAATTTTGCTGGGTGGTACATTCTGGGTTGTAATCCCAGGTCCTTTGCTCTCTGTTATATGCTATCCAAGGTCTTCCAATCCTTCAATATTAAGACTGAGAGGACTGTGAGTCTGATTGTGTTTCCTTTGTTTTTGAATTGGTTTTTTTTTTTTGGCTGCTTGAAATATTCTCTCCTTTATTTGAGAGTTCTGGAATTTGGCTATTACAGTCTTATCCCAGGTCTCTTTCTGGAGGGGTTCCGTGGATTCTTTTAATAGTATATTGTTGGGGGTGGCTAGGTGTTGCAGTGGTTAGAGCACTGGTCCTGGAATCAGGAGTACCTGAGTTCAAATCTGACCTCAGACACTTAATAATTATCTAGCTGTGTGGCCTTGGGCAAGCCACTTAACCCCATTTGCCTTGCAAAAACCTAAAAATAAATAGCTTTATTGTTATCTTGTTCTAGTTGATTTAGAGAGTTTTCCTATAATTTCCTGCATGCTGTTTTCCAGGTTCTTTTTTTGATCTAGGTTTTCTGGTGGTCCAACGATTCCCAGATTGTCTCTCCTGGATCTATTTTCCAGGCCATTTGTTTCCCCTAAAAGGTACTTTACATTTTCTTCAATTTTTTTCAGTGTTTTTATTTTGTTTGATGGAATCTTGTAGCCTTGTAGACTCATTGATTTCTATTTGTTCAATTCTAATTTTTAGGGTTTTATGTTTTTCACTTGGCTTCCGCTTTCCCTTTTCCAGTTGGTTATTTTTACTTTTAACAGAGTTGATTTCTTTGGTCAATTTTTCATAATTTTCCTGTATGCCTTTCATTTCTTTTTTCCATTTTTCTTCTTCCTCTCTTATTTGGTTTTAAAATTCTGTTTTAAGCTCTTCAATGAGCTTTTGCATTTGAGTCCAATTTATAGACTGTTTTGATACTTCCCCTGTGAGTGATTTTTCACTGCTTTCTTCTTCAGACATGGCATTGTTATCATCTTTGTCTGTAAACTAGTTTTCTATAGTAAATGCTCTTTTAGGTTTTTTGCTCATCTTTGTTGTTTTAACTCTCCTCCTGGGGCATAAGAATTTTACATCCAAGCTTTTTTTTTTTTTTTCTGGGGCTGGGGTCTGATCCCTGGCCAAGATGTTGCCTGTGCAATCCAGGTCTTGCCTCTGCAGAGGATTTTTCCCTCCTTTATGTCTAGGTTCTGACTTAACTGTGGTTTGTTCCCAATACAGTCTTTACTTTTACCCTAGTATTCTCAGGTTCAGACTTTGTTTGGGGTTGGGGTTGTCTTGCTATCTAGCTGCCAGGACCTCTGCTACTGTTAAGCTGTTGGGACCTGAATTGCACTGTGACTAAAAGTCTCCCTTTGGCTTTCTTGCTCACCTCCTGGGCTTTACTTCCTTTTCACCCTCAAAGAGACAACTCTTTACTGTAGATCCTCCATGATGTCTATAGTTGAAAAGTTCTTTGAATCTTCTCTTTTTCTTGGTGGAATTTGTAGTTTGAACATCAGAGTAAGGTTCCAGTTATCTTTGGTAGGGAAAAGTTCCCAGAGCATGTTAGCTTCATGCTGCCATCTTGGCTCTGCCTCGGAAGTCCCTATAATAGAACTTTTAAACAATATATTCTGTAGGCATTTCAAACTCAAAATGTCTGAAATAGAACTCATTTTCTTCCTCTCACTAACATACTCCTCCTTCAAACTTTCCTATTACTATTGAGCATCTTACTAAGCTTGTAGTTATCTGGGTTCATCCTTAGATTTTCACTCTCACTCAATCACATGGGCGATTATTTGCTTCATTCTGTCATTTTATTTCCAAAATATTTTTTATATACTTCTTTTTCTATCTACCCACATGGTCTCTGCCCTTGTAAACTCCCTCATTATCCCTCATCTGGATTACTGTGATAGCCTCCTTATGCAAATCTATTTGCACTCTAAGCTACCATTCCCTCATTTAGCTACCAAAATAGTTTTCCTAAAGCATCTCATCATGTTTATTCAACAAAATGTAGTAGTGGCCTATTGCTTTGAGTATCAAGCATGCAGTTCTCTCTTTGACTTTTATGGTTCTTCACATCCTGGTCACTTCCTATTTTCCATTCTTTTTATACTAAATTTCCTCCTGTTATTTGATCCAAACATTTTTGACTATTTGCTTTTCCACCTCCTTTCTCTATACCTTTCATTTTGGGTTGTATACTATAATTAATTCTCTTCTCATGACCACTATTTGAATGAAATCCCTCATTTCCTTCAGGAAATAATTCAATAATTCTTCATGAAGGTCTCAGCTGCCTTTCCCTGCCCCCCCCCCCCCCCACAGCAGTAGCAACAAATTAACTTTTGTATATGTTTAATATTTTGTAAGTGTAACTGTTCTCACTTCCATTAGAAGACTATTGTGATCAGAGATTATTTCTTTTTGTTCTTTGAATCCTCCTTTTGTTCTTAGCATGGTATACATAGACTAGTATAATACTTAATTGATCTATTAAATTGAACTGATTGAAAATCTTCTTTCAAGGAAACAGAGGATTCTTTTAAGTAGAAAAGACATTATTCTAGATATTGTGGACCATTTGTTCATAGGTACAGAAGTCAAGAGAAGAAATTTTGTGTATAAGGCTTAAAAGTGAATGTGAAGTGAGTATGAAGAGGGATAGTGAAAAAAAAAGCTAGGAAGGTAAGCAAAGTAATTTCTCTTAATCAGTTTTCCTGGTATTGTCATAATTAGATGAACTTTATTTCTGGTCAAGTACCCACTGTTCTTCTATTTTAAATTGGGGTCTAGAATTCAGAAATTTGTTTTCAGGTACCATATTCTTAGCCAGCTCTTTGGTTTCCAAATTTGTCTATCTTTTAAATTACTTTTGTCTTGGCAATAAAAGCAATGAAGAAAACACTACTTGAGTCTACAAGGTCTTCATTTTCTTGTCTGAGATGTTATGAACCCCTGAAAAGCTTTCCAGTATTATCATTTATTCCTTCCACATGGCTTATCCAGAAGTAGATAGTGGTTTTTATGTTTGATGGGTCTGGATCAGCAATCTGTATCTATCTATAAATAGACAGATATAAATGTAGATATCTAACTATCTAAAGATGGATAAATATAGATATAGAGATAGATTTTATATCTATTTTTCTTGAGTGTAAAGGATCATAGATTTAGATATGAAGGGGAATCTTAGACGACTTCTCATTTTACAGATGAAGAAGCTAATGAAGAGTTGAGGTGAGGGGAGAAAGAGAGAGAAGAGAAGGTGCCTAGAGTTCAAATTCTCTTCAGAGACAGTCTGGACTAGAGCAGAGACTACAGCCCTGGATCGCTTTACTCAAAGTCACCTGTTTCCTTTTACTGCAGCCATGTGATTTGGTCTTTGAGTAGAAGCTGAAGCCCCAAAGCATAATAGACATTCCCAGAGCTCTGGAGAAGTTATAGCTTGTCTATTGAGCCTCTTCTTAATAACTCAGGTTTATCGCAATGCAGTCAATTACCATGGCAATGAAATCTCAGCAGAAGAATTACAAGAATTGGCAAAAAAAAAAAAACAAAACCTTTGGAACACACTTAATACAAAGGTAGGATAAGGACAACAGATCTCTGTCAGAGAATAAAATAACCAGTTTCTACAAAGTTATATTTTGTAAAACGCAGGGAAACAAAAGACCAAAAGGCAGTTATGGAGCCATATAATTTTATAGCTGAAATAGAACTCAATCATATGATGTCAGACTAGAAGGTCATGATAATAGTGTCTAGAATTTAAAAAAATAAATTTTCTTGCTTCTCAGTTCTTCCTTATATCACTTGATTCTTAATTACATATGTGTATCCCTAGCACTTAGCATTCTTTGTCTAACATATTGTAGTCAAGGTGGGATAATTTATTAAGCAGCTTTTATGAAGCAAATATTGTGCTAAGCATTTAGAATACAAATAATGGGGGTGGGTGGGATTCTAGTCCATACCCTCAAGGATCTCACAATCTTAAAGGGGGAGACAGTGTGCAAATAACAATGTACAAACAAGATATATACAGGATAAAGTGGAGATAATTAACAAAATGGAGGCACTGGCTTCAGAGGAAGACTTTTTGTAAAAGTTTGGATTTTTATTGGTACTGAAGGAAGTCAAGGAAGTCATGAGAAAAAGATGAGGAAGAAGAGAATTTTAGGTAAGGGTGAAAATGCTTGGATTTGGGAGATGAAGTATCTTTGAAAAAAAGCTAGAAGGCTAGACTCACTGATTTTTAATTGAAGGGCAACATGGCATAATAAGATTGAGTAGGGGCAGCTAGGTGGCACAGTGCATAGAGCACCGGCCCTGGAGTCAGGAGGACCTGAGTTCAAATGTGGTCTCAGACACATAATAATTACCTAACTGTGTGACCTTGGGCAAGTCACTTAACCCCACTGCCTTGCAAAAACTAAAGAAAACTAAAAAAACCCAGAAGACTGAGTAGATAGGAAGAGTCTGGGTAGTACTTAAGAAATGTGTATTTATATATTTACTGTCATCAGTAATCAGTGATACTTAAGTGATAATAACAAGGATAGCAACTAGACTTGTGATTTTACTGATTTCAGGAATCCTTGGATGAGGAAACTTCTAAAGCAAGTTATCATCTTCTTTGTAACATATAGTCTGAAAGAGTTACCTAGAGCACTGAGAGATTAGATGACATATAGGGTCACATGACTAGTATATGTCAGAGGCAGAACTTGAATACAGATCTTCCTGGTTTCTAGGTTAACTCTTTGCTTTGCTATTACAATCTAAGTTAGGAATGGAGAACCTCTGGCCTGTGAGGTGTGGTCAAGGCAACCAGAGTCAGAACTCAAAATTCAATAAATCTAGGAACTTTTTAGTGGGAATCAATTAAATGTTTGACCAAATATAGCCTGCAACTGATACAATAAATATCCCAATAGCTCTTGGCAGAAAAAAAGGGTTCCATACCCCTGCTCTAAGTAATAACAATATTGACCATAATGTCGATATCTTATTTTTGGACACTATAAAGTTTTCTCATTCTCATTTTCTCATTTCTCATTTATCTCCATGAGAAGTGGATAACAGACTGATTTGTTGCTATCCTTTGTTATAGAAGAGGATCAAGAGGTCATCACTCTGTTGAGGTCTAGATACAGCTTGTCTGACTCTAACTGATCAGATCAATGTGAAAATGGAAGGTTTCTCCACAAGTTGAGCACAAATAGTCCATGTGAATATTTGGAGAGATGTCTCTAAATTTTCACATACTACATTTACTACAATAATGTTGCTCCACTCGAGAATACAATGACTTCTTTGATGTGGGCACACCATGCTAGGCAGTCTTGTGCCAGTCTATCCCCTGTTTCACAACTGATTCCAAAGTTCTTCAGAGGAACTTTGAGAGTGTTCTTGTATAGCTTCTTCTGACCTCCATGTGAACACCTGCCTTGCCTGAGTTCTCTGTAAAATAGTCTTTTGGACAAGGACACTTTTAAAAGTTGAACAACATGGCCAGTCCATTAGAGTTGTGCTCTTTGTAGTAGTTGTACTCTGTGTATAATCCTTGCAAGTTTAGCTTGAGAAAGTACCTCAGCTTCTGGTACCTAATATTGCCAGGTGATCTTCAGAATCTTCCCCAAACAATTCAAATGGAAGTGATTCATCTTCTTGGCATGGTAGACTGTACAGGTTTCATAGGCAAACAACATTGAGGTTAGCAAAACAACTCTCCATCACTTTCCTTCAGAACATCCCAAACACTGAACTATCTTTGTAATGCATTTGTCAACTATATCATCTATGTATACATTTCTGGAAACTGTACTACTACAGTATGCTTTATACTAAGTGAACTTATCCCAGCATTCAAAATTTCTCTATTTGTTGTAATTGATGTTTCTACATATGGATGATGCAGTGCTGGCTGGTGGAGAATCTCTGTTATTTAACTTGGTGTTAATTGTTGGATCAAAATTAGCACAAACAGAAGAGAATGGTTCCATATAATTGTTGCAACTCAGCTTCAGAAGTGGCATTACCTGAAAAAAAGATTGTGTTGAAGAAACAGATAATGAGAGGACTTGTGACTTGCTTGAGAGAAGACCTGTTACTAAATTCTCTTTTAAGCCCTCAATTTACATTCTGGTCCCTCTGTAGTTGAGATTCAAGACACTTACTCCTCAGACAGAAATAAATCAGCTTAGTTGAGGTCTATCAAAGATATTCCCTTCCTAAGATCTTAGAAAAAGAATCCTGTCATCCCCATACCAGTGCCTGAGGCTTCCACCCAATGGGGAAAATATTCTATCCTGCAAAGGCATGGCTAGGCTATCCACAGTATGTTACAGGAACAGAGTTCCCTGGGGAAGATACTATAAAAGCTCTCCTACTCTATCTATACCCCAATATCACTCTTCAGTTATTTCTCAATGGGACTGGAAAGGAACAGTCACAATCACCAGTTCAATTGTCAGCTCTCAAGGCTATAGTAGAGTGTCCCTAAAGTCTTAATAAAATTTTCTCTTATTAAAAGCTTAAAACTGCACTAGTACTTTAGGGACAACTGTTCATTCTGATTGGGGGGATGGTCCCTTCTTTGAAGCTGAAACTACAGAATATGACTTTGTTTATAGCCTTAAATGGCTCCATCCCAGAAACCTGATGCCTTTCTGTGTGGTGGCTATGCTAACAAGAAGTTTGAGGCTTCAAAGTTGCTGAAACCCTGTAACAGTAATATAGCTTGCCTTTGCAGGCTTAGCTTACATCATTCCCCTTTCATACATCTAGCCAAAATGACCTACTTTGTGCATCCTCAACTCACCATCTTGTGACTTTGAGCAGAATTATCCCATCCTTGTCTGGAATTCACTCTCCTCTCTTTCCCCCTTTCAACTCAATTTTCCTCTTAGCATCCTTAGCTTCTTTCAAAATTCAGTTCAGGTGACACTTCCTACAAGAAATTTAACCTGATTTCCTGTAGTGTTGAATATTCTCTTCTTTCTCAAATGTAATACCCTATGGACAGTGAAGGGAGGTCAGGGGTAGAGATGCAAGGGGAAATGAGGTAAGGGGAGACAAGGTGAGGCATTGTGTTGTGTTGCTCAATTGATCAGCAATGGGGGAAGTGCCTACTATTCATATTAGTTGTTATTTTTCCTTTGTCCTAGAAGAACATGACATCAGGGATATGATGCCATGACATGCAAGTCAATGAGATTTAAGTGAGGAAGAACTGTACAAAATCACCACTCTCACTTTCTCCCCCAAGGTCATCTGGGTCTGGTGGACAAATAGATTAATAGCTTTCTGCCCAAAGAAATGTAAATTTTGATAGCCCAAACCTGCCATATTATCTTGGGGTTTATGGGGTCTCATATCACTCTGGCTCTCATCAGTTGATCAACAATAGATCTCATGCTAAGATCCATTTGATCACTGTTTGGGTCCTGATTGACTAAGTGAATGTAAACAGCAATTGTTGATGTTTTAACCAGAAAAACCTTCTCACAGATGCAGATTTTTTTCCCCCGTGGGTGGGATTTGGGGGGGGGAGAGGGAGGGACTGGGTTAAAGAAATACACCTCTATTTCATTTTTTTCTTACCTAGTATTAATCATTTAATGCACACTGCCTCAGTCAAACTGAGAGCTATTAATGACCCTACCTTATAAAGGCCAAGTTGTCCTCTTATATCCAAGGGTATCTCCAGTTGTTCTGATCGATGTCTAAAGCACTGATGTCTAATTGATTGGACCCACATGACTGCAGAGGAGAAAATGAGACTGGTGACTTTGCACCTCTTTCACTTAAATCCAATTCATTTGCATGTCATGGCACCACATCCCTGCTGTCACAGTTCTCTTCAAAGGCACAGGACAAACACCAATCTTTCTCAAATCATAAAATATTTTACTTATCTATGTACATGTTTTATCTCCTCCTCCATTCCAGTGGAATATCAACTCTATTAGACAGACATTAGTACTATAATTAGGGCAACTAGGTGGCACAGTGGATAGAGCACTGGTCTTGGAATTAGGAGAATCCAACCTCAGATATACACATCTTGGACAATTAACTTAACCTTGATTGCCTCACCTTCAGGTCTCTGGAGGAGAAAATCAGGCTGATAAATTAGCACTGCATCCTCTTCATTAAAATCTAATTCATGTGCTTATCATGGCATCATCTTCCTGATTTCATGGTCTTCAAAAATGAAGGACAAATATCATCATTACTATTATTTGCTTTGTATGTCCAGGAGAAGCACATCGTTTTGCACAGAGAATGCACTTAAATGCTTGTTTATTTTAGTTGAAAGCTAACTGACCCATGTTTTTTTCTGTTTAATTCTATTCAATTCAATTATACAAATCACTTATTATACAAATAACTTATTATGTGCTGTGTTTCTGTGCTTCTTAATGAACAAAGATGAAAATGGCACAGGTCCAGCCTAAAGGGATATACAATGTAAGAAGGATGAGGATACCAGATGTTTATAAAAGACTGATACAAAAGAGGAATAATTACAAAGGAGAGGTTTAAACAAAGCACTATGAGGAATTTGAAGGGGAAATCACTTCTAATTTTGTGATTTTGTGGTCAAGGAAACCTTCACAGAGGAGAAAGTATCTTAGTTTCACAATTTGAAAAAGAAGAGTTTTCAATATACAGGGATTATAAAGTGAAGGGGAGAGAGTTCAAGTTTGTTAGGAGTAGGAAAAATCAAAACAAGAAGTGGAGAGAGTGAGACATTCAATTAGGTTAATACATATAATATGTAAAGGGGAACAGTGGGAAATGTCAGAAAGTGAGAGTGGTGCTAGATTGTAGTGGCACTTGAATATCAAGAAAGAGAAGCATCCATCACATACCAGGCACCATGCTAAGATTTTACAAATATTTCTCATGTGAGTTTTAGAGTAATCTTGGGATGTAGTTGTTATTATTCCCATTCATATTTGAGGAAACTGAGGAAGAAGGTTCAGTGATTTGCTTAGGGTAACACTTCCAGGGAATGTCTTAGACAATACTAGAATTCTATTCTTTTTGAATGTAGGCCTAGTTCACTCTCCATTGTGCCATCTAGCTTTCTCAAAGGTGTTTAAACTGAAAATCCAGTGAAGCCTACTGAGTAGAGGAATGGTAATTAGAGCAAAGGGAAGAGTGGTGGTGAGTCAGTGATTACTTTAATATGGCATTAGTTAATGCAGGTAAATGGCAAAAGGCATGGAAAAAGTACAGACTGGGCCTCAACAGAACTTTATAATCACTAGCCACTTGGTGGTTGGTGTTAAAGAAAAGGAATTTTGCTTTAACTTACTATTTTAATTTTCTTTTAATTTCTAAGGGGAATTTTCCATAAACACATCCATGGCAGTTTCTGTATAATGGGAATCCAACTAATTCTGTCCCTAGAGAAACAGAACTTATTTTTCCTTGTTGGTGTAAGGAGTATTATCAGGATTATTACATTGTCAACACAAAGGAATACTGACTGCCTTTTATAGTCAAACTGTTAAATATGACTCCCAAAGTAGAACACTGAAAAGAGTAGTCAGAACAATTTATTTTGTATATAAAAAAGTATTAGTCTATTGACTAATTTGGTCTATGAATCATGCATGCCTCATAAACTAATCTGAATTTATTGTTACCAAATGCTTTCAGTAACTATTGTTGTTTAGTTGTTTAAATCATATCCAACTCTTTGTAACCCCATTTAGAGTTTTCTTGGCAAAGATACTGGAGTCCTTTGCTATTTCCTTCTCTAGCTCATGTTACAGATGAGGAAACCAAGTCAATCAGGGTTAAGTGACTTGCCCAAGGTCACACAGCTATGAAGAGTCTGAGGCTGAATTTGAACTCAAGTTTTCTTGACTCCAAGTCTAGTATTCTTTCTAGAGTTATTACTTAATAGTATGTGACTATGGGCTTATGGGTATGAATTATTTTATCTCTTGGTACCTGAGGAAACTATAGTACTTAAATTGCAAATGACTTGGGGACTTGCATTGGTGGAGTAAGCTTTTTCTTTCTTTTTTTTTTTTTTTGGTCTTTTGAAACATTGAGTTTCCCAGGTCTAGAAGTCCTCTATAGACAAGCACAGGCCATATATCCACACCACTCTTCCTTCCAATTTATAAAGGGCTTAAAGGTTTTCAGAGTGCCTTACAAACATCATTTCATTCAGTTCTTACAAAGTTCTTACAATGTAAGAACTACAAATGCTTTTACTTCCATTTTACAGATGAGAAAACTGAGCCTCAGAAAATGATTTGCCTAAGAACATAGTAACTTCCAGAGATAGGATTCAATGGTGGAGGTAGGGGAAGACAATTTCTGTCATTAAGAAAAATGCTCTTGGGGCAGATAGGTGACACAGTGGATAGAGCACTGGCCCTGCAGTCAGGAGGACCTGAGTTCAGATTCATCCTCAGACACTTAATAATTATCTAGCCTATGTGACCTTGTGCAAGTCACTTAACCCCATTGCCTTGCAAAAAAAAAGAAAAAAGAAAAAAAAAAGAAAAATGTTCTTTCTTACACCAAGCTGAACTTTGGACAAGAGAAGGGGATGTTCAGAGTTACAGAATAGGAGAGTGTAACTAGAATTCAATCATCACTATTCCTAGTCTTCTGCCTTTTCTACTATGTAGAAGAGAATCTACACAGAATCATAAAACTTGATTTTTGGAAGGGAACTTAACAGTCATTATTCACAACCAGTACTCCAAATGAACATATAACATGTTACAATAAAAAAAAATAAAAAAATCCCCACACCATCTGGAATCAGAAGACCTGGGTTAGAATCTTAGACTACTGTTTCCTACTTGTCTGACTTTAACCCCTCAAAACCTCATTTTTCTCCTCTGTACCATCAAAGGGTAGAATAAATGGACTCTTAGGCCCTTCCTAGTTCTAAATCTATGATCCTAATGAAATGTGTGTGTGGGTGGGTGTGTGTGGGTGTGTGTGTATGGTGTGTGGTGTATGTAGGAGGAGCAGTTGATCAATTAATCAAATAACCTATAGTTAAAGCAAAGTTAAAGTAAGGAATAAGATACTGTGTCTTTGGCAGGTGAAGACATTTCCACAGAATCAATCAACCAGATGGGTGAAGAAGGTTTTGACATCTATGGTGAAGGAATCAATTAAAGGTTTTAGACCAGGTGGGGAAAATCCATTTTCAATTTGGAAGTCCTTGAAAATCTCTAAATAAAATAGAATGGCATCGCACAAAAAGTGTTGAGATAAATTGAGAAAGTATATTCAAGTTATTTGTTCCCTTTTGGTTTTGTATTAAAAAAAAAAACAAATCAGTTCAAAAACCAGAGATTCAAATGTCTGAATGCAGAAAGGAAACAACCATTCAGCTAAGCCCATCCTTTGGGAATTGAGTTGCAGTGTTTGATTCCAAGTCCTTGTAAACTTCAGATGACTGGAAAATTTGGACTTTTAAAAATCAGTATCCAAGCAGCATTCTCAGATTTGTAATAATTGATGACATCTTATGCATTGGGAGCCAAGGACAAGTTGTACATACTGAAGAAAGGAAGCTTTATGATTCTAAAAGGAACCCAGTAGAAAAGCTTGTCTCTACCAGTGAGTTGTGTACAAAGGAGAGAAAAGGACTTCAAGCAACCAAGAAATGTGTTTTCTTTGGCAAATGGCTTTTTTTTTCGTAAAGTTGAGCCTGTCTCCCCCTGGACTCTGTGTGTACTGGTGGGAGAATGCCTCAGACATATAACAGGAAATATGCATATATAAATATATATGTATACATATGTATGTATCTATAGATAATATATTCTTATTATATCACCTTTTCCAAAAAGTATTTAAATCCAATTGACTAATTGACTTCAGCTGATAATGATAATAGGCACAATCATAGGGGTTTATGAACTATAGCATTGGAAAGACATTAATGCCCCCATTTCTCAGGGTTACTGTTGGAACATTAAGGGCTAAAGAAGCTAAAACTGAGTTCTGAGAAGCCTACTTATCAGTTTGAGTGGGAATTGGAAGATTATTCAGATTTTGCTATACTATGACTCTGAATCACTCTTACAGTCCTTTGGATGATCTTCAGCTTATCAATATTCTTATAACTGTGGTGCCTGGAATTGACCATAGTCCACAAGTAATGTCTGAAAGTTAAAGACTGATTTCTGCAATAATAAAGTTTCCATGTCACACCATTAACTTATGTTGAGTTTGTAATATGCTAAAAATTCTGAGATCCTTTTCACAAATTTTCAGTATAAACATAAGTCCACTCTTTCCCAGAGTGGTAAAGTTTCTTTCTTTTTTTCTTTCTTTTTTGGTGTCTAATACTTTGATTCATTCTTGTTGAATTTAATATCATCAGATTAACCTCAGTGCTCCAGTCGTTTCTTTTTTGAAATTTTGGAATTTAAATCTTTGTGGCCCAGCTAGTCATATAAGTGACATGCATTCAAAAGGCTAAGATAGAGTACCATATAAAAAGAAAAATCACAGCTCTATAATATTTTCTGGTTAGAAAATACTTTCGTATCTATTATCTCTTTTGCTTCCTACCAAAACTTTGGGATGGAGACAAGACAAATATTTCATTTTCAAAAGAGGAAAATACCTAGAGAAAAAAAGCTATTTGCCCAAGGTTACCCAACAAGATAGCAGCACCTGAGAGTTTTGATTTTCTCCAGTATACTAATCCTGCTCTCCTCAATCTTTCTCTTTGAAGACAGAAAATAAATTGGATCTCTAATGAATTGAAAGTAAAAAATCTACTTACTTGGAGCAAGAAAATATCCTTTGTCTATTCCAGAGACTCAGATAGCAAAAAGGTAACTGGAACAAGAACTAAGATAAAAACTGAGGACAATACAATTTGAAATAAAAAATTATTGAAATAACAAGGGATTCTAGGTCATGTGATCAATAAGATGGAGGACTAGACATTTTCTTGCACATTCAAACCTCTTTAAAAAAAAAGAAATAAAGCAACAAAGGTGAAATAACTTCAGCTGTCTTCTTGTTCTAAGATGCCTGGAACTCAAAATGAAAAAAAAAGAACCAAACAAACCCTTGAGTTGATTCCTACTCTGAATTCCCACAGTAGCGTCTCTCTCTCCTCCCCACTCCCCTCCATCATGCTAATGGCACTAAGGCTACACTTAGCTGACCCAATCCACAGTCTTGAAAGAAATCCAACCCCATGTCCCGGTTCCTCTCTTTTTCTGGTGCTGTGGGCTCTAGGTTGTGAAAGTTTGCTGGGTTCTGATGGACAGTACCAAAGCAGCATTCTATGTTGCAAAACATCTCTGCAGAAGAGTGGAAGAACAGAAAGAAAAAGACATAATACATGTCCGGGCTTTGACTAGAGCTTAACACCACATCTCAATCTGCCTTCTTCCTCTCACAGCCTCAGAGAACCAAACTCCAAATGACAGAAATTACTCCAGGTTACAGTGGCACCAATATATGGCCTTGCTTTGAATTACATGTCAAAGAACTGAAGAATAAAGAGGATGGATTAAGATACTATGAATAGAGTCCCGTGTAGGCCCTGAGGCAGATAAATTACCTGGAAAAATGTTAACACAGAAGGAAATATGGTCTCCAGATATAGCAAATAAATACTACAAAATAAAGATAAATGAAATAACACTTGATTCAGAGGGGAAAGATGAAGAAAACATGGAGTCACAACACATTCCTTGAGTCTGTGAAAGTAATTCTCACCAAAGAAACAAAAAAGAACAATAGATGAAGAACATAAATGTACAGAAATGAAGAACAATCTAGAAGAAAAGTAAACAAATAGTATTAAAGAAAATTATGTTCTCTAAGCCAAACCTACTTTTCTTGGATAGCTAGATAGATGCTTAGAGTTAACCTAAAGATTATAGGTCTTGTGGAAGAATTTGCCAAAGTACAGCAACGACGATGACAATACTTGAACACAAAATCTTTGAATACATAAAATGAAATATCATTTTAACAAAGTCATACTTCATCTCCAGAAAAAATTCAAAAACGCAAGACTGCAAACTTCAAGACACATATAAGTTAAATACAACAATTCAAATCAGAAACAAGTTCTCCAGGTTAGTAGGAAAAGTAGCTTCGAACAGAAAGGGGAAAAAATCCAATAACATTTGTCTATTCCACACCCACCAGAAAATGCAGGAATGAGAGAATAATGTGTTCTAAAAGAACAATGGAACTTAATCTATCCTGCAAATTTGAACTTAACCATAAGTTAAAAAAAATATAGATGTTCAACAATAAAGAAGCATTTGAAACATTCTTAGGGAAAAGAATCCAGAACTGATGAGATTATTTGTTTCTTCAATACCTTGGACAATAGAAATGTAGGAGGGGTAAATGAAAGCTGTAGCCAAGCACATCAGAAGCAAGAGTGATTAGCAAAGAGATAAGTAAAAGACTTTATTCCCCTTAAGGAGACTGGTGAAGGTAGAAATCAGGTGGAAGTAGCAATAGAGGTACAGATCTGAGGCTTTTTTTTTATTTAGGTTTTTTCCTTTTTTGCAAGGCAATGGGGTTAAGTGGCTTACTCTAGGTCACACAGCTAGGTAATTATTTAAGTGTCTGAGACCGGATTTGACCTCAGGTATTCCTGACTCCAGGGCCATTGCTCTATCCACAGCACCACCTAGCAGCTCCTTAATCTGAGGCATTTTGAACAAGATCTTTAGATACCCTGTCTACAAGTAAATCACATTTTTTTTTTTATCATGAGACTACATTATAAAATGACAGGGGGAAGGGATGTGGCAGACACAGGTACATGTATGCTATATCTACACCAAATCCAGGGCTAGCAATTAGGGGAAAGTAACTCCTGTGGTCTCTCAGAAAGATAATAGCCTCTATGGGAGTAGTTGAGGAGGAAACAGATAATTGAACAATAGAGGGAGGCCTTGTTTTGATGATCAGAGAGGATTCCACTAAAGAATGCCCCTAGGATGAAAAGAGTTGTTCTCTAAAGAGAAATGCACTGAGTGTTGTTTGGATAGCCTCAGAGCCATTTCTCCTCCTGGAGGAGATTTTGAGGCAAATGGGTAGTATAAATTATAGGTGCACTGCATAATCAGAGATTTAAGTGGTCCTACAATGAACATTGTCAGGTTTGTCACCTTCATGAATTGGCATTGTCTCTACAAGAACGTGGCCTAAAATGCTTAGAAGGAAGAGCTCAGAATGACCTTTTGATTTCATCAGTAATACAGAATATCAAGGACTAGAACATTGTAGGGATCATGAACTAGAGGGGTGAAAGTTTAGAGTAGACAAAAGAGAGTTGGATAATGAAGAGAGTGAGAGACATTCTCTCTTTAAAGGGGCAAAAAGAATGAAATAAAAAAACCAAATCAATGGACAGGAATAGTTGAAAGAGAGGAGAGGAAGTAGGAATCTATTTGACTAACTGAAAGGGGAAAAAGGGGTAAGAATTAAATAACCAGATAAAAACAGAAAAGAAAAGGAAAGTGATAAGCAAAATTCTTAGGGGAAAGAAATGGGAGGACTGTCTGTCTGTCTGTCCATATATATATATGTATGCACACATAATATATTTAATATATATTATAAATCACATGTATCAATATATATGCACAATACACATACAATGTATATATAAACACACATGCATATTATATATGTGATGATGGTATGTTTACTATATAGATATACACACACAAACATATATATATATATGAAAAAGAAAAAATCAGTAAGATCAATTAATACGTAGAAAAAGTTAGAAAATAATTTCAGTGTTCCAAAGGAACACTCTACAAAGGAGTGGGCTAGAGAGATCTTCTTATATCCTTTTTTTTGGAACATACTTGTTCTTGTAATTTTGCAACATTAATTTTTTTAAAACTCAAACATATAACATTTACTAAACAATAAGGCAAAAACAAAAATAATCACAATATTACATTTACTTTATAGAAGGGAAAAAATGGAATAAAATATCTGAGACTCCATAAACTTGAATTATACTTTCCCACTAATGCACAAAATATCCAAAGAAGTGGGAGTGGAGGAAAGTATACACATAGAAATGTAGGAATAAGGAATTTCCCATGATTTGGGAAACCTCTGTACCTGGTGCATTTCGATTCTGGATGTTTGTGAACTCTAGGAAATTGCTGTACAACATATGAATTATTAGGTAAAATCTGTTTTTTTCCTAAGCATCTCAGGTCCCCTGAGGGAGGAAACAATTTTTCTGCTGGTCCAGTGAAGAAGTAAAGTAGCTTTAATCTCTTAAAGAATAGAAATCTTAAGTCTAGAATCTAAAGAGCTTTCCAGGTTCCTTTCCTTGAGTATGGTCTCATTTTCAGTGAGAAGCAGTTCTATGGATCTATAAAACTATTGAGCTTTATTGTTCTCTAGATACTTTAAATGTTTTATTCCCTTGAGTCATAGATAGATTAGATGACAACACTGACAGACCATTGAGGGGGTTTCTTCTTTCTTATGAAAATAATGAATAAAAAAAATTAAGAAAGGACAACCTTTCCTCCCACCAGCTCTTATCCCACATTCTTTTTTTCTATGATCAACTTTTTCAAATAGTAGATTCTTCCTCCAATTTGATCAGCTCCAATCAATATAGTTTTTAGTGTACTGGGTCTTAGCTTTTGATGGCATTTCAGTGCAAGCAACATTCATTTTTGATTGTTTTGTGGTTATTCTTTTCTATTTATATCGTTGTCACCATTGTGTATAATATTTTCTCAGTTCTGTTTATTTTACACTGCATTAGATTGTGCAAATCTTTGCAGGTTTTTCTTTGTTTATCACACTCTTCATTTCTTCTTAGCACAATAATATTCTATTGTATTCACATACTATGATTTGTTTAGTCATTCCTCCATTGATGGCCATCTATTTTGTTTTGAATTCTTTGCTACCATAAAGAGTGTTACTATAAATATTTGGAGTATATAGAGACTTTTTCCTATTAATGTCTTCCTTGGATTATGCCTCTAAGTAGTAGTAGTAGTTGATTCTCTGGTTAAGGAGATGCTAGTCATTTTAGTTGCATAAATTCAAATTGTTTTTATAAAACAGTATTGTTTATTCAAAAACTCTCCCTAAGATTCAATAGTTTATTTTATTTACTCGTAATTCCTGCAACATTACCTATTATTTTCTTTTGTTATTTTGGTCAATTTTCTGGGTGTGAGGTGAAATGTCAGGGTTATTTTTTTGTCTTTTTCTTATAATTAGTGATTTGGTGCATTCTTGCACACTATTATAGTAACTTTTATGTCATTTGAGTGACTATCCATGTCCTTTGTTTCTTTGTTGGATAATGGCTTTTGTTGAGTTGTCTAAGTATTTTAGATACCAAACTCTTATCTGAGAAATTTCATAAAGTTTTTTCCTTTATTCAATTACTTCCCTTTTTATTCTATGTTAATTATTTTTATTTATACAGAAGCTTTTCATTTTCATCTATTCAAAGCTGTCTATTATACATTTTGCAATTGTCATTCTTTCTTATTTGATGAAATGTAACATTTGCCCATAACTGAGAAAAGGATTTGATCTGATTCTCTTTTAATTTTTAAAAAAGGTGATCTTTAATATTAAAGCCAAGTATTTATTTTGAACTTATTGTGTAATATTGGCCTAAATCTAATTTCTAACATATTGGATTTCTCTTTTCTCAATATTTAAAAAAATTCAAAATAGGGAGCTCTTCCTAAGTAGTTTGTTTTCCAGTTTCTTGAACACTGTAATATTAAGTTCCATTTTTGTTCCTAACTCTTTCTAACCTATGCAGCTTCATTGATCTATTTTCCAATTTTTTTTAAACCAATATCAAATATTTTTTAATGATCGTTGCTTTATAGTATTGTTTGGGATCTGGAAGCGCAATTTCCCTTCATTTTACTATTTTTCTTTGTTTCTCTTGCTATTCTATATTTTTTCTTTTTCACAATGAATTGATTATTTTATCAAGTTCTATAAATATTTGATTGGTATAGCATCAAAACTTTTCATCAAATTTGGAAGTATTATCATTTTATTATAATGATAAATAATATTTATTTATCCAGTCACGAATCCTGAATATTCCTACAACTATTTAAGGCGTTCTTTATTTATTAAAGGAACTCTTTATAACTAAATCTATACAAATATTTTTCTTGCTTTAGTAGATTGATCTCTAAGTATTTAATGTAATTTGGATGATATTTATCTTTCAATTATGTCCTGTTGGATTTTGTTCTTATTATGTAGACACAATATTGACTTTTTCAGACTTAATTTGTAGTATGCAACTTGCAGAAGGATTAATTGTCTTGGCATCTTTGCTGATTCCTCAGATTTTCTTGATTTCATTGGCAAATTGGTATAGTTTTATCTCTTATTTTAGGCCAAAGTCATTTGGTGATTTGGGGTTTCATTGGAGAGATGAGTTTTTCTGCTTTAGCTGTAGCCAGAACATAGGGAATTCTTCTTTGTTTGGACTCTATTCTGGATTTCCTTCATCTTTGAATATTATATCTACTTGCCTTATGCTTCCCCTATTAGTAATGATTCATATCTCCTTTACTCTTAAAAAATGTAGAACGAATAGGTAGAATGTAGGTAGAATGAATAAATTAGACAATGGTGAGTTTTTATATTCTCTTGGTTTTCCTTTTTTGTTTTAGTCGTCTGAGATTTTTTTCTTTCCCTCTTGGTATTTTTAACCTTTTTCTTTTCTTTTTTTTTAACCATGTGACCTGGGGTCATTTATTCTCTTTTTTCTACTGAGTCATGCTAGGAGGCAGAGTCACAGGCATTTCTTTTTTTAAAAATTTATTTATTTTCATCAATATGCACATGTATATTTTTAAGTTACACAAAATTCCATTCCATCCTCCCTTCCCACCCCTTTCCTTCAGTAGCAAACAGTCAGGTTAGCATTGTACACACATATTTTGACAAACAGATTTACAGAGTAGTAATTTTTGGTATGAGGAATTAAGATAAAGGGAGACACATAAGAAATAATTTTTATAAAATGTTCATCAGATTCTGAAGGGTTGGACTTTTTTGTGAGTTTTGTTTTGTTTTGTTTTTCTTCTTCTGCATGGGAATAATATAGTCCATAGCCAGTCAAATACAGTTGTTCTAGCTCAATGGACTGCTGAGAGGAGCTGCTTCCATCAAGGTTGTTCATCTCAAATGTTGTTGATATGTATGTTATTCTCTTGGTTCTATTCCTTTAGCTCAGTATCAGATCTTTTAAGTCATTCCATGCTTCTCTAGAGTCCAACCACTTATAGTTTCTTATAGAACAATAGTATTCCATAGTATTCATGTACCATACCAATTGATGGACATCCCCACAATTTCCAATTCTTTGTCACTACAAAAAGAGCTGCTATGAATATTTTGTAACATGTAGGACTTTTTCTCCATTTTTTATAATTTCTTCTGGATATAGACCTATGTTGAATCTCAGTTCTGGACTCCCTCAATCCTCCCCAGGCCAGTGTTGGAGGAGCAGAAGGCAAGGATTACAAAGGAGGCAAGTAATCCATCAAGATCCCTAGATTCTCTGTTTATTCACCAAAGCACCAGTGAATAAATACCTTTCCAGTCTCTAATCCACTCCCACTCCTGTGGCACTTAGTAAGATAAGATTCTGGTTTTCAAGGACACCAGATGAAGATAATTCACAATACTCCCACAGTCAACAGTTCCCAACAGACCTAGAAGTGGAATTGTTGGTCAACGGGTTTGAACAGTTTTATAGCTCTTTGGGTATAGTTCCAACTTGCTCTCCAGAAAGGTTGGATTTGTTTACAACTCTTTTTTTTTTTAACCTTTTTCAAATAATTTGTGAATTAGTTTCTCAACATTCTTTCAATTGTCACTTCCATCATAAGGATTTTCTCTATTCTAATCTGGTTGATTTTTCTAACTTTGTTCACTTAAGTATCATTCTACCTCCTTTATAATCACACTAGGGATCATGATGTCAGAGTATAAATATAGTACTTATTATTGTACATTCTTTATGTAAAAAAATAATTTAAAAATCTTTGTAGATCTTTCTATTATTCTTTTTCTTTTATTTCATCCTTTTCAGAAGTTTTCTTTAAGTTGTTTTTATTTTTTGGACAGATACTACTCTTGATTTTCTTTTATGCTTCTCCATTAGAGTTTACTAATGGAGAAAAGCCAAGATGGCAAAGGCAGAGACTCACCAGAGCTCTTCCCCAAACCACTCTAAATACCCCCTAAATAATGACTATGATCATATTTTAGATGCATAACCTACAAAAAGACTGAGTTAAACAATTTTCCAAACAAAGTCAACTTGAAGATCTGCAGGAAGGGTCTGTTGTACAGACATTAGAAAGAGCTCCTAGCACAACTCTGACTGAGAGGGAGGCTCTAGCATCCAGGATCAGCCTGTGGGATGCCTGGGTCCATGGGGCACCTGAATCAGTGGCAGCAGTGGTGGTTTCCAGACCTCTCAGCCCAGGGATTTCCAAGGACAGTTAGGAAACTCAGCAGGAAAACTTTGCTGCACCAGAGAGAGAGTGAAGCCCAATCTAGCACAGGCTTCAGTGCAGAACCTGCTCTTGGTGACCAGGAGTAGGCCTGGGGAGTCACCCAGAAGCTGCTTCCAGAGCACTCAGCTCACTGATAGTAAGGGGATCCGTGGAAATCACCGAAGCCTCTTTACTGTCCCTGAGGCAGGATTCTGTTGTTTTGCCCATACTCAGATCTGGGTCCCATTCTGGGACCTCAGGCTTAGGAAAAGGAGCAGAGGCACAATACAGCTTACTGCCTGTAGTAGAGCAGGGATTCTACTCATAGTTTCAGGGAAGAAAGGAGTGCTTTTGGTCATCCACAGACAAGAACAAAGGCCAGGAGAGCAGGAACAGTCTCTAATAAGATCTTGGAGTAATTGTGAACTTAACAGGTCCCTGGCGGGTATACCTGAAAACAGCTGCAAAACCCCCCAAAAGTTTGGGACAGTGTGTCTTCCATCTTGGAAGCAGAGATCCATTTTAACAAAGAGTTAAAATCAAGTCATAGGATGGGGAAATGAACAAAAAAGAGAAGAGCAAAAATCCGATCATGGACAATTACTTTACTGGGAAGATAACAGAGTCAAAGCCAGTACACCTAAAGCCTACAAGAAAAATATGAATTGGTTTCAGGCTATGAAAGAACTCAGAAAAGGTTTTGAAAATCAAATAAGGGAGGTAGAGGAAAAAATGGGAAGAGAAATGAGAGTGATGTGGGAAAATCATGAAAACTAAGTCAGCAGCTTGTGAAGGAGATACAAAAATATACTGAAGGAAAAAAAAATTTTAAAAACCAATTTGGATCAAATAGAAAAAGCAATCCAAAAAGTCAATGAGGAGAAGAAAAACTTAAAAAGCAGAATTGGCCATATAGAAAAGGAGATACAGCATCTCTCTGAAGAAAATAATTCCTTCAAATGGAGAATAGTGTCAAGAGAAGCTGATGACTTTGTGAGAAATCAAGAAATAATAAAACAAAACCAAAAGATTTTGCTAATGAATTTATCCTGAGTTTTAAATACAGAGAATTAATAGAAAAAGTTTAATCTTTATCTGAAGGAACACTATTGTCTTTTGTTCAGCAGACTTCTCAGATAACTGGGTGGCACAGTAAATAGAATACTGGACTTGGAATCAAGAAAACTCATCTTCCTGAGTTGACATCTAGCCTCAGATATTTTATATCTGTATGAACTCTGGCAAGTTACTGAACTCTGTTTACCTCATCCATAAAAGGATGAGGTATCTTCTAGTACCTCAGTCAAGAAAACCTCAAATGGGATCATGAAAGGTTGGACACAAAGAACTGAACTGAACTGAACAACAACTCCTAGTTAGGTGTGGAATCTCTGTGTCCTTAGATTCTTACTAAAGATTTGTCAACCTGCCCTTATAGACTTTTTATCAGGAACTGAGATAATCATTTTATAGTCCTGAGGATTCCCAGTTAGAGCTCAAAAACTCCATGAGGAGTGGAGTCATGCCTAACAAGCAATAAGAAACTAATGGAACACTTTACAGAAGTGGTCGAATTACTAGTAGAGTATTACCTTGAGGAAAGTAACTATACAATATATCAAATAGGAACATCACAATGACATAAAAAACTAAATTTATTATAAGTTGTCTTTCACCAGCATGCCCTAAGACATCATGTGTTTCCTTTTTATGTTCCTGGATCATCCTTCTGGTCTTCCTTTTCCTCCTCCTCCTCTTAACCATCATCATCATCATCATCATCATCATCATCATCATCATCTTCTTCTTCTTCTTCTTCTTCTTCATCTTCATTATGCCACTGGGTGGCAGAGTGGATAACATGCTAGACTTGGAGTCAGGAAGATTTGAATGTGAATCCCCTTTCAGAAACTTATCAACTATGTGATCTTGTGAAAAATTGCTTAATCTCTAAATTTCCTCATGTGTAAAATAGGAATAGTAAAAATATCACCTACCTCACATGGTTTTTTGTGAGGATAAAATGAGTTGACACATACTAAATGCTTTATAAACCTTAAACTACTATATAAATGTTAGCTTCTATCATCATCATCATCATCATCATAATTAATGCTGCTATTTCACCTTCAAGTGTGCAAATATGTTTATGAGTATTAATTCATTTAATCTTCACAAAACACCTGGAATTGTTGCTATTTATTGATAAGGAAATAGAGGCATTCAGAAATTATGAGACTTGCCTAGAGTCATTTAGACAAGTCATTATCTGAGAATAGATTGGAACTCAAGCCTTCTTAGCACCAAGTCTAGTGCTCTATCCACTAAACCACCTAGTTGCCAAATAGAACTTGTCTGTCTGTGTGTGTTTGTGCGTATGTGTGTGTGTATGTACATAACACTCCACTGATAAATACAGACCACCTATGATCCCCACCTATGTACTTCTCTCACATAATCCCTAGGCATGTCAATTAGTCACACTATTGTTGTGTTTACTTGTGGGAGAGCATGCCCCAGATTTTGGGGGAGAAATGTTCTGTTTTATTTTTAAAAAACTATATTACTTTGTTAATGTAAAATTATTTTGTTTTGAATTAATTGTTCCCTCTGGCCATCTGCAAAAGTAAACATATTGGTGGGTCTTGTGTTACAGTTTTGTTTGAATTTATGCCCAAAGGGTACTTGAACCTGGGATAATTTTTCTGAGAAACCCTGTGGAAAGGGGAAGGAGTTCCAGGATTACATATGATAAAGGACAAAAAAAAAAAGTAAATGACCATAATGGACTGGTGGTTGTGAGATGATGAAAGAAGGGTTTTCAGAAGAGAATTTGTCAGAACTATTCCATGTTGCAAGTATGATGAGGTTATTTAAAACATTTTATTCACCTTCTACTCTGGGAAGTGAACTCAGTTTTGCTGAGATTTGTGAAAAATAGAACTTCTAGAAATGTACCATTAAAGGTCTCAAAATCAGTATCAGTCTCTGAGCACTACCTTTTAAGGCAAGTGAAAGAGGGAGCATATGAATAAAATGTAGATTTGAGGGCTAATGAGATGTGGACTCCACCCTCTGGAAAAAAAAATGTCCTTATGAAGGACAAGGAAATAATAAAATTATTATGAAAATTAAAAGAAAATTAAAAGCTATAGTGTTTATAAATTATCTGCTATGTACAAAGTACCTTAAGAAGCACTAGGGGCTTAGTGACAAAAGTGAAACAATTCTTGCCTTTAAGGTACTTACATTTTTTTCCTGGAGAAAATACACATAACAAATAAGTCTAGTAGAAGGTAGGCTATCAATGTGGGTAAGGGAGGAGTAAGGTAATGCTCTAGGAATATTTAAAAATTGGAGAAGGAAAAAATATGTATATATTCACATATATATCTATATAAATATACACACAACATCAATATGTTTTCCCACACATATATTTAAACATATATGCAATTAGGAAACTAGGTGATGCAATGGATAAAGTACAGGGCTTGGAATTCAGAAGACTCATCTTCATGAATTCAAATACAACTGGCACTAATTAGCTGTGTGATTCTGGAAAAGTCACTTAAAATGTATGTTCATATATATATATATATATATATATATATATATGTACACGTACATACAAACCCAATGCATACTATATATTTACAATTGTGTGTATATACACATATGGACACTATCTTGTATTCATCAATAATTTCAGGCACAGATTTTGGGTTTTGTGAATTTATGAAGTATAAGATAAAACACTGAATTCAAGTAAATGCCTCTATATAATGTAAATTTTTTTTGGTGGAGAGGGACTGGAATGGTCATTGAAAGAAAAGAAAGTAATAGTATGAAATTAAGGAAGGCAAATAGATTAGAAACATTATGAGGGGCCTCATTGCTGGGATAAGGAGTTTATAGTTTATTTGGAGTAATAAATTGTTTAAGATTTTTCAGAATCTTAGTGAGACAATGTATCTCCACCATCTGTTCAAGATTTATATGTGGATGAGCTCACTCTATGACTTGTGTCTCTAACCATATGACTTTGAACAATGGGCATTTTACATGCACATTTTTTTTCTGTGTAATTATGAGGCCAAACTCTTTTGTGTGGTTATAGATCTCATTTAGGAGACTTCAACATGTTTCAGGATTCAGTGAAATACAAAATGTCATTGTCAAGTAATAACATGTGGAGGACTTCACCTTCTATAGGAAATCCCTCTTTCATTTGGATCTTTCCTGGACATTCTCTACAAAATTGATAATCACCATTGAGGAACATACAGTTCTTTATTTTATATTTAATTTATTGTTAAGAATAGGAAAGTGTGTTGTTACATGTTTCAAGGAATTGTGCATGATTTTAGTGTATGTATGAGAGATATCTTGTAGGGGGAGTTGGTGCTTTGTGTTAACATATGAAATGCCTTCTTTTAGAACCAAAAAAGAATAAAAACAATGGAATTTTGTATTCTCTATACTTTTCAGTCAACTGTGTGAATTGCTGTAGAATGAGAATTTCTATAGAATATGCAAAATCCAGACTGTTTCATGCTTATACATTTACCATGGATGCCCTCAATACATAAGTAGATTACTCTCTGGAGAAAAAAGTAAAACTGGGAAAGAAGGAATATGTGTCACTAGTATTGATATTTTCTTAGTTGATTTAACTTTGCTAAGGTCATTGATCTTTTCAACAAGTATTTGCTAGTTTATCTTTTTTTTTTTCAGCTGTTCTCAGAACCAATTCTTCAGTTTCCTCAAAACTGTGTTACCTCCAGTATGGATTTTCTCTGAGTCTGTTTCATTTTTTCCTGTTTTCCTTTGAAAATTGCACAAGCATTTTCTTGAAACAAAGGCCCAAATTTCAAACACAATTCTTCTAGTGATGTTATTTAGCCTATAATACCAAGGTTGTGAATAAATCAAATGGCAATAGAGAGCCAAGGGTTTGACAAGAAAAGCTATATTATATTGCATTGAGGACTTGGGAAGGGAAAGGGAGATATATGACCAAATAAATATGTGGGCCAATCATTGGTAAGAATGAGAGATAACCAATATACATATATTCCTTTAAATAAGTTATAGGAGTCAAGGATGTTCCAAGCACAGTGTATAAATTTCTTATGGGGTTTTTTTGGGAGAACATGTCCAACAATCAAAGGAGCTTATTGACTGTGTGGTCACATTAACTTGATCCAAATGATCTGGGTCAGAATCACTGAATCTCTCTGGGTATAATTATTGTATATATACTAAGGTTATTCTATCAATGACTTAGTTGTATAGTTACTCAAGAAAAATAGACACATTAATGGAAAGGGAAAGTACGAGAAATTTATGAAAATCAGAAGTGCTGTGTGGCTCCAAGACATTGCTTTAGGTTTGAACTATAATGCCAAAAGAAGGAGTGATGCAAATTCACTTGTTGCTTGGTCATTTCAGTCATATCTGACTCTTCATGACCCTATTTGGAGTTTTCTTAGCTAAGATACTAAGCAGTTTGCCATTTCCTTTTCCAATTCATTTTACAGATGAGGAAACTAGGCAAACTGAGTTAAGTGACTTGTTCAGGGTTACATAGCTAGCAAATGTTTAAGGTTGGATTTGAACTTGCTAAGATGAATCTTCCTGACTCCAGGGCTGGCACTCTATCCATTATATCACCTAGATGACAGTACTGATGGAAGATGAATCAGCATGTATGAATCTGCCCAGGAAGACAAAGGGATATGGAAACTTGACTCAGGTGTAACTCTATGGGGATAACTTTAGTTTTATTGACCAACACCTTCTGAGATGATTGCTTGTGTTCTTAGTCTCAGAGAGAGAAAGAGAAATTTTCAGAAACTGCCCTGAAAATGGCTGTAAATCATTGTGGTAGGGAATATGGATTACTTTAGCTAAGTGACATCAGTTAAGAAAATTGAATTTAGAGTTAAGATCTGAGTTCAAATTTAGCCCAAGACACTTCTCATATGTATAATCCTGGACATATCATTTCTCTCTTCTTTTGTTTCTTTATCGGTAAAATGAAGATAGGATAGCACCTATCTTTGAGGGTTGTGAGGTTAAAGTGAATGATTTTTGTAAAAAATGCTTTGCATTACATATATAATCCATATCAAATTGTTTGCCTCCTCAGAGCAGGAGAGGGAAAGAAGAGAAGTGAGAATTAAAAATTTAAAAAAAACAGTCATTAAAATTTGTTTATATGTATTTGAGAAAAAAATAAAATAAAAATTAAATGCAAAAGCCCTCAAAACACCAAAATGCTTTGCAAATCTTAAAGTTTTTAAAATGGCAAACATTGTTATTATTATTATTATTTTTTCAATGTTCTCACATTTGAGGAGACATCAGAATATGAAGAATAAACAATGAGGGGAAGCTAGGTGGTGCAGTGGATAGAGCACCAGCCCTGGAATCAGTAGGACCTGAGTTCAAATCTGGCCTCAGACACTTAATAATTACCTAGGTGTGTGACCTTAGGTAAGTTATTGCCTTGTAGAAAAACAAAAAAAGAATAAACAATGAAGATATTAAATCAATTATGAATAATAGCTTCTAGTCTAAAGCTATCACTTATTAGATACCCCTCAAAATCTAGCTTCAAGTTATTGTTCTAGCTTTGCTAGACATTATTTCCTTTTCCCTGTTTTGTAATCCATCCCAATAGACTCTCTTTCTGTTCTTCATACATGATATACCATTTCCCATCCCATGTCTTTGCATATGTCCCTTATTTGGAATGTTCATTCTTTCTCACCTCTACTTCTTAGGATTAATAGTCTCCATTGAATATAGGCTCAGGTAACAGACACCTCCATGAGATTTTTCCTGATTCTCTCACTCCCACCCCTAGTTACAGTGCCTCTCTAAATTATGTTGAATTTATTTTGTATAATTACACATACACATACATATAAGTGTACATATATACATACAAATGTGCATACATACATGTGAGAGACAGAAGGAGACAGAGAAAGAGATTATGCATTTAATTTGGGTATATATGCATGTTGTCTACCCTGATAAAATGGAACCTCTTTAATACCACAGATTTTTTCATTTTTAATGGAAAGTCTTTATACAGGGTGCCCCAAAAGTCACAGTGCAGTTTAAATTTTAAAATTGCACTAAAAATTTTGGACTACTCTGCATTCATAGTCCTGAAAGCCTGATATGTACAGGGTATTTAATCAATTATATCTATGTCTATAGATTAATTGCATAAAATGCCACCAAAACGAATGCAACAGTTTTTGCACTGAATTCGCTGGTACTTGAACCAGATCCTGGTTTGTTTGTTTTCTTGTGCTTTGAAATTTGGGAAAATGGAGATGATGTAGAGACTTATAAGTAATAAATCTATCAACAAATATTTATTGAACACTTTATGATATGTCAGGAACTTTGCTAAGCACAGAGGGTACAGAGAAAAGCAAAATCACTTTCAGTCCTCAAAGAGCTTGTAGTTTAAAGGGAAGACAATATGCATATGAATAGGCACATCCAAGATCAGTACAGAGGAGACAGAAGGGCTCCAAGATTACAGGTCTCATTGCATTGCTCAGCTAAGCCATCACTTGAAGGAAACTTACCTCGTAACTATGGACTCAGTCCCAGAGAGGAACAAATAAAGGGAGGCTGTCTTAGTTCTTAGTCAGGAAAGTAAGTGTCAGGGAGAACACAAGAAAATGGACAAGAATAGAGTCAAATTGTGCCATGTGTTTGAAATGTTGGGTAATTTGCTGAGCCACAAAATTGCTCTAAGGGCAGTTGAGATACTGTGAAGAAGATGTACCATAACCATCTGTTGTCCACTGGTGAATGTTAGACCACCTGCAGGATGAAAGAAGTGGGCTATAAAAAGACCCTCAAGTTGTAGATCAAAAATTGTCAATGGCTTATAGGGAAAGAATGTATCATACCATTTTTTTGAATGATAAAGAAGCTTCATGTTGATACCCTCCTGAGATCAGAGATGTCTGCCACAAGTGCCTGAGAGGTACCTTTGTCAGGACTAGGCAAGAAGGTTGTTTCCCCTTTTAGTCTAGTCTCCATTTTTAAATGTGTTTAAATGTGACAGACATTTGTCACCTTGTGACAGGCAATGTGTTTCAGATATGGACATTCCAGGGGAATTGAAACCATTTATTGAGCTGGTCTCATTTGAGAGGGGAGACAGTGGCTTTTAGCCTGGTCTTGTATAGGGTCTTGAGGCCAGAAAATCTGGAGATAATAACTCACCCATGGAATATTGACTTCACTACTGGAGTGAGTGGGTCACCCCAGACAGATCTGGCCACACTGGTATTTATCAAATATTGTTTATACTGAACTAAGTTTTATCTCTATGGGTTATGATGTTAGCCTCCAAGGTCAGGCACAAGGATTTAATTCTTTTTCCCATGGCAATCCTTCAGATATTTGGAGACAGTGATCATTTTCTTAGTGTGACAGGTGGTTAAATCAAGGTTATAGGTTAGTGGAACCCAAATCTTCTGACTTTTCTCACCATTACACTATATTCTTTGCAAGTTTAGGGCAATTAGCTCTATTTCTTTTTAATGATTACAACAAAAACAATGAAGAGGGAAAGGGAACTTTCTAGAAAGGGACCTTTCTTATGGCATCAAGTATATCAGTTTTAAAGGTTGATTAAGATCTTTGTCATAGTATCAGGAGCGAAGAATCATGCTCACCAAGTCTTTTCCTCCTGTTACAATGTCACAAAGTTTCTCTTAGAAGTTTATTGGACTTTCAAAGTGATTTGTTTGTCCAGGCCACAAGTTGCTGGACGCATAAGGAGAGTATACTCATTCTAATCCTTCTGAGAACTGAACAGCTTTCAATTGAAGGGGTGAGAGAAATCATAAAATAGATGGTGTTAGCTGTCCAAACGGTCTTTTTGTATGCCCACCAAGTAGAGCTATGGGTCTGACTAACAGGAGGGCTGAACACATGTTGATGGATATTTTCCTGGGATAGTTTCACAAGAAGGTGCTAACCAGTTTGAAGAAAAAAAAATTGCATTGAATGGCAGGTCCAGCAGATGGCAGTATCAGCTCAGCATAATAGCGAAAGCTGGTTTAAAGGCAGAGTGGGACAATTGGGAGGCAGCTATTGCTATTGGGACCCTAAATGTTGAGAATTTTTCCAGAACACTCTAGGAGTGTCTGAGGACTTTTTGTTCCTTATCCTACCAGTCTGGAAGACTTGAATTCCTTTGTGTATGAGAAGTGCAAAATGATTCTTTTGATTTTCTCTGTTAATCTTGCTTTAATTTTGATAGAGAATGTAGGAGGTTGGGGTTTGAGTTATATTTACATAAGTGTAATTATACTAATTAGGAATGTAAGGAAAAGTTTCAGAATCAGGATACCAGTGCTATAAAAACAATGGCAGTTCATTTTTATAGTTCTATAGATTGAAAATGCAATTCTATAGAAATATTCTGATAACCAACTATAAACGACTTAGATACTCTAATTCATATACTGATCCATTACAGTTACAAAGAATTCTTGAAGTAAAATACAATCCATCTCCAGAGAGAGAACTTTGAGTGCTAATTGAAGCAGATTTTTTTCTTTTTTTTCTGACTTTTTTTCCTCAAAGTAGCTAATTTTTTTCTCAAATGTTTTGCATGACTTCATATGTATAATGAGGACTGCATATTTCTCTTCTTAATGGGAAGGAGTGAAGGGAAAGAAAGAATTTGGATCTGAAAGTAAACATTTTTAAAAATCCAAAAAGGGGGGTAAACACAAAGGCCATTCTCACAACCACCTTGTTAGACTTAGAAAAGTAGGGGCTTGCCTAAAAGTATACAACTAGTAAGCAATAAAACTTGAATCCAGTTTTCTTTACCTCAGGTCCATCCAGATCTGAAGATTATGACCATGTGGCCTTGATATTGTGAAATAATGAAGAGAGTATTTGGATTTGTTAAACTCAGTTCTAGGCTCTGCCCTTTTTAATGTGTAAATAACTTAGTTTCTTTATCTGTAAAAGGAGGAGGATTTGTGGTTATTCAGTCATGTCTGTCTCTTCATGATCCCATTTAGGGTTTTCTTGACAAAAATACTGGAGTGTTTTGCCTTTTTTTCCCCAAGTACCCTGTCCAGGGTCTCACAGTTGGCAAGTTTTTGAGGCCAGATTTAAACTCATAAAGGTGCATTTTCCAGACTCCAGACCCAGGACTCAATGCACTGAACTACTTGCTGCTCTCTAATGTCATTTCCAAGTCTAAATTGTATGTTTCTATGGTTTTAAGCTATTTAACATCCATAGTCTGGCAAAAAATTTATATTCCCCTTACATGAAGCTATTAAAGAATGCTTTTGAGGATGAAACCAACAGATGTCACTACAGACTAACTTCTTTCAGAGAAGAAGGCATATAAGTTCTATATAATTCACTGGATCCTAAGCAAACACTCTCCATTTGAATAATGGAACATTGGTCATAAAACTTCAGAAAAAAAAATAAAATCTTAGTGGTTAAATTTCTAAAAGAATTCTGATAGCTAAGTTATTAGACAGCCAATCCTTATTTAGTATTTTTTTCTTGAAATATAGAATCTGAGGACATTGCTCTTCCTTCAAGGATCTTATAGTCTACTTGACGGGACAAGATTCACATACAGGTACCAAAGAAGAGTGAAATTCTTTAGTACTGGCAATGAATGAAATAGAATATCTGGAAAGACATTTTCATGGAGTTGTCAAGGAAGACTTGTTGGAGAATTTGAAATTTGATTTGGACTTTGAAGCATGCATGGCCTACTTAGGCTAGACAAAAAGGAAGATAAAAACATTTCAGGAAGGACTATTAGCAAGCATAATTACACATTTTAATAAAATTTGCATTATTGTTACATGCTATTTTAACATATATATTGATTACATAATCTTATTTGATCTTCAAAATAATTATTTTTTTAGGGTTGAACATTTGATTTCTTCAAGTACATGCAAGATAGTTTTCAACATTCATCTGTGAATATTTTTGAGTTTTACATTTTTCTACCTTTCTCCTTTCCCTCCATTCTTCTCCTGACAGGGACTAAGCTGATATAGGTCATATATGTGCAATCATATTTAACTTATTTCCATATTAGTCATTAGTAAAAAAAGAATCAGAAATAAAGGTGGGGGGGAACCATGAGAAAAATGGAAAAAAGGAGTTAAAAAAAGTGAAAATAGTATGTTTTGATCTGATTTAGACTCTATAGTTTTTTCCTCTGTATTGGATGGAATTTTCCAGCATGGTTTTTAGAACTGTCCTTGATCACCGAATTGCTTAGAGGAGTCAAGTCTATCATAGTTGGTCATCATACAATGTTGCTGTTAATGTGTAAAATTTTCTTCTGGTTCTGCTTACAGTCAACTTCAATAACTGTGTTATTTAGAAATTGTTCTTTTTTCATTTTATAGAAGGATGAATGTGAGACTCAGAGAAGCAAAGCTCTTATCCAGAACCATACAACTAATACTTATCTGAATAAAGATTCAATCCCGAGTCTTCCAGATTCCAAATCCATCATTTATCCTAATTATACCCTACTAATTTAGCTAAAGGCCTAACAGTTTGTGAAAATATGTGAGTGTTTTTGAAGGACAGGAAAGATAGATTGGTTTGTTCTGCTTAATGTCAGAGTTTTGAACCAGGAGCAATGAGAGTAAGAAACAAGAGAATCCAGATTTTGACCACATAGAAAGGAAAATTCCCAATACTTGATAAACTGTCTAAAAGTAATAGGAGGTAGAGATTGAATGTAAGTCTTTGCACAATAGGATCACAGAACATGAAAACCGAGGTCATGCAAGAGGATCATTGACTTTCCTAAGGTCAGATAGTATATATTGGTAGATAAGCAGCTCACTGTGTTAAGTGCCATTTGGGGAGGATACCAAAAAGAATAAGATACAATCCCTGCTTTCATGTAGAGTGTCTTGAAAGTCAGAAAGAAGATTTACAATTTAACAGGATAACAGGGACTCATTAGAATTGAAAGAGTAGATTCACAAGATTGGAGGAGTTCTAGTCCTGTTTCCCTCTCTTCTGGGGAAAAAGATTTTACAGGACAAAATCTTCCTCAGCAGCAGAGCAAATGGGGGCTCTCCTCTTAGCTTTTGTAGTATTGCTAATTTAGGCATATAACCAAAGCTTTTATCAGATTATAGAATCCCAGAACTGGAAGGAACCATCCTACCAGAAGTATTATTGTCTTCTCCACTATAGGGCCAATTAGTGATAACTTTTTTTTTAATATTTTATTTATTTATTTTTCCAACTACATACAATAGTTATCAATAATCATTTTTTAAATTTATTTTTATTAAAGATACTATTAGAGTTTTACAATTCCCCCCCCCCCCCCAATCTTACTTCCCTCCCCTCACCCCACCCACAGAAAGCAATCTGTCAGTCTTTACTTTGTTTCCATGTTGTAACCTTGATCCAAATTGGGTGTGATGAGAGAGAAATCATATCCTTAAAGAAGAGACAAGAAGTCTAAGAGGTAACAAGATCAGACAATAGGATATCTGTTTTTTTCTAAATTAAAGGGAATAGTCCTTGAACTTTGTTCAAACTCCACAGCTCTTTATCTAGATACAGATGGCACTCTCCTTTGCAGACAGCCCAAAATTGTTCCCAATTGTTGCACTGATGGAGTGAGCAAATCCTTCAGGGTTGATCATCACTCCCATGTTGCTGTTAGGGTATACAGTGTTTTTCTGGTTCTGCTCATCACACTCACCATCAGTTCATGCAAATCCCTCCAGGCTTCCCTGAATTCCCATCCCTCCTGGTTTCTAATAGAACAATAGTGTTCCATGACATACATATACCACAGTTTGCTAAGCCATTCCCCAATTGAAGGATCTTTACTTGATTTTCAATTCTTTGCCACCACAAACAGGGCTGCTATGAATATTTTTGTACAAGTGATGTTTTTACCCTTTTTCATCATCTCTTCAGGGTATAGACCCAGTAGTGGTATTGATGGATCAAAGGGTATACACATTTTTGTTGCCCTTTGGGCATAGTTCCAAATAGCTCTCCAGAAGGGTTGGATGAGTTCACAGCTCCACCAACAGTGTAATAGTGTCCCAGATTTCCCACAACCCTTCCAACAATGTTCATTATCCTTTCTGGTCATATTGGCCAATCTGAGAGGTGTGAGGTGGTACCACAGAGAAGCGTTAATTTGCATTTCTCTAATAAATAATGATTTAGAGCATTTATTCATATGGCTATGGATTGCTTTGATCTACTCATCTGTAAATTGCCTTTGCATATCCTTTGACCATTTGTCAATTGGTCAAATTGCTTTTTGTTTTAAAAATATGACTCAGTTTTCTGTATATTTTAGAAATGAGTCCTTTGTCAGAAACATTAGTTGTAAAGATTGTTTCCCAATTTACTACATTTCTTTTGATCTTGGTTACTTTGGCTTTATCTGTGCAAAAGCTTTTTAATTTAATGTAATCAAAATCATCTAATTGGTTTTTGGTGATGTTCTTCAACTTTTCCTTAGTTATAAACTGCTTCCCTTTCCATAGATCTGACAGGTAAACTAGTCCTTGATCTTCTAATTTGCTTATAGTATTGTTTTTTATGTCTAAGTCCTGTAACCATTTGGATCTTATCTTGGTAAAGGGTGTTAGGTCTTGGTCTAATCTAAGTTTCTTACATATTAACTTTCAATTTTCCCAGAAGTTTTTTTTTTTATCAAAGAGGGAGTTTTTATCCTAATGGCTGGACTCTTTGGGTTTATCAAACAGCATATTACTATAATCATCTCCTGCTTTTACACCTAGTCTATTCCAGTGGTCCACCACTCTATTTCTTAGCCAATACCAAACAGTTTTGATGACTGATGCTTTATAATATAATTTTAGATCAGGCAGGGCTAAGCCACCTTCTTTTGCACTTTTTTTTCATTAAGCTCCTGGCAATTCATGACTTTTTATTTCTCCATATGAATTTACTTACGATTTTTTCTAACTCATTAAATTAAATTTTTGGAATTTTGATTGGCAGAGCACTAAACAGATAGTTTAGTTTTGTTAGAATTGTCATTTTTATTATATTAGCTCTACTTATCCACGAGCAGATGATATTTGCCCAGTTATTTAAATCTGATTTAATTTGTGTGAGAAGTGTTTTATAATTGTTTTCAAAAAGATTCTGAGTCTGTCTTGGCAAATAGACTCCCAATTATTTTATACTGTCTGAGGTTACTTTGAATGGGACTTCTCTTTCTCGCTCTTCCTGCTGTATCTTGCTAGACATATATAGAAAAGTTGAGGATTTATGAGGGTTTATTTCATAAGCTGCAGCTTTGCTAAAATTGCTAATTGTTTCCAGTAGTTTTTTTGATGATTTCTTGGGATTCTCTAGGTAGACCATGATGTCATTTGCAAAGAGTGAGAGTTTTGTCTCTTCCTTCCCAATTCTAATTCCTTCAATTTCTTTTTCTTCTCTAATTGTTGAAGCTAACATTTCTAATACAATATTGAATTGTAGTGGTGATAATGGTCACCCTTGTTTCACCCCTGATCTTATTTGGAATGCCTCTAGCCTCTCCCCATTGAATATAATGCTTCTTGATGGTTTCAGATAGATACTGCTAATTATTTTAGGGAACAGTCCATTTATTCCTACACTCTCAAGTGTTTTTAATAGGAATGGATGCTGTATTTTGTCAAAAGCTTTTTTCAACATCTATTGATATGTCATATGATTTCTGATAGGTTTGTTGTTGATATAATTGAGTATACTAACAGTTTTCCTAATATTGAACCAACCCTGCCTTCCTGGGATAAATCCTACTTGATCATAACATATTATCCTAGTGATAACTTGTTGTAATCATTTTGCTAAGATTTTATTTAAGATTTTTGCATCTATATTCATCAGGGAAATAGGTCTATAATTTTCTTTCTCTGTTTTAACTCTTCCTGGTTTAGGTAACAGTACCATATTGGTTTCATAGAAAGAGTTAGGCAGAGTTCCTTCTTTCCTATTTTTCCAAAGAGTTTATATAGAATTGGAACCAATTGTTCCTTAAATGTTTGGTATAATTCACTTGTGAATCCATCAGGCCCTGGAGATTTTTTTTTAGGGAGTTCACTAATGGTTTGTTGAATTTCTTTTTCTGAGATAGGGTTGTTTAGGTATTTAATCTCTTCTTCATTTAACCTGGGCAACTTATATTTTTGTAAATATTCATCCATTTCTCTTAGATTATCAAATTTATTGGCATAGAGTTGGGCAAAATAATTTCGAATTATTACTTTAATTTCTTCCTCATTGGTGGTGAGTTCACCTTTTTCATTTATAATACTAGCAATTTGGCTTTCTTCTTTGTTTTTTTAAATCAAATTGACCAGAGGTTTATCAATTTTATTGGTTTTGTCATAATACCAACTTTTGGTTTTATTTATTAATTCAATAAGTTTTTTGCTTTCAATTTTATTAATTTCTCCTTTAATTTTTAAAATTTCTAATTTGGTATTTGATTGGGGATTTTTGATTTGTTCTTTCTCTAATTTTTTAGTTGCATGTTTAGTTCATTGATTTCCTCTTTCTCCAATTTATTCATGTAAGCATTTAGAGCTATATTATATCCCCTGAGAGTCGCTTTGAATGAATCCCATAGGTTTTGCTATGTTGTTTCATTATTACCATTATCTAGGATAAAATGGTTAATTGTTTCTATAATTTATTTTTTGGTCCACTCATTTTTTAAAATGGGGTTATTCAGTTTTCAGTTTGTTCTGGGTCTATATCTCTTTGGCCCAATATTGCATATGACTTTTATTGCATTGTGATCTGAGAAAGATGTATTCACTATTTCTGCCTTTCTACAGTTGATCGTTAGGTTTTTATGTCCTAGTACATGGTGAATTTTTGTATAAGTTCCATGTACTGCAAAGAAAAAGGTAAATTCCTTTCTATCCCTGTTCAGTTTCCTCCATAATTCTACCATATCTAATTTTTCTAACAATCTATTTACTTCCTTAACTTCTTTCTTGTTTATTTTATTATTTGATTAATCTAGATCTGATAGCGAGGGGGTTGGGGTCTCCCCACTAGTAGAGTTTTGCTGTCTATGTCTTCCTGTAGTTCTTTCAGATTCTCCTCTAAGAATTTGGGTGCTGTCCCACTGGGTGCATACATATTCAGTATTGAAATAACTTTATTGTCTATGGTACCTTTTAGGAGGATAAAGTTTCCTTCCTTATGTCTTTTAACACTATCTATTTTTCCTGCTGCTTTGTCTGAGATAAGGATTGCTACTCCTGCTTTATTTACTTCAGCTGAAGCAAAATATATTTTGCTCCAACCTTTTACCTTTACTCTATATGTATCTCTTGTCTTCAAATGAGTTTCTTGTAAGCAGCATATTGTAGGATTCTGGTTTTTAATCCACTCTGCTATTTGCTTACATTTTAAGGGATCGATCATCCCATTCACATTCATAGTTATGATTACTAATTCTTTATTGCCATCTGTGCTATCTTTGCTCTGTTTGTATTTTTACCCCTTTACCCCCTTTATCCATATTCCCCAGTATTTTGTTTCTGAATATATCACCCCTTCAGTGTGTTTGCCCTCCTATATCACCCCCTCCCCTTTCTTTCTACTTTCCCTTTTTCCCTTTTCTGTTCCCTTCCTTTTGTTATTTCCCCCCCTTTTCCCCCATTCCCCTTCCCTTTCTCCATCCCCCCTCCCCTTTTCCCCTTTTAATACTTGAGAGGTTAGATGTTTTATAAGTTAACTGAGTATGTGTAGGTTGACTTTAAGCCAAGTCTGATGAGAAGAAGATTCAGGTGTTTCTCATCTGCTCCCTTCTTCCCCTCTATTACCATAGGTTCTTTTGTACCTCTTAGTATAATGAGATTTACCCCATTGTATCCCCTCCCTCCTCCCATCTCTTTCCTGTCCCCCTTTTAAGGAGGTGATGTTTTTTAGATCATTCTAAGTGATAGAAAATTCTGAGTGTCTGTCACTTCTAGTTCAGTATATTCTATCAAATAAAGTTAAAATTCTTGAGAGTTATTAGAGTATTTCTCCCAAATGGGGTTAAAGCCAGTTACATCTCTTTAGATAGCAGTCTCATGGATAGGTCATGAATGTCCATCATTCCTGGCTAGGTATATTCTCTCTGTTAGAGTTACAATTCTCAAGATTTATGAGAATCTTTTTTCCCCATCCTGGGATAAAGCCGGTTTCAACTTACTAGATAGCTTTTTTTCCCTTTTACCACCCCCCCTTTTTTTTACCTTTCCATGTGTCTCTTGAACCTCCTGTTTGATGTCCCAATTTTCTATTTAGCTCTGGTTTTTTCATCAGGAATTTTTGGAATTCTTCCATTTTGTTAAATGTCCATCTTTTTCCCTGGAAGGGAAGGCTCAGCTTTGTGGGAAAGTAGATTCTTGACTGCATTCCAATCTCCCTTGCTCTTCGAAATATCTCGTTCCTGGCCCTTTGATCCCTTAATGTTGATGCAGCTAGGTCCTGCATGATCCTTACTGTGGCTCCTTGATATTTAAATTGTTTCTTTCTGGTTGCTTGTAGGATTTTCTCTTTTATCTGATAGTTCTGGAATTTGGCCACAACATTCCTTGGTATTTTCATTTTAGGATCTTTTTCTTGAGGGGATCTATGTATTCTTTCAGTAACTCCTTTGCCCTCTGATTCCATGATATAAGGGCAGTTTTCCATCACTAGATCCTGTAATATTAAGTCCAGGTTTTTTTCTCTCTTCAATGTTTTCAGGAAGTCCTGTAATTTTCAGGTTGCCCCTTTTTGATCTATTCTTGAGGTCAGTGGTTTTGTTGATGAGGTAATTTACATTTTCTTCTATTTTTTTTCTATTTTTTGATTTTGTTTAACTGGCTCTGGCTGTCTCATGGAGTCTTTAGTTTCTGCAGACTCCATTCTTTTTTTTGGGGGGGATTTTCTTCATTAACCTTTTGCAACTCCTTTTCTTTTAATAAAGCATAGATATATTTATTACAGGCCCTTGTTCCTCACAGAGGAGCATGGGGTGGAACAGAAGAGTTCATAAAAGCTTTTGAGCCTATAGGGATCTCTAAGCAGATCCAGAGAATGGGAGGCCCAAATCCAGTGGCCAAACAGTGAAAGAATACTATTATGCTGGAGTGCTAGTGGCACACCTGGTTAGTTCTTCCACTCTCCAAACACTGTTGAGGTGTGGGTGGGAGGCGAGATGGGATGACCATCTTGGCAGGAGGGTCAGGAGGAATCTGAGTCAAGGGCTGCTTGCTCAGTCAGTGGTGGGGAGAGGGCTTCCTTCATCATCCCCAGCAACTCCTTTTCCATTTGGTCAATTCTGCTTTTGAAAGAGCTTTCCATTTGACCAATTGAGGTTTTGAGAGAATTATTTTCTTTTTTCATTTGCCCAGTTGAGGATATGAGAGACTTATTCTCATTTTGTATTTGTCCAATTGATGATGTGAGAGATTTATTCTCATTTTGTAATTGTCCAATTGATGATCTGAGAGATTTAGTCTCCTTTTGTATTTGTCCAATTGTACTTTCTAACGTTTTGTTTTCTTGTTGCAAGGCATTAATTATCTCTCCCAAATTTTCCAGTTGATTTTTAAGCTCATTGCTTATTTTTTCAAGGAAGTCTTTCTTTGCTGAAGACCAGATTGTATTCTCCTCAGAGGTTCTAGGTCTTTCTGAGTTAAGGTCTTTCCCTTCCAAGAATTTTTCTATGGATCCCCCTTTCCGCTGACCCTTCTTCATTTTGCTAAGATCTTGAGTTGGGGAGGGGCTGGTTGACAGGGGCTTGGGATGCTAAAGGCTTTACCCACTGAATGTACTTTCTCTGGCTGGCCAGTAGCAGGTGTTGGTTGCTTTCTCTGGAGTGTCTGTGACCTTGATTGAGGCCTTCTCCCTTTGCTTGAAGGGAGGAGTTGGAGCTATTGAATCCTTTTGCCTTCAATCAATGATGGCCTTTACCCTGGCCTGAGGTCATTCACTCTCAGTTGTCAGCTGGGCTGGTTCTTCTGCTTACACATCTGGGCCTGAGGCAGAATTAGTTTGCAATTGTTCGGGGAAGAGGTCTGAGCTGTAATGGGACTCTGAGTTCCTCAGACCAGAGTAGCCCAGGAATGGTGTCTACAGCTCTCCTGCACCAGAACTCTCCCCCCAGCCCTGTCTGCAAGCTCCCAGGGGATAGCACCAACACCAGTGCCTCTGCTCCCTAGTTGACTCAAGCCCCCTCCATCTAGCCCCACTGCTGATCCAGCAGTTTTGGCACTCGGTGCCTCAGACTCCAGGTTCCAATTCAGCTGCTCATCTGGCTGATCCGGGGCTGAACCGCCTTCTGAGCCCAGACTTACATGCCCAACTTCAGCCAATGCTGCTGCTGGAGACAAATCCTGAGGTAGATGTTCTTTCTCCTGGTTTTTCTTTCTGGCTTTTGTGAGTCGGATTTCTTTTAATTGGCTTGTTTCATATGATAGATGGGGGAAAGATCAGGAGACTTTAGAACTGTTCCTGTCTTCTCTCCGCCATCTTGGCCAGAAGTCAATTAGTGATAACTTGAACAACATTTGAACACTTCCAATGACAGGGGAGACATATTGTCTCCTAAAACACTCCTCAGTCTTTGGAAAAATCTAATTGTCCTGAAGTTTTTACTTAAATTGAATGAAACTCCCTTTCCTTTAATTTCTCTTCCTAGTTTTGCCATCTAGGGTCAAGTAGAGTAAGTGTTATTCCTTATGGTATTTCATTTGGGTAAAGAAAACAATCAAATCCCACATTCCTGAATTCCTTTCTTCTTTAGACTAAATATGTCCAGTCCCTCCAACTGATTTCTCTTTTCTGTGGATCCTGGACTCTTTACCATACTGATTGTTTCATTAAACCTTCTCTAAACCATATTAAAATATTGGTCAGTCCATGGTGATTGCTCAGCAAATATTGTTGGGTGATGGAGATTCAGATCAGTGAAATCTTAATAAGCTCCTTGCTGAATGATAAAAGGGACAAATAAAAGCAAAAATATGGTTCGGAACTGGAGTCTTTTGAGTTGAATAGATTTTTTCCTTGAGAGTTAGCTGGTTGACTGTGTACTTCAATATTTTCTTGGAGCAAACATGGAATTAGCCCAGGGAAAGCCAAGTGACCCAGTGGATAGAGCACTAGCCTTGGAGTCAGGAGGACAGGAGATCAAATGTGACCTTAGATATTTGACTCCTAACTGTGTGACCTTGGGCAAGTCCCTTAATTCTTATTGCCTTGCATCCAAGGCCATTTCTAGTCATCATGATTTGGCCCCTGGACCCATGTGTCTCCAGAAGAGAAAGTGAGACTTGTGACATAGAACAGCACCCTCTCACTCAAATCCAATTCATGTGCTTGGCATGGCATCACCTCCTTGATGTCATGGTCTTCTTTGAGAATGAAGGACAAAAATTATTTAACTATGCCATAGTAAACTTACTACTGTACTTCAAGGGCCCCATGACCTCAGTGATGTGTATTCTCCTTTGGTGCTTATTGTTATTGGTTGGTCATTTTTCAGCCATATCCAAACTCTTCATGATTCCATTTTTTTTTGTAAAGGTATTAGAGTTTTTTGCCATTTCCTTCTCTAGCTCATGTTGTAATTGAAGAACTTGGGCAAACAGAGTTGTGACTTGTTAAGATAGTAAGTGTTTGGGACTAAATGTGAATTAATGGAGATCGGTGTTTCTGACTCCAGGCCAGTCACACCATCCACTATGCTAGTTTCCCTACTTAGATTATAGTAAAATAATTGTTACTCATTTTGCATCTTGTGATGACAGCACTGAAAATTCAAAGTCTGAAGTCATCAATTTGAATTCTGATCCCAGAAATTGCTAGTTGTGTGACTTTATGAAAGTCAGTTGACATCAGGACTTTAATCATTACTCCCAAGAGATTGCAGTAGTTTATTAAGAATTATAGGCACCAGGGACTGAGAACATACACCACGTTCATTGAATAACTGTACCTTGGAGAATATAGATCATAGTATCAGGCATAATAGGGGACTTAGCCATAAGCCAGCCATCTATGAATGATTCAGAATGCCACTGATACAATTATCTATGTAGAAGAGACAGTGTTTTCTTTCATGATATGGCTAATTTGGAGAAGTTGCGTGACTGCACATGTAAAGTCTATATCAAATTGCTTACCTTCTCAAAGAAGGGAGAAGGAAAAGGACAGAATTTGGAGCTCAAAATTTTAAAAGGCGAATGTTAAAATTGTTTTTACATTTAATTTGAAAAAATAAAATACAGAAATTTCCAAAAAAAGGGAAAAATCTGAGATGAGGGCAGGTTCTGCTTCTGGGAAAAGCACAATGAAATGTAATGGAAAAGTTTTGAAAGAACTTTGAGACATGAATGGATACATTTCATAACTAGCTATGGACTGCCAGCCATGTTTTAAGTAGTTGCCTCTTTGGATGCAGTTGTGAAATCAAATCTGGAGACTTTCAAATGAGCATTTGTTAGTGTCTTTTATCTGTAGGTTTTATCTATCTTTGGTTGACTTCTTCCTGCTAATCAGCAACCAGGGAGAAAAAAAAAAGCTATAAGGGGAGAGAGGCATTGTACTTGTTTCCCATCCAAGGTCAATATATATTGCTGGAAAAATGGACCTTTGTTCCAAGAATTCTTTCATTTTTTGGGTAAAGGAGATTAATCTAGAGGCTATGACCTTGTGAATTTTATAAAGTCAGTAAAGTGAGTCATTCAATGTGGTCTAGTTCATGTTGGTCTTTCAAACAATTCAACATTGAAGCTGAATTGGGACCCATCAATACCATATAGAAACTTTGCAGAGTAGGTGGATCGGTGGACAGAGTACCAGACCTGGAATCTGGAAGACTTGAGTTCAAATTTAACCTTAGACACTCAAAAGCTCCTGGGCAGGTCATTTATTATTAGTTTTAGTTTTCGTATCTGTGAACAATACCTAGTTCTCTAGGTTGTTGTAAGGATGAAATGAGATAGTAATTGGAAAGCACTTGGAAAACACAATATTGCACAAAGTAGGTGCTATATAAAATGTTACATTTGAGTCAATTTTCCAAATGGAATAGAGGGAGGCCTGTGTTTTAATTCTGCCTCAAATGCTTAGCAACTGTGACCTGGGACAAGTCACATAACTTCTTCTAACCTCCATAGAAATTAAGGATAATAGTGGTATCTGCCTCATGGGATTTCTCTAAGGATCATATAAGATGAGATGTAAAGTGCTTTGTAAGTTTTGAATATTCTATAAATGATATTATATTAAATACAGGTCATTAATATTGACATGCAATTTTATATTATTATATGTGATATATTAAAGTATTTTATAAATGATAGTTATTAGGTTCTTATATTCTTGCTTCACCATCTGAAAAACTGTTATTACTTGATTAGATGCAGGAATGTGAAGTCAACTTTAACCAGTTCAAGAGAGCTGATAGTCAAATTTTCAGTGTGAGCATTTACACCTCAGAAAACAGCAAACACTAAAAATAAAGTCTTGAATTATTGCTTTGTTGATTGTCTTTAATTAAGAAAGAGATGGAGAAATGCTAACAATGCAGATTAAACTTAAAAGTGTGTCATGCATGCTAGTTAAGTCAGTTGTTAGACAATTACCAGAATACCACTGGTGAAATGGAATTTGGGGGCTACTCACTGTCACCCAAAAATGAATGCTTGAGCTGATTGTGTTATAGATAACCAACTTCTTAGGGTTATCCTATGAACTTTGTGGGGCATCTGAAATAGCCTTGCACTTTGGAGATGCAATAGATGTGGCAATGGATTTGGAGTCAGGAAGACCTGTTCAAATTGGTTTAAGATATTTACAAACTGTGTGATGCTGAGCAGTGACTTAATTTATTCCTGCTTGAGTTTTGTTCAGTGTAAAATGGGAATAATAATAGCACTTATCTCCCAAGATTATTATGAGGATCAAATGAGAAAAATAACTTTGCAAAGCTTAAAGCAACACATAAATGTTAGATACTGTTATTGATGCTATTATTGTCATTGTCATCATCATCATCATTATTTTCAATCCAAAGAGGACTGAACTGGATCATGAATTAAGAGAAGAGATTTTAGAGTTTACTAGTCCTTCATTTTACAGAGAAGGAGCTAAGTCCAAATAAAGTACTTACTTATTCAGGATTTAAACAGCTAGTGTTTTAGACAAATTTGAACCCAAGTCATGCTGACTTTTAAGAGAACCATTTAGTGTTAGATCTAAAAGAGTATTTAGAAATCCTACAGTTTAACCTATTTTAGAGATAAGGAAACAGGTTCAGAAAGTGAAAATTACTTTGCTGAGGTCACAAAATGAATTTTTTCCGGAGCCTGGATTAGAATCTTGTTTTTCTGCTTCTTGGTTTGATGTTCTTTCTACTGTCCTGTTGACTTGTGTTACTTAAACATGGTACCAGGAAGAATTGAGAAGATTTCTCTACTTTTTCCTCTCAGTATTTTTGCTATATTTTAAAATCCTAGACTCTTTTCTGCTAACCTCTTGCATCTGACTCCTCCATTTTCATTCCTCATCTCATATAACCTTTGTTGTCTGTGTCTCATGCATGATAACATTTCTTTGGCTTTTCCCTCATTCCTTTTCTCCCTGTATAAATTTATATATCTTCCCTACTGTTCCCCCAACAACCTCAGGTAGAAATAATATAATAAAGGAATGTGCACTGAGGTGTTAATGGCTGGTAGTAGGGACAGTTCTGCTAAAGTGGGAGGAGCATAGGGTTTAGAGTTATAATCTTGAATCTACCTCTTTCCAGTTGTCAGAAAAAGAAGAAAACTCAGAACAATGCATGTTGCAGTTATACTGTATCTCTGGACAAGGCCCAGCACCTTAGAGCTCCCACACTTAATTTTGAACCATGAAAATCTGAGCTGAGTTGCATTTTTGAATATGTAACAGAGTCTTAGAGAGCATCAAGGGACTGTAAGAACATAGAGTGCCAGAGCTGAGAGAAACCTTGAGCAAATCACCTTAAATGATCTTATCTTCAAGTTGGTAATCTCTAAAATATTTACTATATAGGGTTGCTCTGATAAGCAAATGAGACAAAAATAATATAAAAAGAATTGTTGTTTTTATTGTTGTTGTTAGGTGAAGCGAGAACCAGATCTATGAGTTCTTTTTTATGGAAGACCCAATGAAGATAGTCCCTTTATCAATGCAAATTGGGAACTATTCTTCATTTTATGGAGTTTTTAATTGGGGCATTGAGAGGTTAGGTGATCTTCCAGGATTCTATAACTTGTATGTTTCTGAGTCTAGATTTGAGCCCATGTCTTCTCTTCTCAGAGGACAAATCTCTTTACCATACTATGTTTTATTATGATTATTATTGCTATTGTCATCAATATCAATAAAATAATAATAGTATGGATGTGAAACCCTTTGTGGTGGTATTTGAATTTCAGCATATTCCATCTATAGACAAAATACCTTAATATAATGGACAACATCTTTGACATTCAAATATTTTAATATTCAGAAATCTTATTAAAGGAAAAAATTTAGATGTATTTTAAATACCACTGAAGTATAGTTGGATCCTTAGAAATCAACTCACCTAGTCCTTTGTCTAATAATAATAATAATAATAATAATAATAGTAGTAGTAGTAGTAATAGTAATGATAATAATAATAGTAATAGTAGTAATTTTTATTGTTTTTTTTCTAGCCAACATTTCTATAGTATTTTAGAATTTTATTATATTATTTTACCCTTTGAGGAAAATGATATTATTAATCTCATTTTATCATTATTTATTTTATTCAGCTCATTTCAATATTAATCTTATTTTAGATGATGAAATTGAGCCTGACAAGTGTCCAGAGTCATACAACTATGGTTTGATACTGGATTAAACTCATGTCTCTTTAAGTCTCGGGCTAACACTCTAGTCATCGGTCAGAATTTCATCTATAGTATCCCTAAAAAGAGACCAATGAGCATTCCTAAAGACCTTCAGTGGCAGAGAGCTCACTAACTCCCAGACAACCTATTCATTACATTGCAGTGGAGTTAAACAGTTAGTAAATTTCCTTACATTCAGTAGAAATTGGTTTCACTATAACTCCCACCCAATGCTCCTAGTTCTGCCTCCTGCTCTCTGAAGTGGAGTATAGAGGAGTGAGGAGGGATCTCCAGGCAGGGAGCAGGGGGAGAAGAGGACTGTTTGATATTCTGCCAGACTTCAACATGATAAACTGATTCCATTTGGCAGGGACTAGCCAGTTAATGAAAATTCTCCTCTTTCAAGATGTGACATGTTCTTCATAAGCTGTCAGATGGAAAGTTTACATAATGAAGAGTATTGGCATGGAACATAGCCATCTGGAACATCCCAAAACTCCTCTGTGGTGGCTCTCAGTTGGGAGAGGGAAGCAAAGAGATGAAATCATCAAATAGTGTTTATTGGTTTGTGGTTATTTAACTCATCTAACACCATGCTAAGGCTATGGGTTTGTATTCTGGTCTGAGGATATACCCTGAGCCTGGAACCACATTCACTGATAGGTAATGATTAAATTAAATTAATTGATTGAATGTCTACTATGTATAATGTCTAAGGGTTAGAAATCAGGGATGCAATGGCAAGGATATATAAGCTAGTTATTTTCATAAAATCATAGATTCATAAAATCATAGAAGAGGCCTGAGAGGCACCTAACCTTCTTCATGCTCAGATCTTTTCTACTTCACCACTAGTCACTTAACATCTTCAATACCTTCATCAACAGGGAGCTTATTATCTCTCAGAATCAGATTCTCATTTGCAGGGATACCAGAAGCTATTTAATCTTATTTATACCCAAAGTTACCTCTTGATTTTGGCTAGGCTTTGATAATCACCTGGGTAAACTGTAATAGGGACCCAGGATACAGAAGCTCTTGTCTGAGTTGCTAGAAATCCAAGGATACACTACCTTTTTGCATCCTTAAACTGCTTCTGCCAGACCCTTTGGTGATAAGACCGAGGAATATGACAGTGCTACTCTGAGAGAACACAGAAATATCACCTACCATGAGACTAGAAGATGGAAGGCTGTTTAAAGTCCTGGTGGGTCAACCTCAAGCTTTGTACATAGCAAGCATTTAATAAACTTTTTTTTTCATTAATTCATTCATTAATCATTCATTATTTCATTCATAGTACTTCCTTCATCTGCTGACTTCTCTAATTCTCTGCCATGGCTCATTCCTCACTGGTTAACATTCAGCCATCATTTTGTTGATTCTCCCTAGAAATAAATTAAATCCATAGCTTTAGTATTTGTTGATATCAGAGGGGTGAATGCCCACCCTGAAAGTGTGTGTGTGTGTGTGTGTGTGTGTGTGTGTGTGTGTGTGTGTGTATGTGTGTGTGTGTGTGTGTGTGTGTGTGTGTGTAGGTATATTCTCAAGTGCTTGGATATATTTCAGCTGGGTCTAGAGACATGAATTTGTCAAGGGCTCCTAGGTACTCTTTTACTATATTGCCACTTATTTTAGGATTAAACTCCACTTTCATCATTCCTTCCTTTTCCAGAATAAGGATTCCTCTTGCTAGGACAATATTTAAAGGAAAAAGTGTAGCCATCATTTATTATCATCATAACATCCAGTTTTATTACAATTTGCTCTTTAATTTGATGAATGTCTCTCCCTTAAGACTGCTAAAAACAAAATGAAATATTTTAGTTGAAGCATTCCTTGCCAGTCTCAACAAACCTGAAACTGTGTTTAGAAAACCATGCCTCCTATTTGAATTCTTCTTCCATTAAATATTTTTAATTCTATTCCCTATACATGCCTTTGGAAAAGCTAATTTGGATGATGCATTCCTTATAATAGGAAAGTTAAGTGGTGCAAAGGATAGAGTGCTGACCCTGAAATCAGGAAGACTTACTTTTAAATCCAGCAAGAGATACTTATTTGCTCTGTGAACCAGGGCAAGATACTTAAAACTGTTTGCTTCACTTTCCTTATCTGTAAAATGATATGAAAGAGGAAATGCCAAATCATTCCAGTATCTTTGTTAAGAAAGCCCTAAATGGGGTCATGAAGAGTTGGACATGACTACAACAATTCAACAACATTCCTTATAAATTGATAAATCGACATCAATCTTTTTAGAGAGCTCTTTTTCTACCTCAAAGCAATTGTTTCTCTTTGTGATCTCATAATTTTCAGAGGCATTCCATTTAATTTTTAAATGTTTTCTTTTAGGGTTTTTTTTTTTGCAGGGCAATGGGGTTAAAGTGGCTTGCCCAAGGACACACAGCTAGGTAATTATTAAGTGTCTGAGGCCAGATTTGAACTCAGGTATTCCTGACTCCAGGGCTGGTGCTCTATCCACTGTGCCACCTAGCTGCCCCAATTTTTAAATGTTTTGAAGTTCTTCCTCCTATTGGATTGAAATTTACTCCTCAGGTATTCTCCCCTCCCTTCCATCCTCTACTTTATTCTAGAATAGGTGGAGAAAAGCTGGAGGGGAATAAGAGAGTTTCATTTTCTGGAGGAGGAGGTCATTTCTAGTCTCCTTTCTCCTTTGGTATCAATAGAGCTGCTAGTTTATCAGAGCTGTGTCTTTGCATCACCAGGAAGATCAGGGAAGGGAGCACTAAAAATCTGATGCTTAATACATGTTTGGTTCATAAAAAAATGAAAGCTCCCCTTTCTAGAGCACCTTACAATTTAAAGAACACTTTTCGGCTGTTGCATTATTCCTGTAGAGTCTCATAACAACTCTGAGCATTAGACATGGCAAGGGATTACAGATCTCATTAGAAGGTTTAACACACTTATTTTATAAATGAAGAAACAGAGACCTAGGAGAATAAATAAATTACCCAAGGTCAAACAGATAGTCATTTAAGGGCAAGAGAGATCAAATGATTTGCTTCCCTCCATATAGCCAGAGATGATACTCAAACCCAGTACATCTGACCTTTTGACCCTGATGAACATAAATCCCAAATATATATTCTCAACTTTTTCCCCCACTAGTGAGTCTGACAAATGTGACAGCTGGGAGGCACAGCTATTTGTGAATGCCCCCTCCCCATAGGAACCTAATATGCATAAGCATTTGCATTTATATGCATAAATCACTAATCAATCTTTACTGTACTCCCATGCATTTAGAGAAGAAACCCTAAATCAACGAATGACAACTTTAAAAACAGCCAAGTTATTTTAGGTCTATTTTCTGTACTCCTCCTCACCTCCCTCATGTTTTCTCCAAAGCTTTCAGGAATCTGAATTAAATACACCTCCACCCTACCATCCCCCATCACGGGAGAGTCAAAATGAGCTTCCAGTTTTGGATTCTTATAATAGACCATTGTCCCACAACCTTAGCATTTTCTTGAGTCTTCATTAAGGACTGGTAAAAAAAAAAAAGGTGAATTCAATTTTTAATTTGATTTAAAGTATTTTTCATGTGACTTTTACATAGTGACAGCACAGTGACCTTATGATAGGTACTGACTCATAATTTGTGTACCTTTTAGGACCTCAAGAAAGTCATATTCTGGACCAAAGTTTCTCCATCTGTAAAGGGATTGAGTTGGATTTGATAATCTTGAAAGTCCCCCTTTTTGCTTCAACATTCTCTAAGTTCTAAGCTATATGTTCTAAATACCCTACAGCTTTCTGTATTCTTTGCTCTAATATTCTTCCTAGCTATGTAATGCCATGTATGTTCATTTGCTAACCATTCCCCAAAGATAAGGTAGCTCAGGTAAATAGTAACAAGTCCTATTGTGTTTCAGCAATTCTTTGCCAAACGATGGCTCCATTACTCTGGGTTTCTTTAAGAGATGGGAGCACATTTGAGATTTTGCTGTGGTTTCAAAGATTCCATCAGTATCAATTGCCTCTGACTCTATTGTAAATAATCTGTTCCAGATTTCACTGTGGTAGATCTTGATCTGTTAACCTCAATTTCCCTTTTTGGATTTATTTCTCAGCCTTAGTGAACTTTCTCCCTTCTATTGATCTGTTCTCCCTGATTTCTAAGAATGGATCAGGATATGAACTCTGTCCCAGTTCCTAGCTCATATTATATCTCTTCATTTCCCCCCCTGCAGAGACTGCAGGTGGGAGGGAGTTGTCCTATTATCAAAGTAATGGGATTTTAGTCTGTTTAACAGTGTTCAAGACAAGTGAGATGACAGTTCTACCAATCTCTAAACTTGTTAGATTCCAAAGAGAGTGTTGTGACATTTTAGGAACGTCTCTGACAAATATGTGTGCACTTGAAGAAGAGTGCCCAGAATGGAAAAAGAAGCAGTGTCCTGTAATGTATTCCCTCTTCACCTCTGCTTCAGGGAATCTCTCTCTTTACCTTTCAGAAGCAGGTCAGATATCACCTTTCCTGGTCCTCCCAAATGGCCTTGTTATAGAACGACTTGCATTTAATCTTTTTTGCATAGATTCCAAAAATGCATATATAAGGTATCCCAGAAATTCTTAGCATAGGTTTGAGCTTTGTAGCTTAAAACTTTAATTAGGCTTTTTTTTGGGGGGGGAGGGGAAGGTCTTCTGTATATGTACTTGTTAGTTTACATTAGAATGTGAGTTTCCTGTGACAAGAGATTGTTTCATTCTCTTTATTGTCTCCCTGTGCCTATTTCAGGGTTTGATATATGATAAACATTTGATAAATGCAATTTTTGACTGATTGCCTACAAACTATTCAATTTGGTGGTGAGTTGAAGTAACTGGGAATGTTTATTTTAGACTAGTCTAGGTAGCATCCTCTCTGGTATCAGAAGAGGTGATAAAACTTGATTTTCTTCACTTTTGAGGATAGAATGCATATTGATGGTAATGGTAGAGGGAGTAGAGTTACTCCAAGGTGGATTTCAGACCAATATAAGGGAGAACTTTTGAATAATTTGAGCTTAGTGAAAGTAGAATAGGCTTTGAAAATAACAGGTGGGTTCTTCAAATATGGAATTGTTTAAGTAAAGGCTATAGAACCACTGGTATTAGTGTGATTTGCTCTCAGGCCCCTTCCAGTGCTGAGACCTTCTGCTTACACTTCTTTTGGGGACCATTGTGTCTGGCACATTGTGAGTTCTGGGCATATTGTGAGACCTCACCACATGAATGATGGATTGATTTTCCCTGAATCTCAAGGTTAGAGTGGGTGGTTTTAACATGATTATTCTTGCCAAAGATAAATCCCTGTTTCCAATAAAGGAAAATATCTTCATTCCCCAAAATAACTAGAATAGATTTTTATCCCTGGGAGAAGTAATGGTACCTGGGTGAGTTAATTACCTCTTTGTTCTCAGGCAGTGCATTGCCAGTAGAGGCAACAAAGGTCCCTGTGGAAAAGAGCCAGAGGAGTGATATTAGTCATGATTTTGTTTCAGATCATAGGAAAGAAAACTGGGTTAATAAGAGGGCATGGGGATTGAGTACTGAAACCTCTATTAGGGGTGTTTCAAATAAAGAGGATTAGATATGGAGGAGCAGGCATATATTGAGTAAATCTGAGGCCAAAGTCAGAGAAGGGTCCTTAGAACATAGAACAATATCAGATTGGGAAGAAACCTTAGAACACAGGATGTCAAGTCCAGAAAGAACTTCTTGGGATCCTTCTGAGTCTAAGTCAATGATTCTATGATCCTGTAACCATAGAACAAAATATGGCAGAGTTAAAAAGGACCTTAAAACTTAGAACATAGTATTTGAAAACTAAACAGGATTATGAGAGGTAGTATGTTATAATTGGAAGAATATAAGATAATAAAACTAGAAATGATAACTAATAAATCAGTAAAAATATATATTTAGTACATAATAATTTTCAGGTACGTGTGAGGTGCTGGTGATATAAATATAGCCAACAGAACAATCCCTACTTGATTAGATCTTATATATTCTAATAAGAAAAACAATTGTATGCATGCAAATAAGCATATTCAGAATAAATATATAGTGAATAAATACAAATAAATTAAAAATAAAGAAGTTTGAAAAGGGCAAAACTAGCAGCTGGGAAGATCAGCAAAGGTTTCATGAAGAAGTTAGATGCAGGGTGGGTGCTCTATGAGTTGACCAACCAATGAAAAGGCACAGAGATGGGAGATGGTATGTCTTATGTAAGGAACAAAAGCAAGGACAGTTCTAAGATTGAATGTTTTGTTCTTAGTTCCTTCAAACTCTATTGTTGTTCATCTTTCATTCTTGAAGAGAATTTATGACATCAGGAATGAAATGTCTTGACTTGCAAGTGAATTGAATTTAAGTGAGGAAGATCATATGTCAAATTATCACACTCAAATTTGGGTCAAAAGAATTAATTAAGCACCAATTATTTACTTACTGTATTGCATATTGAGACTATTGGGTGAAAAATACCACTTTTCCTTTCCCCAAGGAGCTTATATCCTATTATTGGGGATGTACACATTCAAGAGTAAATACAAGATGGTGTGTGATAGTAGAGGAGAGATCCAGACACAGTGGGTGCTTCAAGGAAATTCAAGGAAAGAGAGAACACTTTTAGTTGAGGGCATTTAAAATTTTATATTCTGTTTTCTAAGGTGCTTTCCAACTCCAGAGTTTTATAATCTTCAAAATTATGTTTTCTGCAAATTGTGAAGTTGGTAAAGATTTCCATTAACAATATAGCTTCCCCATTCTGTACTTTTCTGCTTTCTATGCCTCCCTTCCTTTCCTCACGATTCGCTCCCCCTGATGTTATATTGCCCTGGAAGAGTCATTCCTAACAGTTTTTATTCTGAGAAGATCAACCACCACTACCACTACCACCACCAATACTATCACCAAAATGTGATGTGAACTCCTGGGGATAATTTAATTTACTACTATTAATATCCTGTAATTATATGCTGCTTAAGGTTTTATTAAGGAATTTTTATCATTAATTACTTGGACTATTTTTTGCAATCCCCTAAAGGATTCTTGAGCCACTAAATGGGAGCCATTGCCCTGGAGTATTTCTTTAGGGAGTTCAGAGATATTTTTCAGAAAAAATAAAATAGTACAAAATAAGAACAGTAAAAGTTACAAAGGAGCAAGCCCTGCTCATCTTGGAGTTGAATATCTGCCAAGAAAGTGTCACTGTCTGTTTATAAGATGCTCAGGCTGTGTTAATTTCAGAGCGAAACTAAAACTCATGTTAAAATCACAGAATCATTTTACAATAGAACACAGACCCTAGAATGTTAGATTTAGAAAGAATCTTAGCATGTAGGACATCTATATATTATGTCCTATTTATTATAACTGTGCTGGAAGGTAAAGGACAACTGCAGTGTTAAGTTGCTATCATTGTTGTACAAAGAAATCTAGGTCCAAATCCTGTTTCCACCCACCACTTATTTACTAGGAAACTATAAGCAAGTCACTTAATTTCTCTCTCTCAATATAAAGTACACGTATCAAAACCAACACTATCACTTTGAAGGGTTATTGGGTATAATACTTTATAAATCATATGAACATTATTGTTCACACCCCCAGGAGTTAAATCATGAAAGGTTTATTAAGCCTAGTTTGCAGAAGAAAAAAAGTATAAAGATATATAGTGATTTACTCAAGGTCACTCAGTGACTCAGTGGTGGAGGCGGTACTAGACCCCTGGTCTCTTGACTCACAGCCACAGGCTCCTACTTGGTAATTAAATGCCACTATAATTCCTCCCGCCTATTTAAAAGTAATGATTATGGCCCTATGTCTATCCCATTACACTAACTGGATCACTCTTTCCAGATGTAGAGTATGTGAACTGGGAAAATAATAATAATAATTCAGCTTAAATACATCCTCCTCTCCCCCAAGTGGTTTGTCTCCATCTGTACTGCATTCCTTACCAAATTCAATATGCTGCTTATTTGAGGGAGCATAGACAGAGCTATCTTGTGAACACTGGAGTAGGAGACAGAAGATTTGGATTCTGTTCCTCACTCTGACACTTACTGACTATAGCACTGGAGGCAAATTGCTTAACCTTTCTCAGACTATTTTTTTGCTCTAAAATTGCAAGAGTCAAATCTTAGCTTTTGATTTGGAAGGCACCATGGAGGTCATTATATCCAACTTCTTTAGTTTTTCAGATAAAGAAATTGAAGTCCATTGAGACTAAGAACCATTGCCTTGAGTCAAATAGCTGGATTTCAAGGTGGAATTAGAACTCAGATCTTTTAAGTCACCAACTCAGCTACTTCACTGCACTATCTACCTTTTATGAGGAAATACTTTGGAAGGTATAAAGTACTTTATGGGCACTTTTATTACTATGGAGATTTAAGTTGCATGAATAAAAGTGTGGTTCTCACCTATTTTGGTCAGACCACAACTAGAGTGATGTGGGCAGTTCCAAGCTCTACACTTTAGATTGATATTTATAAGTTATAGCATATCCAGTATGGTTAAGGACCAAAAATCAGACTGTAGGATCAATTGAAGGTTTGGGGAACTTTCTCTTGGAGAATAGTTGTCTTTAGGCATTTGAAAGGCTGTCATGGAAATGAGGGATCAAACTTGTTCTTCTTGGTCCTAGAGGGCAGAACTAGGAGAAATAGGTGGAGGCTCTGGAGCTAGAGATTTCATAATGAAAAGAAATTTTGAAGCTGAAGTTGTTGTGGAGTCCAATCCCTTTCCCTTCAGACCCACACAAGCTATTTGGTGCAGGATGGCTGGGTTTGCTCTTGGGTCCATTGAATCTTAGTTTCTTGGGATTCCTTTGACATTAGAGTCTTGGGTTTGTTTTCTTCTTTCCAGAAAGTAGGATTCAGGAACTTTTGTGGAACCCTTCCCTTTCCTCTTTACAAGCTGGGTTCAAGAACTGGATACTACTGACCAGGAAATAAATGCTTATCTGCAAACATTTGGTGATTCCTAGAGACTCCCCTCTTTCTAGGACTCTGATTTAGAAGTTCATACAACCCTTCCACTTCCTCCAGCTGATATCTCTTGGGTTTAGAGGCTACAACACTGTCTTTCTATGGATGCCATTTTTGAGATTGAGATACCCTGGTTGAGAGAGATGGTGTCATTTTGTGGATATGTAGAGTGCATAGCCCATTCATCCCACACTGATCCAGGAACCCAAAGTTACTGCCTACATGGAGTTATTCTCTTTCCTCAAGCTTCTTGGCTCTATTCTGGTTCCTCTTTGTGTCCTAGATCTATAACTCCCTTTCATTAGTTTAAGTCCAAGGGCATGACTTAGATTAATGATAATCATGATTTGACCAAATCATCCTCCATGAGAATTAAAGAGGATGTTTATATCTTCAAAGGTAGATGTTTTCAAAACAGAATGAATGAATGAATAATGAATGATTGAAACATTTATCAAGTATGCTTGTCATTCAGTTGTAACTGACTCTTTGTGGTCTCACTTGTGGTTTTCATGGCAAAGATAATGGAGTGGTTTGCCATTTCCTTGTCCTGTTCATTTTACAGATAAAAATGAGATAAAGTTAGGTATTTGCCTGGAGTCACATAGGCAGTAAGTTATTTCCGATTTGAGCATGTAGTCTCACTTTGCAATCAGAATTTGATCATAGGGGCCTTTGCAGAACTCATATGATCATGATTTCATGTAGGGCATACAATCAGGAATAGTCTAAAAGCATCTCCCTATGTAGGAGATGTTGCTTTATTGTTGTTTATCCTTTGTTTCAAAGTGACATTATGAGGTGAGATAGAGTTACTAAATGTCATCAGCCTCATTTTCTCTGCCAGAGACATAAAAGTCCAGTGGCAAGAACCAGATTTGAACTTAGGTCTTCTTGACTCCAGGCCCAGTGCTCTAGCCATTTCACTACTTAAATGATAACTGTTCTGAAAGAGTTTTTATTTTAATAGATGAGATGATACATGGAAGTTTTAGCTACAAGTCAGATGGAAAAGCCCCAAAGTTCTTTAGGGTGTAATGGCAAAGCTGAATGCTTCTTTTTTAATAGCTAAAGCTTCAGTAATGGTAATTGTGTTTCTTTCTCAATGGGTGGGAGAGGAAGCAATGGAAGGCAGGAAGGGAATATGAACTGAAAATAAAACTGAATAAAAAATAGTTGTTCAAGAATTAAGATCTTCATCTTTAACAATGGAAAAGAGTCCCAGGCTATACTGAACCTCTCTCAGTCTCAGTTTCCTTATGTGTAAAATGAGGATAATAATACCCCTTACCTCACAGGGTTGTGAGAATCAAATGAGATTAAACAGTATAAAACTTTGTAAATCTTAAACTTCAATATAATTACTAGTTATTGTTTTTACTATTGTTATTTTCATTTACCCTTATCATTTATACCCCTGAAGATGACCTCAATTACCTAAATGTGAAGGAGATGTCTTTAGTCTTCTCCTGATCATACTCACTGCGTGAATCATTGCTCCACCTACTCCCATGGGGTCAAATTCTGATTGCTCACTGAGACTTTGTGAGCAAATTGGAAAAACAAAGCTAGAAAGTTTCCAGGGATTTTCAACATGTACTGCTTGTCCTCAGGGCTGTGAGAAATGGCTTTTCAAAGACTCTGGAGATACATGTTTGTTCTTTGTTTTCAAAAAGGACCAGAGACATCCTGGCTCAGGCGAATTGGATTTAAATGATGTAGAATTGCTCAGTCATCATTCTTTCTTCCAGAATCATCAAAGTCCAATAGCAAGACAAGAGTCAGAATGACTAGCAATTATCTAGATTGCAGTGGATGACCTTGGCATCTTTGATGTCTTACCAAGCTCTAAGCACTCATCAGCATCTACTACAGTTGATTTCATGGTCATTGGAACAAGTTGTTCTGAGCTGCCCATTCCACTGGGAGAAGTCTTCACGTGCTTGGGACAGATAACCCCTAACTCCCTGAGACATTTGAAATATGTTTACTATCCTCACCCTGGTTTAGAATATCTGCCAAGATGATTTTACCAGGATTAGTTACTGTGCTTGAAATGGTTTCTTGCAGTCACACATGAGAACAGAGTTCCAGGTTAAACAAAGGTAGTGTCCTGAAAAGGGCTCCCCAGTCCTCACACCAGAGGGTCTTTAATCTCCCTTGAGCATTCCATAGCAACTTAGTATAAAAGCCTAGTTTTACTTCCTTTTTCTTCTACTACTTTGCTGTGTGGCTTTTTTCTAGTTACTTCACCTCTCTAAGCCTCAGTTTCCTCATCTGTTGATGAAAGTTACATTTGAAGTCACTCTAAGGCCCCTTCTAGTTTTAAAGTTCTAATATGTATGATCTATATTCAATGTCTCCTTCTAGCTCTACATTCTGTTTTTTAAGGCTTCTTCTCTAATGCACTTTGAATTAAAGACTTTTTAATTCCTGATATTCTATAGTCTATATCCTGAAGTTCCTTCTGGGTCTGGTGATCTATATTCTATGTTCTGAGCTTCTCTCCAATACTGATATTCTCTGGTCTGTATTTCAGGGATTTGTCTTGGTCTGTTGCAGCTGCCTTTGGGACTTTGGGACCTTTATAGAAAATACATCAGTAAGTGTTGGTAAAAGTAATAAACTTTTACTGCAGACATATTTGAACTCACACAAAAGAAGGTTTAAAACTCTACTTGAGCAAATCAGGAGTATAAAAGGAAAAGCTAAAAGAAGAAGACTTAAGGACAGAGGAGACAGGCAGATCTCAGTCACTAGAGTAGCCCCAACTGGGGCACAATTGCTAGAGGAGCTAGTATATATTTGGTTTTATGTCACTGCTAATACAAGGATAATTGTGCATGACTTTAGAAAATAAAGAAGTACTTCTAGGCTTTGAGTAAGATATCAGTTCAAGCTCTTGTTCCATTTCCTAATTTAGTAAGGGAATGACTAGGAGCCAAACCTTACATATCAGGACTTCTGAGAGATACAAAAGAGGGTGAGGGAGTTTAAAGGAAGAGTTAGGATCTTACTCAGCTATATTTGTCTTACCTCCATGATAACAAAGGTCTTTGGGCTAGATATTTCTTTAGTTTTTGCAAGGCAAATGGGGTTAAGTGGCTTGCTCAAGGCCACACAGCTAGGTAATTATTAAGTGTCTGAGGCCAAATTTGAACTCAGGTACTCCTGACTCCAGGGCTGGTGCTCTATCCACTGCATCACCTAACCACCCCTTTGGGCTAGATATTTATGCAAACAAACAAACAAACAAACAAACATTCTAACATGGAAGATGCTGGATTTCCAGAAAAGAAACAGAGTATGAGTGATATGAAGGAGACAGGAGTAATATCGAGAACAGGCAGCCTGTGGTATATGGTGAATTTAAAAGGACCTGCCAAACTTGGACTTTGTTTCACTAATATAGACCCTTTTATAGCTCTATATTTTATGTTCTAAACTTCTCTTTTAATAAATTAAATTATATTTCTTTTTTGCTTTATTTAAGCTCCAAATTGTCTCTCTTCCTCTCTCCCCATTCTGCACTAGAAAAGACCACATTTCACACACACACACATACACACACACACACACACACACACACACACACACACAAATTCTGACACACACAGACACAAAAAACACTCAGACACATACATACTATGCATACATCTATTTATCAGTTCTTTCTCTGGAAGTGTATCTTTCTTCATAGTTAATTTGAGTATAATTCTCAAAATAACCGAGTGGTTCATAGTTTTTTCTTCTAGCAATATTGGTTCTGGACATTTCACTCTTCATTATTTCATGCAATTCTTTCCATCTTTTTCTGAAATCAACCTGTTTATCATTTCTTATAGCACAGGGGTTTTCTCTCAAATTTTCTAAACTTCTTGCTGGTTCTGACATTCCATAAATTTATAAAGTTTCCAATTATTACAATATAATTGAGTCCTTCTATACTTTAAAGAAAAAGATCTTAAGTGGTGAGAGTTTCAGTTATGGTGGAAATAGCTGGGAACTATATTAAGGGACAAAGGAACCTATTCATGATTCTACAAATGCTCTATAACAGTGACTTCCTACCTTAACTAGACCTTGGAATATACCTACTCTGTGTCTATGGGAAGTATTGATAGTCAAAACCATGCTTGCCCCCATGATGAGATGATTTTTGCTTCAAAGGCCTGAGACCTTTGATTAGAAAAACTGAATTCAAGTTTCATCTCTATGTCTTATTAACTACAGTATCCTGTCTAAATCAATTTGCCTCTCTGTTCCAGTTTCTTCATCTATAAAATGGGGATAATTAATATTTATACTGTCTATCCCTCATAGGATTATTCTGAGAAAAGTATTTTGCAAACTGTAAAGTATAATAGAAATGTGAGTTATTACTATTCTTACAATTCAGTTTTATTATTCAAACCAAATTAGTGAAGTATAATTAAAAGCCCTGGATTTGGACTTGAGAAACCTGAATTCAAATCTTGCCTTTGATATTTCTAACTATGTAACCTTGAGCAAGTCACTCAATCTCTCTGTCTCAGTTTCAGCATATGTAAAAAAAGATACGAATGAGGGGTGGCTAGGTGGCGCAGTGAATAGAGCACTGGCCTTGAAGTCAGGAGCACCTGGGTTCAAATCCGACCTCAGACACTTAATAATTACCTAGCTGTGTGGCCTTGAGCAAGCCACTTAACCCCCATTGCCTTGAAAAAAATCTAAAAAAAAGATATGACTGCAGCATGATATACTTGATGGAAACCCATGCCCATAGTTGAGAAGACCATGGTTCAAGTCTTGATCCTGTTAATATTACCTGTGCAACATTGGATTTAATTTTTCAAGCAATTCAACTCTCTTATACCATAAATTGAACATAACAAATATAACACTGAGCAATAATATTAATTTTTCAAATGCCCCAGACAATTCATCTCTCAAAGACTAAAAACTGTAGGATAATTATCAAATTATGGCAAATGTCTAACATTCAACAATCATTTTACTAAGTATTTACAGTATGCCAAGTACTGAAGTACAATTATGGGTAGATAAAAAGATAGCACTTGTCTTCAAAGAGTTTACAATCTATTGAGGGAAGACAATGCATAAAAGGAAGCTTAAATTGCATTGTTGAGAAAGTTTCCTAATCAGTAATTCCAAGCATCAATGAAATTTTAGACCTGAAAAAGAGAATGGTAATGGATAATAAGTTTTTACTCTCTACTTCATACCACTTTGTAAAATTTGAAGTGTTCCTAAAATGAGAGTCCTTTATAGTCAATATTACCAAAGGATCAATGATCATACTTGTTCTTTCTTTAGCAATGTCAGCAATGCTCCCCAGAGTGGTAATATCAAACTCAGATAGAAAGTGGGGCCACTATACTATAAATAAAGAACTCTTTCTGGCCACATGTTTACTTAGAAAAATCACATTTTAACATTATTATGTTCTTTTGTAAATATTTCCTAATTTCACTTTAATCTGGTTCAGTCATACACAGGAATCACACATAGACAGTGGACCACATGTTTGATACCTTTATCTTAAAGTATTCATTCTGGAGAGGCAGGATGAGAGGGGTTTTTCTTCTGATTCTTTTTAATATTTCATAGGTACCAGTGAAATACTTGGCATGGCTGTCATCTCTCATTTTTACTACCTGACTGACCTAACTAATTTTAAGGCATTCAGATTCGCAATTATGCCGTTTTAAAATCATTTCCCATGAGAAATTATTGGTTGATTACCATCTTCCCTCATGTGTTTTTCCATTTTCCATCAGGTCTATTCAAATTGTGATTTTTCTGTATTTGTGGGGTTATGTAGTTTGCATTCAGAGAGACTATTGTCACGAGAACATAGACATTAAAGGGACGGGTTTCTATCTCTCGGAGCAGCTTAGGATCTTTGAGTTATTAGCATTCATCAATGGCTCCCCATGTTTCATTCCTGTAATGGCTACCATATAACACTAGAGGGCAATGCACTCTTCCTTAAACAGGAAGTTACAAGTGTGCTTGAAAACAAAACACCAGCTGAAGGTCCCTCTGTATTCTTTCTTAGTACCTCCCACATCAAGTTTACAAGTCCAAACAGGATTGCTTTCCAACTGTCTTTACAGAAAACTCTGCTAGTACCTGCAAGGAGTGTCATTTGAGTCTTCTTATCTCTATTTCCCTAATAAATTTAAGATCTCAGGAAGAGTGATTCCCTTACTAGAAGTTGGACCAGCATTTGCTTTACAAATTATGTGTACATCTTTGCCCCACACCAATGTACTGTGATTTGAGAGGCACAAGGTCAGAAAGCATATAATTTATAACTGGAAGAGACATTAGAGATGATGTTCAACCCTTTAATTTCTGGATGAGGAAACTGAGGCTTAGAAAGGGGAAGCAGTTATCCAAGGTAAATGGATATTAAGGAACCATGCATCAAACTTATCTTCTTACCCCAGATCCCAAGTTCTTTTTGCATTGCTTTCTATCTCCTATAGAAAATATAATGCCCCCCCCCCCCGTTTCCCCCTCCTAGTTTGCATTTCAACTACTTCACACTGTCTAGATGGACATCTTCTCTGTCTTTTACAGTCTCATAAATTTTTGCACTCTGACAGTTTGGGATTTTGCCAAATGAGCTTCTCTATGAAGCTGACAAGGCTGGCTGAGGCTCAAATCTTTCATGCAGCGAAAGGCCAAGTCAGTAGGGAGACCATGGCCACCTACCACCAACCTACTTCAAACTTTATGCAATTTTTATCGGGCTTCTTTTGGCTAGCCAGACAAACATATAGCATACATACAAAAGCAGCACTCTGGTGCCTAATGAATTAAATATCTCTCCTTGGCTGGAATCTTGCTTATGTTAGAGAGTAAACTCTAAAGATATCCAACTGACCAGACCTGTATATTTCCTCTATGAAACAATTTGATGCTGAATATAATTGGTGCTGCATTTCTGTTTTTCTGATGTCTTTGTAAAAAGCATTCAGAAGGTATATTGCTTTTCAAAGTGATTACTGGTGGTAGGGTGAAGATGAAAGGAGGGTAGGGTCATATAGGGATATAACTACAAGGACTTCTTGCTCCTAACAGTATGGTAGCCCCATTCATGTTGATATGCATTGTAACAATGGAAGTGATGGTTGTCATTAACCTTATAATTCTGGTGACGATAATGATGGCGATGATACCATTTTTCACCAAAAGATAATGCCATTAGTAGAATTTGTACTTGGTGTCTTTTTATTTACATTATGGTAAAAATGTCCCTTACATGTACATATCACTTAGTATTCTCCAAAGTATTGTCCCATCAATCATCTCATCTGATTGCTACCACTCTATATGGAAGGAAAGGGAAGTATTACTATCTCCATTTTATAGATAAGAAAACTTAGGCCCAACTTTATTAAGTGACTCCCAAAGTTAGTGACAGAACCAAGAGTAGAAATAGGTATGTGAGACCTTAGTCCAGTGTTTTATAATTATATTAACTACTTGCCATTCTATCCTTACATAAGATAGCATGTTCTGGTCAGGGGTATTGACTGTGGCTGTTTTGTAGGCTAGTACCGGTATTTCATCAAAATCATAGTATTTGTATTAAATTCAGTCATGGTTACCAGAGTAAATTCTTTTTATTTCTACTACTGAGGGTGGTAGATTTTCATTGGACTCAGGCATGGTAGTAAAGATTTAATTGAAAATGAGTTCATATGAAAGGTAGCATGATAGAGTAATATTTTATCATACTATTGGAGCAATCACTGGGCTTGGAGGTCAGGAAAACTGATGTGTAAATCTGACTTTGAACCTGAGAGTGAAAAGTGGAAATCAAATGAAGGAAGTCGAATGCTTGGCTCCAGAAAATTCCTTCTTCCTCCCTCCCCCTCACTTTGATGATAATGATAGTAGAATGATGATTATGTGACTGTTGACAAGAGCCTTCCTTTCTCTAAGGCTCTATTAAATGGGGGAGAGTAACACCAGAACTATCTGTTTTAGAGGAGCAGCATGAAGAAAAGGCTTTGCAAATCACCAAATGTATGTAAATGTGAGCTAGTATTATTGTTATTAAGATTCTAAAGAATGATAAACAAGAGCTAGAATATAATTGAAAACTTGCATGGAATTACAGTCTTATTTATATTTACACAGTAAAATTCCATAATCTACAGTTCTGTGATGATATGACTAGGTAAATTGGGGGAATGAATTTTTCTCTTTAGACAATAGCCACTAGGTGACATTATAGGTCTATCTACTAGGCAGGTTGAATTTTCTTGTCTGTGGGAGATTAGGAGTTCCAAACCTTTGTAAAGGAACAATGGGCTCTCAAATATTCTATGAGTACCACGGAGAAGGTGAGGAATTCAAAACACTTTTTTTTTAAAAAACAATAAGTGCTATCAATATAAAGTAAAATATTTCTGTTAGCTATGTCCCCAATGACAACTAGTTGCCTAAGGAGACCATGGGCTCAGATCCCATGCCCTGATCAGGGCACCTTTTGTCTCATTTCTACTACAGCAGTAAAACAGAAATAACATAAATAATGATGATGATAACAAATAATAAAGAAAACATTCTATCTTGATCACCAATAAATTATGATGCATAAAACATCACCTGGTTGCACATGTGTACACACATATGTATATATATGTACATATTTGTGTGTGTGTGTGTGTGTGTGTGTGTGTGTGTGTGTATGGGGGGAGATGATGTTGGGAGATTGATGCCAAGACCGAAGTTCCTTGAGATCTGCAAAGTTTTTGTCATTGTCTCTTGTGCTTTAATAAAAAAGTTGGAAACTGCTAGAGAAGAGTTGGAAGAAAATGAAATGTAGGACCTAAATCTGAAAATGCCATTTTAATTTTAAATGAGGAAGGGAAAAAAGAAACTCACTCCAAAGCTTCACTATTATTAGGGAAATAATCCTAATTAATCTTGGACAGAAATGATTAAATAGGGAGGAGAGTTGATTGTCACTCCGCCCCATATCCTTGTCAAAGTACTTCTATAACATTATATTCAGTTTGAGGCATCATACTTTAGAAAAGACTAATAATCTGGAACATTTCTAAAATAACATGACTAGGTTGGGGTGTGAATTTGTAACCATTTCACACAAACACTGTTTGAAAGAATGAGGGATCGCTAGGCTAGAGAAAAGATTTTATGGGGGTGTTGGGAGTCAGGATATGATATCCAGATAACTGAAAAGCTGTCATGTGGAAGATATATTGATTTGTTTTCTTTGGCTCCAGATGGCAGAACTAGAACCATTAAATGGAAGTTCAAGAGAGATACATTTTGGCTCAGCATAAGGAAAAACTTAGCAACAATTAGAACTCTGCCAAAGTGAAATCAGTTGCCTTATTACACAATAAGTTCCCTATCCTTGGAGGTTTCAAATGGGAGCTTGGATTTCTATTTATTTAGTGTATTGTAAAAGGAGTTTCTGCTCCTAGAATAGTTGTACTTCAAAGTCCCTACCTGTTCTGAGATACTGTAATTCTGTAATTTGTGGGAGAGTGGGAAGCACTGTCCCTGGTACTGGCCAAGACCCAGAAATCTGTGAAAAGCCATCTGGAATATCTAGACCTCAACAATGGAGGCAATCAGCCTTCTTCTGAGAGGACTGATTGCCAACCTTGTTAACAGACAGGAGCCAGCGATCAATGTGTTTAATCACAGCCTGACTACAAGTCCCAATAAATAAGTACTTATAGAAGGAAAAACAGTTTGGAGATGAATCAGTGTTCTTTCATGTTAAACATCATTATATGTATTCCTCTCTCTTTCCAGTACCAAAATTCAGTAGGCCCCTTTCTTCCAAACCCCTGAGCTTCGTATATTCATTAGTTATAATGACTTTGACAAGTCACATCATCTACTTGAGCCCTCAGCTTGCTTGTCTATAAAAATGTAGGAATTAGGTTTTTGCTAACGTTATGAATATAACTTTCTATATTCCATGTATAATACTTACCAATAAAGAGGATTTGGGAAGTTCAAAGGAGTGACTCAATTTCCTCATCAGGAGTTCCTTACACTATAGGAAATACATAAACATTATGTTTATATATATACATATATGTGCATATATTTACATATATACATACATGAATATGTTGGTGTGCATCACAGAAACAGAGAGAGACACACACACACACACACACACATAGACAGAAACAGAAACAGAAACAGAGACAGAGACAGAGACAGAAACAGAGACAGAGAAACAGAAGGAGTTAAAAACAGAGACAGAGTATTACTTCACAGAAAGAGAAATTGATTTTCATATTGGGGAAGCTCAGAATCACCAGCTATGATTCTTGAACTGCTTGAACCCAGGGTTTTTTAGGACTATTTGTAATATGCTACAAATCCTTTGGTGTTAAGAAAGACAAAAGCAATGGATGGAAGAGGAAAAGAAAAAGTATCAATTTTACTTGATTTTCAATTTTAATCTAAATATGACAATGCTGAAGAACCCTCATCTCAATGACAGAAACTCTGCTGGCAATCATTTGTATCAAAGTGAAAGTATAAAAATATTTTATGGACTGAGTCAGAGCAAGAGGTTATTAATAAAATAAGTTAGTCACACACAGATGTAAAAACCAATCAATGCTATCCTCTTATTACATTCACTGGTTGTACACTAAGTGATCTGCTCTAATTATTGATTCTGTAGACATCACAATTTTAAACACATCACACAGAGGAGATTTTTCATTATGCTATTCCACTAATTGATAGTGCTCAATCCTTAGTTCTTGTTTACCATACGCATTCTGTCCTCTGTGTCCCTCCTGATATCTCTATTGTTTATTTCTCTTGCAATGGGGATTTATAATGCTTAAGAGCATTTGGGCACAGGAAGAAAATGTTGACATTAGAGATGATTTGTAGTGTAAATTGACACAAATGTGTTGTGACAGCAGGTCAATGTGCTGACACCAATTTTCTAAACAGAATTGCTTTATCAAAACTCAAATCAGGGAAGCAAAAATTCCTATCTATTTTCTTTTTATCCAAGAAGTTATTCCTGGACCACCTGCACCTGAGACTTAGCACAGCATTAAGAAATCATGAAAGAAGTTTGTGCATAGAGAAAATTGGGGCTTAACTGTGAAGGCTGAGGAAAGCAAGATTCCAGTTCATAATATTACATTTCTCTATTGGATCTGGTTACTTTTAAGGTAGGTAAGGTGAGACTTTAGCAGATACTATGGGGTCAATGTGGAATATTATTGAAATAACATCAGACAAAAAATAAGAGATCTGACTCTGCCATTGACATGCTATTTTACCTTTCTAAGTGTCCCTTTACTCATTCATAAATTGTGAATGATATTATTTGCTCTATTTTCCTCACAGAGAAAATTGTGTGACATTTTAAAGTTTTCAAAGCACTTTACTCCTGATAAACCTCTTAATAATCCTGTGAGGTAAACATAGTGGGGAATGGCTAAGAAGAATTTTGACTTGTCCAAGGTCAAATGCAGTTAGTAACAGAGGCTGCACTTGGAGTAGGTCTTCCACTTGACTCCAGACACAATACGCCCTCTTCACTATATTTTCTCATAATGAAAATGCATGAGATATTATACCAGCTTTGGGGTTTTTACATGGATAGTTTTACCCTATTAAATATGGTGATCCCTTCTCCTTTACTTTGCTAATCTCCAATGAAATCTTCATTTGATAGTTTATCTTAATATGGAAGTGGTCTTTTGAAAATTGTTTCACAATTTTTTCTATTCCTTCCAATCTTGGATGTATTGCTTTTATTTGTTTTATTCGATGCATTGCTTTTTAATTTAATATAGTTGAAATCATGCATTTTGCAATTCATAATATTCTGTTTGTTTTTGATCATAAACTTTCCCCCTCTTCATAGATCTGTCAGATAGAGTTTATCTTTTTTTTATATTGGTCTATGGTATCATCTTCTTTGTCTCGATTCTGTACCCATTTTTGACCTTATTTTGAAATAGAATATGAGATGTGAACCTTTGCCTAGTTTTTCTCATAGATTTTCCAGTTTTTTCCCAGCAGTTTTTCTCAAATAGTGAGTTCTTATTCCATAAGCTAGTGTCTTTGGGTATATCAAGTAGTAGATTGCTATAGTCATTTCCTAATATTTCTTTTGTACCTAATCTAATCCACTGATACACTATTTCCTAGTCAATATCAGACAGTTTTGATGACTGCTGCTTTTTATAATATAGTTTTAGATCTGGTACAGCTAGACCACCATTTTATTTTTTTTTTTGCATTTTCCCCATTTGCATTTCCTTGATATCCTTGAACTTTTGTTGCTTCAGATGAATTTCGTTATTACTTTTTCTAGTTCCATAAAATAGTTTTTTTTAGTTTTATTAGTTGTCAAGAATAAGTAATTTAGGGGCGGCCAGGTGGTGCAGTGGATAGAGCACTGACCCTGGAGTCAGGAGTACCTGAGTTCAAATCCGGACTTAGACACTTAATAATTACATAGCTGTGTGGCCTTGGGCAAGCCACTTAACCCCATTGCCTTGCAAAAGAAACCTAAAAAAAGAATAAGTAATTTAGTTTAAGTAGAATTGTCATTTTTATTTTATTAGCTCAGTCTAACCATAAGCAATTGATATTTTTTCAACTATTTAGATGTGATTTTAGTTGTGTGAAAGTATTTTTAATTGTGTTCATATAGTTTCTGGGTTTGTCTTTGGCAGGTATATTCTCAAGTACTTTTTTTGGTCTACAGTTACTTTAAAATGTAATTTCTCTTGGAAATAATTGTCATATATAGAAATGCTGATGATTCATGGAATCAATTTTATCTCCTGTTATTTTGCTAAAGTTGTGAATTATTTGAAGTAATTCTCTAGTTGATTTCTAGGATTCTCTAAATTTAACATTATATGATCTACAAAGAGTGAAAGTTTTGTTTCTTCATTGCCTATAATAATTCCTTCATAACTTATTTTAGTAACCCAATATGATATAATGAAAATTGTTCCAAATGTTAAAGTAGTCTGAATTTTTCTTTCAATTTTTCCACTTTTTAAAAATTTTGTAGCAATACCAATACTAGGTCTATATTCAGAAGAAATTATAAAAAAATGGGAAAAATCTCACATGTTCCAAAATATTCATAGCAGCAATTTTTGAAGTGGCAAGGAATTAGAAATTGAGGGAATGGCTATTAATTGGGGAATGACTGAATAAGTTATGGAATATTAAGTTCTTGGGATACTATTATTTTATAAGAAACTATGAATGGATGAATTCAAGAGAAGCAGGGATGAATTACAAATTGGTATTGAGCAAAGGCAGCAGAACCAAGAGAACATTATATACATGTTCAGAGAGCTAGGTCAACCCTCGGAAACCTACTATGGACAATGCTCTCCATATCCAGAGTAAGAAAATCAAAACAAAGGAAAATAAAAATAAACCCTATGAAATCTGAATGAACACTACATTCACTTTTAAAAATTTTCTTTTATGTTTTCTTTCCTATCTCATCATTTTCTTTCTTTTTCTTCAATCCTAATTCCTCATACATAAAATGACTAATCTGTAAACATGTTAAATACAAATGTGTAGGTACAATATTCAACAGACAGTTTGCTGCCCTAGGAAGAGAGGATGAAAGGGAATTATGTTACTTTAAAGTATGCATATGCATAATGCTTTTATTGAATGAATTTTTATTTTATTTTTCCAATTATATATTATGAATGTTGAAAAACTTTCATAATGTGGAATTGGAAAAATAAAATATCAATTGGAGAAAAGAAAATCTAAACCTTTTGGTTTATTTTGGTTTTTATCACATTGAGCTACTCCTTTAGTCTCTCTGAATTTCATTTCCTTCTTCAGTAAATTAGGGTATGGGATGAGGCAAATTGTAAGGTCCCGTTCAACCCTATAGTTCTGTGATTTTATGTAAAGCATACTAAAGTAAATGAGTAGAATTTTTCATTTAATTAATCATTTATTTTCACATTACTACAATAGTCTTGTAAAAGTAAACATAATGTCCCCCTTCCCCCTATAAAGATAGAGAATCCTTCATAAAAATAAGTTGAGAGAAAAAAATATATTTCAGTCTGTGTTCAGATACCATCAGCTCTGTCTCTGTGATGTATCACATTCTTTATCATACGTCCATCAGAGAAGTTGTTTCAATAAATTTTTCCCACAGTTGCTAGCTAGTATTTCCCTCCATCCTATTTCTATCCATTCCAATTTATTTTATTCTCTCTCTCCTTTTACCCTGTCCCATCTCAAAAATGCATTGAATCTGATTACCCTTTCCCATGATCTTCCCTCTCTTCTATAACCTAAGCCTTCCCCTCTCCATCCCATTTCTTCTACTCCTTTCCTCTCCTTTTTTTCCCTCTAGGGTAAGATAGATTTCTATATCCTATTCAGTGTGTATGTTATTTTCCCTCTGAACCACTTCCAATGAAAATGAAACCTCACCTTCCCTTCTTCCACTTCAATGCAAAAGCTTTTTTTTTTACCTCTTTTATGTCAAATAGGCCATCCTACCTCTCCTTTCCCTTTCTCTCAGTACATTCCTTTCTCACCCATTAACTCAATCTTTATAATGCATTGTACCTTCATATTCAGCTCTCTCCTGTGTCTTATCTATATATGCTCCTTTTAACTGCTCCAATAAATGAGAAGTTTCATATGAGTTATTAGTTATCAGTTATCTTCCCATACAGGAATACAAGCAGTTCAACATCAATAAATCCCTCATCATTTGCTCTTCCCATCTATGCTCTTTATGCTTCACCTGAGTCCTATACTTGAAAATTAAACTTTCTGTTTGTCTCTGGTCATTTCAACAGAAAAGTCTAAATGTTCCTTATTTCACAGAATTTCCATCTTTCCCCCTGAAAGAGAATGTTTAGTTTTTCTGGGTAGTTGATTCTCAGTTGTAATCCAAGCTCTTTTGCTTTCTAGAATAGCAAATTCCTAGCCCTGTGAGTCCTTAATGGAGATGCTACTAAATCCTGTGTAATCCTTCCTGTAGCTTCATGATATTTGAATTGTTTCATTTTGGTTGTTTGTAATATTTTCTCTTTGACTTGGGAGTTATGGAATTTGGCTATAATATTTTTGGAAATTTTTATTTTGGATTCTTTTTCAGGAGTGATTGTGGATTCCCTCAATTTCTATTTTACCCTCTGCTTCAAGACTATCAGGGCAATTTTCCTGGAGAATTTATTGAAAAAATGAAATCTAGGCTTTTTTTTTCTGATCATAACTTTCAGATAACCCAATAATTTTAAAATTATCTCTTCTGGACTGTTTTCCAAGTAAGTTTTTTTTTCTAGTGAGATATTTTACATTTTTCTTCTAGTTTGTCATTCTGTTTAATTGTTTCTTGATTTCTCACAAAGTCATCAGCTTCCCTTCATTCCATTCTACATTTGAAGGAATTCTTTTGATCAAATTATGCTTTTTAAGATATTCTTCTCCTCACTGATTTTTTTGGATTTTTTTTTTTCCCATTTGAACTAAACTGGTTTTAAGATGTCATTTTCTTCAGTATTTTTTGAATCTCCTTCACCAAACTGCATGATCTTGGACAAAGCTAATCTCTCTCTGGGGTTATTTCCTCTAAAATTGGATATATTAGACTACATGAGATCTTTTAGCTCTAAATCTTTCTTTCTAAAGAAAAGAGAGGTCCATATAAAAGCAGTTTGGCAGTGAAGTATGCAGAAGGAAAGATCAATTTTAGATTCTCCTGCATCACTCTCATTTCTCTTTCCATTTTTTCTCTACCTCTCTTACCTGATTTTCAAAATCTTTTTTGAGCTCTTCCTTAGCCTGAGATGAATTAATATTTTTCTTGGAAACTTTAGATCCAAAAACTTTGACTTTTTCATCTTCTGAGCGCATATTTTGATCCTGCATGGAACCAGAGTAATTCTCTATAGTCAGAAGCTTTTTCCTCAGGTTTTTCCTGGGGCGGGGTTGAGGGGAGAGACAGTCCCCTCAGGGACCTCAGTTCTGTCAAGGACTTAAAAGAGTCTATGACTGCTCTCCTGGCTTGTGCTCTGGTCTGTGGATGACCACAAGCTCTTCTCTCAGCCCTGGAGCTGTGGGGAAGGCCCTACTCGGCTATGGCAGTATGGGGCACCAGGCTGCAACCTGGATCTGAATATGGGCAAAGCAACAGAGTCCTGCTTCAGGGATAGTCCCGTCTGACCCCCTTACTGTCAATGGGCTGAGTGCTCTGGAAGCAGCTGCTGGGTGGCTTTGTTGATCTGCTTCTTGTTCTTGGGGTAAGGTTATACTGAGGCCTGCCCTGAAGCCTGTGCTGACCTGGGCTCCTTGCAGAATTTTCCCTCTGACATTCCAAGCTGTCCTTAGCAATTCCAGGGCTGAGAAGTCTGGAAACCTCCCCCATGCCCCCTGGAACCCAGGTGCCCCAAGGCCTATTCCTAGAGGTTGAGGTTAGTTCACTCTAAAGAGACATGGCTAGGCTTGACTGCAGCCCTTTCCAACCCCAGTGGCACAGACTGTTTCTGTGGATCTTCCAAGTTGTCTTGGACAGAAAATTGTTTCAGTTAGTCTTTCTATGGGTTCTGTCACTCTAGAATTTGGTTAGAGTCATATATTGTAAGGCATTTTGAATGGTCTGGGGGAGAACTTCTGGAAATTTCTGCCTCCAATCCTCTGTCTTGGCTCTGCCCTAAATGTGTAGAATTTTTAAATGAAAAAATTTAAATGACTCCCTAAATCAGAATTTCTTAATTTGTGGTTTATTAACTTAAAATATTTTAATAATAATATTTCAACATAATTTATTATTTTATTATATTCTTAATAACATTTTGAAAGAGTACTAAGGTTCTAAAGGATTTTATGGTCTTCAGTTATTACTCTATGCACTGGAATATCCTTTCTTTTTTTTTTGTTAATAAAACATTTATTTTGTTTTATACAGAACATCCTGAAGTCTGCAACAGGACTCTCTGACAGTTACCCAGGGGTTCATAGATACTATGTCTATCTCAAAAGCTTGGTTCTAGGGACAGGAGATCCACACAAACACAGGCAGGATTGTAGGGGTTGGATGAAGGGGAAGACAGTGAGAGGAGTGTATTTCAGTCCTTTCTTAAAGAAGAGGCAGCACAGCATTCTGAATCACTGAAAAACCTGTGCAAATGGGACTCTAAACAATGAACCATGTTTGGGGGGGAGGGGTGCTGGAAGCAGGATGACATAGATAAACAAGTTTGTGTTGTGTGTGTTACTTATATTAATAATGCCCTAAGCCCTGGGGACTAATTACTAACAGGATCAAATCTATTTTCAAGTCATTGTCACTTCCAAGTTTTAGGAAAAAAATTATCCCTGTGGGCATACCATAAAGACAGCATGCTGGGCCATTTGCAGGCTCCTGGTTCTGTCTATCTGGATGTGAACACAGTTCACAGTAAAGGGGGTGGGGGGTGAGAGGGTGAGACAGACACAGACTAACAGAGGAAGAGGCCAAAACCAGTGGTATATACAAAATGAAGGATGAGAGAAGTCCCCAGTATTTAAAGTCCAAAACTCTTTCAGCCCAGAGAGTAGCAAGTATATTAAGTCTGCATGAAGGAGAAATTCCTTTAAAATAGTGAAAGGTAAGGTATCCCAAGACCTCATCTTCCAAAGGAGAAATAAACAACAAAACCAAGTTCAACTCCCTGGTGTCAATCTTAACAAATGCTATTGCCTCTGTTCTAACTGATGGCAGAAGATGCCCTTCGAACTAACAACTCAGGCATTCCGGGGAGGGGAGGTGAGCACCAGGTTGTATGTAAATGTGTTTGGGGTTGGTGCTGACACTCCCAACATGATTCCTTTGGAAAATGATTTTGGGGGCCAGGGTTCTGGTTTTTGGCCTACTTTTGGGGAAGTGTTTGTTGGGGTTGGGGGTAGGCTAAGTAAAACAAAGCCCTAAATCTCCAAAGTGAAGTGAATACAAATTCCCTGTAACCAACACTGACCATGTTGGGGCAGGGCATACCCTAGGCTTCCACTCTAGATGAGGCAGGGGGCCCCATCCTGGCCCAGATCTGTATTAGTCTTGTTCAATCTACAAGTCAATGGACAACTCCTATACTGGGCGGGGGAGAGGGACTGGTTAGGGGATAGTCTCATCTATCCTTTTTTAAAAAAATCTTAATTTACATTTTAAATAACCTCAAACTTAAGTGTCAGTGCCTCAAATATAATTTAATCCTAAATATTTAAAGGCCCCCTAAACAAAAACAAGAAAGTATGTACTGTCTGGCTTAGAAGTCTCCTCACTCCATAGGCATTCTTGTCCCCCTTCCTGCCCTGCCCAGTCCCCATCTTTACCCTGACTTGGAGTTTACAAACTTCATCAAGCCATCTGCGCTCATAGACTTGGGCCTCTCTAGGGGGAAGCCCAGGGCTCTGCTCCAAATCAGCCATGCCAGCACCCCCAGTGCCTGTGAAACCCCAAAGAGAACCATGTAGTAATTCATCTCTGTCATGCTGTAGTACTGCAGAAGCACCCCACTATGGGCATCTACATTGGGCCAAGGATTCTTGGCTTTGCCCTGCTCCAAAAGGACATCGGGTACAATCTTATAGAGTTGAGCCACCAGTTTAAACATGGGATCATTAGGCAGATGTTTCAAAGCAAATTCTCGCTGACAGGTATACCTCGGATCAGTTTTTCTTAATACAGCATGGCCATAGCCAGGTACTACCCTGCCTGAGTTGAGTGTGTTCCAGATGTATTCACGCAATTTTTCATCAGATACCTCTTTGCCAACTTCTTTCTGCAAATGTGTCAGCCAGACGAGTACTTCCTGGTTGGCTAATCCATGAAGTGGCCCAGCCAGACCATTCATGGCAGCTGCAAAGGACAGATAGGGATCTGAAAGAGCACTGCCCACCAGATGGCTAGTATGGGCACTTACATTGCCACCTTCATGGTCACTAAGGATTGTGAGGTATAAGCGCATGAGCTCAGTGAACTGGGCATCATTGTAGCCCAACATGCTGGTGAAGTTATGGGACCAGCCAAGTTTGGTGTCTATAGCCCTAATGCTGCTGCCTTCTCGATACAGATTCCGGTAGATCTTTGCTGCAACACAAGGTAGCTTGGCAATGAGATCCATGCAGTCTTCATAAATCAGCTCCCAGTATTTGGCCCGATTGATGCCTTCAGCATAAGCCCTAGCGAAGTTACTCTCACTATTAAGGGCAGTGATAGCTGCACTGAGTTGAGACATTGGATGCAGATTAGTAGGGAAGTTGTCCAACATGGTGACCACATGGGAGGGCAGAGCAGCCCATTCTTTGGAGAGCCAATTCACCTGTTCCTCATTTAGAATTTGTCTGGTCACAAGCAGCCAGAATAAACCCTCGGGAAGGGGTTCTTCCCCTCCCTTGACCTTAGGGAGCAACTTCTGCCACTCTGGGATACTGTAGCCACGGAAACGAATACCCTCATCAGGGTCCAAAACGGATGTTTCATATATTAATCCTTTCATCCCCCTCATGTCACCATACATCATGTCCACAGTGGTCTGCCCCACCACAGTCTTGCCATGCTGTTGCCTGAAGTTCTTGATTCTGGTTTGCTCCTTAGGTATCATGTCACTAAGGACATCCTTTAGATTTGAAGAAGCAGCACTGGCATGTCGGACAGCAAGAACAAGACAGGATGCATTCTTGGTCCCGAGGAGCCGGGCGGCCGCGGTGAGTAAGGCCATGGCGCACGGCCTGGGGAGCCGCCGCGCGGCGAGGGAGGGAGCGCCCCGCCGCAGGAGCCGGAGCCGCGGCCGCGCCGGAGCCCGCGCCGAGGAGCGGACAAGGCTGAAAGAAGGCGGCTCTGGAATATCCTTTCTTTTCCCTGTTTATAATCTTTTCTGAATGTTAAAACCTCTCTCTAGATGCTACCTCCATTTCTTCCTTAATTCTTACCACCTAAAATTGATCTTTCCTTCTGCATACTTCACTGCAAAAATACTTTTATGTGGACCTTTCTTTTTCTTTAGGAAGAAAGATTTAGAGCTAAAAGACCTCATGTAGTCTAATATGTCCAATTTTAGAGGAAATAACCCCAGAGAGATTAGCTTTGTCCAAGATCATGAAAATAGAAAGTAGCAGAACCAGGATTCATTTACAGGTCCACCAACTCCACTCTCTCTCTCTCTCTCTTTAAATTAATTAAAAAATTCAGTTCCAGTTCTCTACCCTTCCCCTAGACACTGAGAAATCAAGAAATATAAAATTTATTACAAATATGAAATCATACAAAACAAATTTCCATATATTGTGACAAAAGAGAAAAGATACTTGAATTGTACTGAGTTCATCAGTTTTTATATTTCAATAGTACTCCTTCATATTTAACTGCCATAACTTATTTATCCATTCCCCAATTGATAGGCACCCTCCCTTTCCTACCTACTCAATTTCTTTACTACCACAAAAAGTAGTTATAAATATATTTGTACATATGGATCTTTTGATTAAAAAATATCTTTTGGATGTAAATCTAGTTGCTGGAATGCTGGATCAAAGTGAATGCACAGTTTAAAAATTTTGAGACACAGTTCCAAACTGCTTTCCAGAAGAGTCAGACCTGTTCACAGCTCCATCAATGTTGCATTAGTGTATGTATTTTCTCACATCCTTTCCAGCATTCATCATTTTCTTTTTTATCAATCAATTTTATCAATCAATTTTTTTTATCAATCTTTACAACTTTGGTTGTAAAGTGGTACCTCAGAATTATTTCCTTTGCATTTCTCTGATTCTTAGTGATTTAGAGTATTTTAGTGTCTATTGATAACTTTGATTTCTTCCTCTGAAAATTGCTTATTTTTAATCCTTTGATCATTTATCACTTGGGAAGTGACTTGTATTCTTATACATTTGACTCAGTTTTTATATATTTAAGAAATGAAACCACAATAACATTTTATCAGAGTGCCTGAAATTTTCCTCTTCTGTTAGGTTGTAAACACATTAAAGTTATGGTGAGTGTTATGTTTCATTTTTATATGTTCAGCACCTAACAAAGTGTCTTACAAATAGGACTTATTTCCCAAATGTCTGTGTGTGTGTGTGTGTGTGTGTGTGTGTGTGTGTGTGTGTTTAATTGAATGGAATGGATCATGTGGTCTATATGCATTGAGACACTCTGATGATATAAATACAAAGGGCAAAAGTCTTATTTTTAGCCACATGGGTCTTCTTTAGATGTAGTCCCTTTGCTCAAACCTTTCTCAATCCCTACATGCATTGCTGTATACTCAAGCAGGACTACTTTTACAATTAGCTAAAATCTTTTTAAGAGGACATATTCCTATTGTCTTTCACTGTAGAGGGGGCCTTCCCTTCGAATTATCCCTGGCTACTGCTTTATAGCATTGGTGAGCTTTGATCTGGATTTACAGAACTTTCAAATTATCTGAGCTAGAAAAGATCCTAAAGGACATTTAATTTAAACCCTCCCAGTAGCAGAGATTCTGCTAGAAGACCTACAATGACAGAGAACTCCCTAGCTGAAATGATTTGTGCTTTTTTCTTACATACCATTATTTTAACTCATTTGTTCACCCAATTCATTTCTATAGATGGAAGATATAGGAAAGTGGTTAAGCAGAGTCTGGATTGCAGAGGGATTCCCTCAGTGGATGAAACATCTAATTGACTCCTTGGATTCCTTCTAATGCTAATATCCTAGAGTTCTGTGAATTTATTGTTTGGATCAATAAATAAAGTTTTTATTGAGTATAAGTGCTAGAGAAGCAAATATAAAGAATAAAACAATTCTTAATTTAAAGGAGTTTTCCCTGTCTTTCTCTAGTTTCCTTCAAGTCATAGTTAAAATCTTACCTTCTGCAAGAAACCTTTCCCTGTCCCCCTTGATTTTAGTGCCTTCTTTCCTACATTACATCCAAATTATTTTGTATACATTTTGTATGTACTGAGTTACTTGCATGTTTTCTTTCTCATTAGACTATGAGCTCTTGAGAGGAGAATTTTACTTTTGCCTTTCTTTGTGTCCCTAACATTGATCACAGTGTCTGGCATGAGATATGTACTTAATAAATTCTTATTGACTTGATTTAAGAGGGGAGATGAGTTATTATACAAATATAAAGGGAATAAATACAAAAAGGAATAAATTCAAGTAAAATTAAGATAGGCAGACAGGGCACATCAGTACAAGGAATAACTAAAAGAAGTTGATGTTAATGGAATTGAAGATGGAAAAATTGAATTCTATCCACACTTTTCAGAGACATGTACCAACTTTGTCAATGGGATTTCTAAATGTGGTACACAAAATAGATCTGAATATGCCAGATGGTGTCTGAACAGGTCAGACCCTCTGGCTTCTTTCTTTCTGGATCCTAGACATATTCATGCAGCCCAAGGCTTCTCAGCACATTGCTAAATCATATTAAACTGCCTGTCACTAAAAACCACTGGATTTTTTCTCTTTCACATGTTTTAATGTCTGCTATCCTGGGCATACACACTTAGTATATATCTCTATAGTTAGTATATATCTCTATTAAATTTCAGCCTGATCAAGATAGCCTCAGTCACAGGGAGATCAAATTGTCATCTGAATTTAGTTTCCCTGAGTCCAAAGTTCAACTTTGACATATCCTAGGTAGTCGAGAAAGATATTTCACCTCTTGGTGTACCAGGCAGCACCCTCAGACTCTAAATTGCAGGTAAGAGGTCCATCTACATTGTTTTTCTCACAAGGAACTCCTTGTACTAATGAAATCACAGACCTAGTTTTGAAAAAAGAGCAAAAGCTTAAAAGATTTGACTCATTGTGCAAGCCTATCAAGATCTTTTCCAATCTTGTTGTTCAGGGTTTTCATCATGTCTGACTCTTCATGATACCATTTTGGGATTTTCTTGGCAAAGCTACTCTAATGGTTAGCAATTTCCTTCTCTAGATCATTTTATAGATGAAGATCTGAGGCAAATAGAGTTTTATAACTTGCCCAGGATCACACAGTGTTTGATGTTGGATTCGAACTCATGAGTATGTCTGATTCCAAGGCTAGTGCTCTAGCCACTGTGCCATCCAGCGGCCCCCCAAATTTCAGAATATCAAGGAGAGGAGAGATTTCTTCAGTTATGGTAATCTTTTTTAGTCCAACTCTTTTTGACCCCATTTGGGGTTTTCTTGGCAAAGATACTAGAGTGGTTTGTCATTTTCTTCTCCACTTTTCTAGTTGAGGAACTGAAGCTAAAAGGTTAAGTGACTTGCCCAGGTCACAAGTGGATAGAACACTGACTCTGGAGTCAGAAGGACTTGAATTCAAATTCAACCTTAGACTCTAAAATATCTAAATCTGAATTTGACTCAGGAAAATGAGTCTTCCTGACTCCAGATCCAGTGCTTTAATCTATTGTATCACCTAACTGCCATTTCAATTCTAAAATACTTTCATCCAATGTATCTGCTATCCCTAATATAACCCAGAAGCCAATCAATAAACATGCCATGTATATTTTCAAACAATATAGAAAAATATTTAGCCCTGAATGGTCAAAGACAGATCCCTGAAACACTCAGCTACAGAGCTCATTCCAGGTCAACATTAATCAATTAATCATCTCTCTTTGTATCCAGTCATTCATCAAGTTCTTAACTCAGTTCAGTCCACACAGTTTAATTATTTCTAGTAGAATCATTGTCAAATCATTTTCAGAAATCTAGATAAGCATGTCTCTGGCATTCTTTTTCTTTCACATCTATCTCATCTGCCTAATGAAAAACTATGCATTCAAATACCAATACTTTATTTTTATTTCATTTCTCATATCAAAATCTTCTATAGATCACATAGTTTCTGGGTTGTGATATAGAAGGGGTAGAGGCAACATGAATAAAAGATGACCACCACATCCACATATAAAAGTTATTCCTATTAATTGGGGAGGTCCACAAGAATTTATTCTTGGAAGCTGACTCTTAGAATCAATGATTTTGGATCATAGGTTCACAGATTGAGAGCTGGAAAGGATCTTAGAGATCATTTAGACAAATCCCTCCATTTACAGATGAAGAAACTGAACCCCAAAAGTGACAGGGGCAAGCAGTTATCAAGTGATAGACCAAGTACTAGAGCCAAAGGCATTCTAGAAGATTGTCAGGGCAGAAACAGTAGTCAATCCTAGCACAGTGAGGGTTTATATCTAGTACTATTATTTTGTTAGGAAGTTTTATGAATAGTCAAAACAGAAGATTTTTAATTATTTAAGAGAGATATCTAATCTAGCAAGCCTCTGAAGGATATCCCAAGATTCTGATCAATGTACTCATGGATTTTGGTGTTCTGAACCTGCTTCTCAGCTCACACTACCTAGTGACTCTACAGACTTGCTGCAATCTGTGACCTCTCAAATGAAAGGTTAGGGACTCAAACTCTCATATCTTTTCCCCAGAATCTCTCTCAATGAAAGTTAGAACTTTTATTTCACCAAGAAAAGGACAGTGACCTGTCTTCCTCACTCAATAAAGTAAATTCTAAATCTAATGTCCCCTGCCACTGATCTTGTAGTCATTTTTTTCCCAACATGATTATTTCCTGTTTGAGCTAGTGACTAGCTTACTGTAGGGTAGAATAAAAAACTGTTAGAACTGAAAGACATCATATGGACAGCCACTAGCCCAACCTCCTCATTTTGAAGATAAAGAAACAGATCACACCACGAGGGATTTAGGATAATACATAATAACAATTTGTACAAAGTAGATGCTCATCCATTTGGGAATGGCTATACACATTGTGGTACGAGTAATGGAAAATATGAGGAAGACATTGAAACAGAAAATGATATATAGATATATGAGCTGAAGCAAAATGAAGTTGGGGAAGCAAGAAAGCAATAGACAAAATGATTACAACAATGAAAATGGAAAAAGCAACCACCATAAAGCAATTAAAAGTGAAAATTTCAGAGTTACAAAGAACAGGTATAGGACAGCAGAAAAGATGTGAGAAAATCTTATACAACTCCTTTTCAGAGGAGGGAAACCCAGTAATGTGGAATATTGCCCATAGTTTCAGACTTTTTGACATATCGATCAGTTTTGATAATTTTTTTCTTTCTTTTTTACTTTTTAAAATAATATTCTATGTTATATGAAATACTCTGTGGGAATCTTAAGGGGGAGAAAAATTGGGAGAAAATAATAAAATGTAAACACAAAAGATATAAATGAAATTATTTTAGAGTAATTTGGCTATATATATATATATTTATGTACATACATATGATTGTGCATATGTGTGTGTGTGTGTGTGTGTTTACTCAACACTTTCCTTAGAACTTTTTGAAGATTACAAGAGCTGGGAAATGTTTGAGAATATGGAATGTTTGAACTTGGAAAGTTCATCAAATCCAATACTTTTTAGACATTTCTTATGAACTTGTTATATTTTACCTTTTGGTATACTTATTTATATAGTTAAGCCTTATTTTGATGTTTATATGTCCTAAGCAATTAAGTGTCAGGAACCACTAATTATGTAAAGTAAACATTTAGAGAAGAAAATGAAATACTGGAATCTTATTTGATCTGCCCAAGATCAAAGAGTGAGCTGTTTCAGAACTGGTTCCTAAAACTGTTTTTTTTCTTTTCAGTGCTTCTGATTAGTCCTGTGAATAACTTTGGGAGGGTGGTTTCCTTAATCTGTCCTAATTTTCTCATTCCTACTCTGTAAAAAGAGGAAGTTGGCTTAAATAAATCCTTTCTTCTCTAATGGCCTATATCATATTTTAATGAACATAATTTTTTTTAGGTTTTTGCAAGGCGAATGGGGTTAAGTGGCTTGTCCAAGGCCACACAGCTAGGTAATTATTAAGTGTCTGAGACCAGATTTAAACCCAGGTACTCCTGACTCCAGGGCCGGTGCTTTATCCATGACACCACCTAGCCACCCTTTAATGAACATATTTGAGGTTTAACACTGAGAAACTACAATTACTTTCTGAATTTAATAGTATTTTATTTTTTATAGTTATATGACAAGAAAATTTTAGCATTATTTTTTACAAGAATTTGAATTGCTGAAAAGATCTGAGTCATACATAACTGATAATTATACAATGTTGCTACTACTATGTACAATGCTTTCCTGGTTCTGCTCATTTCACTTTGTATCAGTTTATACAAGTTTTTCCTAGGTTTTTCTGAAATCTTACTGTTAATCGTTTCCTAATTGCACAATAGTATTATATTACATCCATCCCCTCAATGTCTGATATTTGCCATCACAGAAATAGCTGCTATAAATATTTTTGCACATGTAGGTCCTTCCCCCCTCTTTATGATCTCTTTGGAATAGAGAACTAGTAGGGATATTACTGGGTCAAGGTATGCATAGTTTTATTGCCCTTTGACACAGTTTCAAATTGCTCTTATTTCATTCAATGACTAATTTTTAATTTGATTGATTCTTAATGTCTTATAGAATTATTTGCCTCAATTTGTTCAATTCTAACTTTTAAGGAATTATTTTTTCATTGAGTTTATGAACCTTCTTTTCCATTTGGCCAATCTTACTTGTTAAGCAGTTGTTTTCTTTTTCTAAGCTGTTGACTCTTTTTTTCATTATGCCTTCTCATTACTCTCATTTATTTCCCAATTTTTCTTCTTCTTCTCTTATATGAATTTTAAGCTCTGTTTTGAACTCTCCCATAGGTATATTGACATTTTGTCCTCTTCTGAGTTTGTGTCTTGATCTTCCCTGTCACCATAATGACTTTCTATGATCAGATTATTTTTGTTTGTTTTTTTAATTTATCTCTTTTTCCCTTTCTTTTAAATTTGAAGCCTTTTTTAAAAGGCAACTTTGAACATGAGTCAGTCTATCCTGAGAGATAGGTAAGTACCATCAGAACGGGTGGGAAATGGCCTTCATTGATCTCAGCTGATCAAAAGGGAGATGTGTTCAGATCCCCATATCCAGAGTGGTGGAGATGGATGGCTTGAGGCACTTATGATGCCTATTCCAGAGAAATCTGTGGGAACCCCAGGAAGAATTCTCTTTACTTGGGCAAAAAAAGATTTTTCACCATGTCTTTGTGTTGGTTCTGCTGTTTTCAGGATTTGTTTTTGAGCACTATTTTATTATTGTTTGGGGGGGTAAATATGGAAGAGTTACAGCAATTCACAGGTTACTACACCATCTCAACTCCTTGGAAGTCCAGCAACTGCAAATTAAAAAAACCCCCAACAAAATTTTATCCTTAAATAGGTAGTAACTAGCAGAGGTGGGATTCAAATTCAGATCCTCTGATACAAAAAGAAGGGGTCTTGCCACTACAACACATTTCTATTTGCCTAAGAATGCCTGGCCCTGTGTCCACACCAAGGATTTTTCTCTTTTGCTCTGACTTCTTTGAGTATTCAAACAGAAGACTTGGTTAGGATAGCAAGTATTTAGACATCAATTCAAATAAGGTACCTGATTTGGGAAATATTGTGAACCTGACATATTTAGAAAACATCATCATCATGGAAATGATCACCAGAAGAAGAGGACTGACATGAGTCAGTGTGAAATCTGCAGTTGACAGGCAGAGACAAGTAACTAATACAGAACTGTATTTTGGTACATCTGGCCTCTTCTGTACCTCAGGATATGGTGAATGACTATTGTGAGGAGTGACATTACTAACCACTTGACATTTTCCTGACAAAAATATTTACTCTTCAAAGAATAAAAATAATTTAAGGCTTGACCCAATGTATATCTACCAAATTGCATCTCTGCTGGTAGCAGAGAAAAGAGGGGAAAAATTCTGGATTTGAAGTCAGAGAACCTAGGTTTGAAATCCAAATCTGCTGCCTACCAACCATTTGGTCTTGGACAAGTTCTTTCACCTCTAAGTTTCCTCACCTGCAAAACTGGCAAGCTGAGTTAGATGCTATCTAATATCCCTTACAAATACAACATTCAATGATGCTCTGCTTGTTGACTGCTTTGAGGGGTCATGCTGAGGTCTTAGGTGCAAAAAGCATGAAGCTTCAGGGTTACCCAAAGATTCTCTTCCCTACATTAATCCCTTCTTTACACTCTGATTTAAACAAACCAGACTTTTTTTTCTCCTCACAGCATTCTGTTCTCTCAATAGGATCTAAGATCCTCGAGGACAGAGACAGTATTTTATTTTTCTCTATTGTCCTTAGTCCTATATACTGTATGAAAATAATAGATATTTAACTAAATGCAGTTAGTTGGTTCAGTGAATAAAGTACCCTGGATCTGGAGTCAGGAAGATGAGTCTTCCTGAGTTCAAATCTGACCTCAGATATTTATTAGCTGTGTGACCCTTATCAAATAGCTTAACCTGTTAACCCCAGTTTTGTCATCTGTAAAATGAGTTGAAAAATGGGAAACTACTGCAGTATCTTTGCCAAGAAAACCCTAAATGGGGTCACGAAGAGTGGGACATGACTGAAAAGAAATTACTAAACAAAAAACCAATTAAGTGCTTATTGATTGATATAATTAATTTGTCATATATTCATTCCACAAGCATCTTCTAAGCAGCAGCTATTTTGTATAAGGACTGAGTTGAGCAGAGATAAAGGTAAAAAAGGAATAGCCCACTCTCTCCCAAAACTCCAGGCTAACAGAGGGAGATAAGACATATTCACAATAAGACTAATAAGACTAATAAGACTAAATAAGACTAATAAGATAAATAAAGACTAATGTAAAATAGAACATGAGAAATGCATAGGAAAAAATATGATATGCCAGGAGATCACAGAGAATGATAGAACAGAGATTATGTAGGCTTCATTGTTCAGAATAAGAAGTCCTTCATTAATATTTGAAGTGTTCATGGACTGAGATTCCCTGGATGGAACAGAAAAGTTTTCATGGAAAATATAGCATTGCTTAGGGTTGGAACGTTAATAGGTTAAATTGAAAGGTAGGATGAATGAGATACAAGGAAGGGAATGAGAAAAACATAGAAGAGATAAAGTGGGGTATTTTTTGTTTGCGTACTGGACTTTTGTTTTGATTAGTCTAACAAGTAGTCTAATATTGGAGAAGCATGGCATATATAAAAGGCAAAGAGTTGATCAAAATAGGAAGGGTCTTAAATGCTAGGCTAAGAAATTTGGGCTTAACTAATCATGAGTTATTGAAAGAGCTTTTCAGAGGGGGTAGCTAGGTGACATAGGGGGTAGAGCACTGGCTCTGGAGTCAGGAGGATCTGAGTTCAAATCCAGCCTGAGACACTTAATAATTGCCTAGCTGTGGGACCTTGGGCAAATTACTTAACCCTATTGCCTTAAATAAATATTTTTTTTAAGAAAGAGAAACATTTATCAGAGATTATCAGAGAAACATGCTCAGATATATGTTTTAGAAAGGTTAATCTTCAGAATAACTAGCTGAGAGGCTATTGTCATTGTTGAGACAAAATGTAGTAAGGACTTGAATTAATTATCCATACTTCTACTTTGCTTAATGTAACATAAATATCAGCTTGCCTTTTCTGTCCCCTGTGCCTGGAATCCACTCCTTCCTTACATCCTCCTCTTAAAATCCTTAGCATCCTTTAAAGTACAGACCAAATGCCACTTCCTACATATTTATTTCCTGGTCCTCCCAAAAGTGCTTTCCCCAGCTCCCATCACTTCAAATTTAATTAAAAAAATTTATGTATATACTATATATATGTGTGTGTGTGCATCAAATATACTGCCTATTTATGCATACTGATGTGCATATATTCTAGTTCTCTCAACAGGATATTAAGATCCTTGAGGACAGAGAAAATATTTTACATAATGTAAAATTGAAGGTGTTCATTTCCATCTCCCTTTCACATATACTTCCCATTTCTCTTCCTTTTCTCTCAACCTTGTCTCTTCATTCTGAAAATCCAAGGTATTAGTTGGCAAGAGTTCATCCCTCTTAGAGGAATTTACAATTTTATAGGAAAACTTTAGTAGATCACTTGAAGAACAGAAATGAATCTTTCATGGTAGAACTTGGGTATTATGACAGAGCAGGGGAGAAATTTAGTGGTTGGGAAAAAGGAATACCTTGATCCTAAAACATCTTGACCCATACAACTCAAATCCAGATCTGATATTTTACAGTCTTTTTTGAAGATCTTTTCCAGTTCTAACAAACTATATTCAATATTCTAAGATCCAAGCACATGTAATTTTACAAGACTTGATGTTATTCTCTTAGATTACGAGTGCTAAAAGATTCCCTTTTCCCCTTTTCATAGTCCATCTCTCTCCTTTCACATGAGTTTAGAAAATGGAGGATAAGGAAAAGGAAGTGATTTTCACCTCCAGTTTTAAATAATCACAAAACCTCTGAAATGGAAGAGCCTTCAGAGCTCTACTACTACAACTCAGCTCTGAGCAAACCTCTGTTCCAGAGTTCTGGAGATTTATCATCTGGCTTTTTCTTGAAGAGTTTTAATAACAAAGAAGCCATTATCTCCCAAAGTTTTCTCTTCCACTTTTGTCTAGTTCTTATTACTATAAAGATTTAACTTCAATGAGTTGAACTCAGTCATTTAAAAAATATATATATAAATATTTCATTTGATTTCCAATTACATACAATAGTAGCTTCTACCAATCATTTTTGCAAGGTTTTGAATTTTACAAATATTTTTCTCCCTTTCTCCCTCCCTTCCCTCCCCCTCCCCCCAATAGAAGGCACTCTGATGTACTCTTTAAATTGACTTCCATGATATGCATTGATGCAAGTTGAATGTATTGAGAGAGAAAAAAACAGATCCTAAAGGAGGAAAGAAAACTTTAGAGATAGCAAAATTACATAATAAAAGTGACAACTTTTAAAAATTGAAGACAATAAACTTTGGTTTTCATTCAAGCTCCACAGTTCCTTCTCTGGATACAGGTGGCATTCTCCATCACAGATTCCCTAAAATTGTCCCTGATTATTGCATTGATGGATTGAGCAAATCCATCAGGGTTGATCATCACCCCATGTTGTTGTTTATCTTTCCAGTGTATTCTGAAATCCTGTCCCTCATTATTTCTTATAGAAAAATAGTGTTCCATCACATACATATACCACAATTTATTCAGCCATTCATCAATTGATGAGCATCCCCCCAATTTCCAGTTCTTTGCCACCACAAACAGAGGTGCTATGAATATTTTAGGTGGGATTTTTACCCCTTTTCATGATTTTTTCAGGATACAGACCTAGTAGTGGTATTGCTGGATCAAGGGGTATGCATGTTTTTATTGCCCTTTGGATATAATTCCAAATTGCTCTCCAGAAAGTTTGTATCAGTTCACAGATCTACCTATAATGCATTAGTGTTCCAGATATCCCACATCCCCTCCAACATTGATCATTATCATTTCTGAGAGGTGTGAAGTGGTACTTCAGAGATGCTTTAATTTGCATTTCTCTAATCAATAAGAACAAATTTTCTTACATAGCTTTGATTTCCTCACCTGAGAATTGCCTTTGCATATACCCTTTGTCAATTGAGGAATGAATTGTTTTAATATAAATTTTACTCAATTTTCTATATATTTTAGAAATGAGCCTCTTGTCAGAAATGCTAGTTGTAAAAATTGTTTGCCAATTTACTATATTCCTTTTGATATTGGTTACACTGGTTTTGTTTGTGTAAAAACTTTTTAATTTAATGTAATCATAAATATCATTTGTTTTTTATAATGTTCTCTATCTCTTTTTTGGTCATAAACTGCTTCCCTCTCCATTGATCAGTCAGGTAAACTATTCCTTGATCTACTAATTTGCTTATAATATTGTCTTTTATGTCTAAATCCTGCACTTGTTTTGACCTTATCTTGGTATAGAGTGTGAGATATTGGATTAATCCTAGTTTCTGCCATACTAATTTCCAGTTTTCTGAATAGTTTTTATCCAAGAGTAAGGTCTTATTCCAGAAGCTAGACTCTTTGGATTTATCAAAAAGTAAAGTATTATAATTATTTCTGGCTAGATTTTTTGTTGGGTATAATCTGTTCCACTGATCCACCATTCCATTTCTTAGCCAGTGCCAGACAGTTTTGATAACTGATGCTTTGAAATGTAATTTTAGATCTGGTATGGCTAGGCTGCTTCCTTTTACATTTTTTTCATTAAATCCCTTGATATTCTTAACTTTTTTGTTCCTCCATATAAATTTAGTTACAATTTTCTAGTTCACTAAAGTAATTTTTTGGAAGTTTGTTGGTATGGCACTAAATAAGTAGTTTAATTTGGGTAGAACTGTCATTTTTATTATATTAGCCCAGCCTTTCCATGAGCAGTGGATATTTATTCAGTTATTTAGATCTGAGATTATTTATGTGAAAAGTGTTTTATAGTTGATTTCATAGAGTTTCTGAATCTGTCTTGGCAATAGACACCCAAGTATTTTATGCTGTCTTTCTATCTCTTCCTGCTATATCTTGTTAGTAATATATAGACATGCTGAGGATTTATGTGGGTTTATTTTGTATCCTGTGATTTTGCTAAAGTTGCTAAATGTTTCTAGTAGTTTTTTAGATGATTTTTTAAGGTTCTCTAGGTATAGTATTATATTATATGCAAAGAGTGAGAGTTTTGTTTCTTCCTTCCCAATTCTAATTCCTTCAATTTCTTTTTCTTCTCTTATGGCTAAAATTAACATTTCTAATATAATATTGAATAATAGTGGTGATTAATGGGCATCTTTGTTTTACCCCTGATCTTATTGGGAAGGCTTCTGGATTATACCCATTGTATATAATACTTGATAGTTTCAGATACATACTGCTTATCATTTTATGGAATAATCCATTTATTCCTGCACTCTCTAGTGTTTTTAGTAGTAATGGGTACTGTAGTTTGTCAAAGGCCTTTTCAGCATCTATTGAGATAATAATGTGATTTCCATTAGGTTTGTTACTGATATAGTCAATTTTGCTGAGAGTTGTCCTAATATTGATCCAACTCTGCATTCCTGGAATATATCCTACTTGCTCACATTTTATTATCCTAGGGATAACTTGCTGTAATCACTTTGCTAATATTTTATTTATAATTTTTGCATCCATATTTATTAGGGAAATTGGTTTATAATTTTCTTTCTCTGCTTTGACTCTTCCAGATTTAGGTATCACCATTATAAATGTTGTCATAGAAGGAGTTAGGCAGAGTTCTGACTTCACCTATTTTTTTTTTCAGATAGTTTATATAGAATTGAATCCAATTATTCCTTGAATGTTTGATAGAATTCATTTGTGAATCCATCTGACCCTGGAGATTGTTTCTTGGACAGTTCATTGATGGTCTCTCAAGTTTCTTTTTCTGAGATAAGATTATTTAGGTATAGATTATTTAGGTATTTAATTTCCTTTTCTTTTAACTTGCACAATTTATATTTTTGTAAATATTCATCCATTTCATCTAGATTATCAAAGTTTTTAGTATATGGTTGGGCAAAATAGTTCCAAAGTATTATTATTTAAATTTATTTATTTTTTCATCAGTATGCACATGTATATTTTTAAGTTACAAAATTTCATTCCATCCTGCCTTCCCACCACTCTCCCCTCAGCAGCAAACAGTCAGGTTCACATTGCACATACATATTTTTGATAAACATGCTTACATATTAGTCATTTTTGGCATGAGGAATTAGGATTAAGGGAAAAATTAATATAAGAGATAATTTTTATAAAGTATTAATCAGATTCTGAAAGGTTATTTTTTCATTTGTTAATAGTTCCAAATTATTACTTTAATTTCCTCTTCATTAGTGTTGAATTCACCTTTTTCATTTTTGATAGAGTAATTTGGTTTTCTTGTTTCTTTTTTAATCAGATTAACCAAAGGTTTATCAATTTTATTTATTTTATAAAATGAACTCTGTGTTATTTTTCAGTTCAATAGTTTTTTGCTTTAGATTTTATTAATTTTCCTTTAATTTTCAGAATTTCTAATTGGGTATTCAATTGGAGATTTTTAATTTGTTCTTTTTCTAATTGTTTTAGTTACAGGCTCAGTTCATTGATTTCCTCCTTCTCTATTTTATTCATATGAGCATTTAGACACACATCCCCTAATAACTGCTTTGGCTGTATTCCATAAGTTTTGGGATGTTGTCTCATTA